>NW_004444009.1:5661517-5728121 GCF_000243295.1 Trichechus manatus latirostris | reverse complement strand
ACCTTGGGTTCCCTATCACCAGCTTTCCTGTCCCCTTCTGCCTTCTAGTCCTTGTCCCTGGACTGCTGTGCCTCATTAGTCCCATTTTGTTCTTTGGGGTAGTCCAATCCCTGGCTGAACAATGAACCTCGGAAGTGACTTCACCACTGAGCTAGAAGGGGTCTGGGGCCATACTCTCTGGGTTTCTCCAGTCTCTTTTAGGCCAGTAAATCTGGTCTTTTTTTGTGTGTGTTAGAATTTTGTTCTACATCCTTCTCCAGCTCTGTCCAGAACCCTCTGTTGTGACCCTGGTCAGAGCAGTGAGTGGTGGTAGCCAGGCACCATCTACTCTTGTAACAGATTTTGATTTAAAGTCTATTTTATCTGATATCAGTGTGGCCACCCCCGCTCTTTTGTTTACTGGTTGCAAGGATAGTTTTCTCTATCCTTTTATTTTCAGTCTGTTTGTGTCCTTATGTCTAAGGTGTGTTTCTTGTAGACAGCAAAAGGATGAATCAGGTTTTTTATCCATTCTGCCACTCTCTGCCTTTTGCCTCGGGCATTAGGTCATTTACATTTAAGGTTATTACTGAAAATGAAGTGTCTACCTCACTCATTTTGTTACATGAGTGTGTCATATCTTCTTTATTTTAATTATTCCGGTTTTTTGTTTGCTTGTATTTGGCTGCTTTCTTGTGATGAGTATTTTTGTTTCTGAATGTTTCTTCTTGGTGATTTCTTAGTGGTTACCACATATGCTACATTACATAACTTATAATTGCAACAATGTTTAACATATGAACAGCTAACAAACAACCTTAACATAATAAATCTATTCTTGATATGCTCCTCCCTCCCCAACTTCTGTTGGTGTGTCTCCATTAACTTCAATACACAACCTATATTTGATAAGTTTACTTTGTACTCATTTCTTACAAACTTGATGCTGTATTGATTGTGGGATTTAATTATTGAGTTTATTCCCTGAAAATATGATACACTTGGTCTTTATGATTGCTCATGTTGTTGAATTTTTTGGAGATATTTCTCTTCTTCTTATTTTTCTGGTTGATTTTTTCCCCATGTATAAATGCAAGTACTTATTTAATGCAGGGCTTCGAACCGAGTTGAACTGGTTCAGTCATGGCTGACAAAGTGAAATCTGAATAGACTTGAATTTTTTAAATTTGGGTGAAGCGGAATGACAAGCAGAATGGGAAAAGTTATGAGTTGAATCCCTGGAATGGGACACTTGGAAGAGGCGTAGTGAGCCATTTCAGGAGTCTGGTGCAGAAGACTGGATTATTGCCAGGACTGTGGACAGTGACACACATTCAAAGTGGCACAGTTGGTCTCCATCTTTGAGTGAGGCACCACTGTTTCTGACTCTGCCAGTCAAGAGATTTGATTGTTATACACTGTACATGCTGCCCTTGTTTACTAAGTGGAAGATTAAGTTTTTAGCAGGGCTTCCACCTGTAATTTTTCCCATTCTGCTTCACACATTTTAAAAATTCTGATCTGTTCAGGTTTTGCTTCATCATCCATGACTGAACTGGGTAGAACTGGTTCGAAGTCCTGATTTAATCTTCTTGCCTATCCATTTGGAGTACTCCCTTGAGTAACACTTGCAGAGCTAGTCTGGTAGTGGGAAATTCCCAGAGTGCCTGTTTGTTTGGGAATGTCTTGATTTCCCCTTTGTTTTTGAATGACAACTTTTCTGGGTAAAGAATTCTTGCTTGGCAATTGTTTTTGTTCAGTACTTTATATATGTCGCTCCATTGTCTTCTGGCCTCTAGAGTTTCTGGGGAGAAATCCACGCTGATTATTATGAAATCCTCTTTGTACGTTATATTGTGTTTTTTTCTCGCCACTTTCAGAATTCTTTGTCTTTGCTTTTCAAGAACTGTATTAGGATATGGCACGGAGTTGATCTTTTTGTGTCTCTTCTAATTGGAGTTCATGTACCTTCCTGTATTTGCTGGCTTAGTTCTCTCTTTAGATCTGGGGAATTCTCTCTGATTATCTCTTGGAAAACCATCTCTATGCTTTTACTCTTGTCATGGTGCTCCGGGATTCCAATAATTGCTAATGTTAGATTTCTTAATTGAATTCTATATTTCCTTTTGGGATTTTTTTGCTTTTCTTTGTTGTTTTCTTTTGTTTTTCTTGAGAATCGATAAGTTCATTTATTTTGTCTTCTAGTTAATTTACTCTATTTTCTGTCTGTTTGATTCTGTTGTTAAGTGTTTCTCTTACTTTTTCTAATTCAGTTGCTTTATTCTTCAGTTCCAGTATTTCTCTTTGGTGGTTTTACTTATTTATTTTTGATGTTTTCAATTTCCTTGTTGAGTCTTTCATTTGGTTTCTCCATTTGTTTCCTGATTTCCACTAGTTTTCTGTGTGTTTTTTGCTTTCTTTAAACATATTTAGCACTATAGTCTGAAAATTATCAATTCATTGCATTAGTCTGGCTGCCATAGGAGAAATTTCCTCTTCTTCATGTTTTGCTTTTGATTGGTCCTTTCTCCTGTGATTTTATGTGTCTTACTATTTTTTTGTTGAACTTGGGCCATTTTGTTATTATTATTTTACTTTAAACTTTGTATTCTGGTTTTTATGGGAAATTTTTCTGATTGGGCACCCTGGTGGCGCAGTGGCTAAGCGACCAGCTGCCAATTGAAAGGCCAGGGCCCACACCCACCAGCCACTCTGTGGGAGAAAGATGCAGCAACCCACTTCTTCAAAGACTCACAGCACTGGGAACCTGATGGGGCAGCTACACTTATCCCCACAGGGTCGCTACAAGTCAGAATCAACCCAGTGGCAATGGGCTTGGTGTCTTCTGAGAACTACTAGAGGGCACACTCATCCTTAGGTTTTTTTCAGTGCTGACTCAGTTCTGGATGCTTGATCTCTATGATTCAATACACATGTGTGGGAAGAGGGTGTTTAGCTGGTCACAGACTTTGACATAAGCAGTGGGGCTCGACTTCCCTAAGGTAAAAGTTGAGGGCTGTCTATATCTTTCCATAATGGGCTCCCCTTCACAGGCTCTCCCATGGTGTCATGCTGTGGACAGGGAAATGGCTGTTTCCCTCTGTGTTCCTGTTTGTTCTAACTATTCCCCTCTCCCTGCTGCCCTTGCAGTTCCTCCTGATCCTAGTGCCTGTCTGTCTCAGGCCTCAACAAGATACAACAGCACTCTCACATAGTGTCACGATCTCCCTTCACCTTCTCCCAATTGCACGGCTCACAAGTTCCTATGGCCAACCTGTGCTGCCTTGAAAAACTGGGCTACAACTTCCTCAGATTATCTCCCTGTGTTTCCTGTTTGGGGTGTTGCTTAGCCCTGTCCCAAAATGGCTGCAATGAATGACTGCTCACGATGTTAGTGGGTATCTTCTCCTAGCTTCTGTGCTGTCCCCGCCTCTCCTCTCCCCTGCTTCTGACTCACCCCAACTGTCCAACATCTCAGCTGCTGTCTGGAGTTCTTAGATCTCAGTCTGTGCTTGTTTTTATTCATTGTTCAGTGGGTTAGTTGCTGTGGCAGCAAATGGGAGTATCCACTCACTTCAACATCTCCCTCCACCTTCTGTAACTGTGTCTTTAGAAGGCCATTCCATCGTTCTATCAAGCCAGCTGCTTCAGGATGATGGGGAACATGGTAAGACCAGTGAATTCCATGAGCATGGGCCCATTGCTGCACTTCATTTGCTGTGAAGTGATTCCCTTGATCTGAGGCTATCCACCATGATGGTGGATAAGGCATTCTGTAAGCCCATGGATGGTAGTTTTGCCAGAAGCATTACATGCAGGGAAGGAAAATCTGTATCCAGAATAAGTGTCTATCCCAGTAAGAACAAAACACTGCCCTTTTCATGATGGAGGTGGTCCAATGTAATCAACCTGCCACCAGGTTGCTGGCCAATTGCCCCTAGGAATGGTGTCACATCAGGGACTCAGTGTTGATCTCTGCTGCTGGTAGACTGGGCACTCAGCAGTGGCTATAGCCAAGTTGGCCTTGGTGAGCGAAAGTCTATGTTGCTGGTCCATGCATAACCTCCATCCCTGCCACCATGGCCATTTTGTTCATGAGCCCGTTGGGCAATGACAAGAGTGACTGGGGAAAGAGAATGACTAGTATCCAAGAATGCATCATCTTATCCACTTGATTATTAAAATTCTCCTTTTTTGAGGTTGCCTTTTGGTGAAAATTCACGAGTCTCAAATATCTTGACTTCTTTGGTCCATTCAAAGATGTCTATCCACATACCTCTGCCCCATACCTCCTTGTTACCAATTTTCCAATCATGTTCCTTCCAAGTCCCTGATCATCCAGCCAAACCATTGGCCACAGGCCGTGAATCAATATAACAGTCAGACACCTGGCCATGTCTCCTTCCAAGCAAAAGGAACAACCAGGTGCACTGCTTGAAGTTCTGCCCACTGGGAGGACCGCCCTTCACCATTGCCCTACAGGATGTTCCTGGAAAGGGGCTGTAGTGCTGCTGCTGTCCACTTTTGAGTGGTGCCTGCATATCATGCAGAACCATCTGTAAACCCAGGACTGAGTGTTCTCTTCCTCAGTCAACTGATCATGAGGAACTCCCCATAAGGCCACAGGTGCAGATTGGGAAAAGGAAGGTAATGTGACAAGAGTGGGGACCATGGGCATCTGGGCCACTGCCTCATGTAACTTACTTGTGCCTTCAGGTCCTGCTTGAGCCTAATCTCGTATATACCACTTCCATTTAATGATGGAGTGCTACTGTGCACGTCTGACTTTATGACTCTTTGGGTCAGACAACACCCAGTTCATGATGGGCAGCTCAGGCTGCATAGTGATTTGGTGGCCCATGGTTAAGTGTTCAGTCTCTACTAAGGCCCAGTAACAAGCCAAGAGCTATTTCTCAAAAGGAGAGTAGTTATCTTCAGAGGATGGCAGAGCTTTGCTGCAAAATCTTAAGGGTCTGCACTGTGATTCACCAATAGGGGCCTTCCAAAGACTCCAAATAGCATCTCTATCTGACACTGACACTTCACCACCATTGGTTCAGCTGGATCATATGGTCCAAGTGGCACAGTGGCTTGCATGGCAGCCCCAACTTGTTGCAGAGCCTTCTCTTGTTCTGGACCCACTCAAAACTAGCAGCCTTTCAAGTAACTTGATAAATAGGCCAGAGTAGCACAATCAAATGAGCAATATGTTGCCTTCAAAATCCAAAGAGGCCCACCAGCATTGTGCCTCCTTTTTAGTTCTAGGAGGCAACAGATGTAACAACTTATCCTTCACTTCAGAAGAAATATCTTGACATACCCCACACAACTGGACACCTAGAAATTTCACTGAGGTGCAAGGTGACTGAATTTTTGCCCAATTAATTTCCCACCCTCTAGCATGTAAATGTTTTACCAGTAAGTCCAATACTTCTCACTGTGACAAAATTTTAGAAAAGTATCAAATATATAATCACTCAGAGCCTTGTCTCTCACAAATATTTGATCCAGTTGTGGTGATATTTTGTGTATTTCTATTGCCACCTCATGCCATGGATTAGCAGTGCCCTCTTTACTACTGGAGGCAGAGTTATCAGCACCTTTAAGACTAGCCAGACTTGAGAGCCAATTCAGAAAATTCATCCTTCCAATTTTATTCCTCTAGAACCACTCCCAGTACCAAATATCTTAGATGGGGTTCTCTAGCAGAGCAAAACCAGTGAAGTATATATATATATATATATATATATATATATATATATACATATATATATATATATATATACACACACACATATATATATACATACCCCAAAACCAAACCTGTTGCTGTTGAGCTGATTCTGACTCATAGTGATCCCACAGGGCAGTGTAGAACTGCCCCATAGGGTTTCTGAGGAGTGGCTAGTGAATTTGAACTGCCGGCCGTTTGGTCAGCAGCTGAGCTCTTAAACAATGCACCACCATGGAAACATATATGTGTACATATGTATATATATGTATATATATGTATATAGACAAAGAGAGAGAAAGGTATTTCTTTCAAGGAAATGGCTCACGCAGTTGTGAAGGCTGGTAAATCCCAAATCCATGGGTCCAGTGTCAGGCTGGAGGCTTCTCCTGACTCATGTGGTTGCAGGGGCTGACGAATGCAAAATTGGCAGGTCAGATGGCAGGCTGCTCACTCATGTCCCAAGAACCAGAGGTCAGAGGATGAGGATGATGGGTCATATGAAGGATGGAGAGGGCAAGCTTTGCCAGAATATCCACATATATTGGATGCAGGCCACACCCCCAAGGAAACGCCTCTTTTAACTGATAGGCTGCTCAGAACAAATCACAAAATGGAGGATGATTACATAATATCTGCCAAACCACTGAGAACAATGGCCTAGTTGACACATAACCTTATTAACCATCACAGGTGTCAACCTAGGTAATCTTTACTTTTCAAGACTCATGTAACTTGACATTTCATTGAGTCAATATTTATATTTGCTAATCTTTCCATGGAAAATAACGACCTGAATAGTAGGAAACAGAAGTATTTCTTTTCATGTGGCTTATAGAGAGGCTCAGAATTAGACTTAGTCATAAAATTGGCACATTTTATAAAGAAACTTTGGGAGGACAGGGAGCTTCTTACATCTCCTATTCGCATTTTCACAAGTGTCTGACACAAATTTCACTTTCCATAAGGCATTCTTACTGCCAGCCTGGATGAATTCGTGAGAGGTGGCCCTTAATATGTCTTTGTTTTATTTGGTGAAGTGGGTCAATGACAATGACTTCTTTTGTCACATGGTAGGTAGATATGCAAAGTTTCCAGAAACAGTGGCGACTGGAATGTAAAGAATCGTGCCAATGAATATGAGGCTTTTGCTTCATTTTAAACCTAAGACTGATTGTTTTTCCTGCCACTTAAGGGCCTCTCCAGTCCTTTCAATTCCATCATCACTAAGGATGTGTAGAGAGAATGACAATTTATGGTAATATTAGAGTAAAACACAATCAGAAAGTAAATTTGATGCAAGAGAATATGTGTGTATTGCAAATAAGTTTTTTGGACTTAATCTCAGCATGGCTGCTGCAAAACTATCAATAACAGAACTGACTCAGGTTGTTTTTCAGTCTGAATTTAACCAATATTGTTGTATTTTTGGGTTTCAGTACCTTCTATTCCCTATAATTGCTTTTACCAGGGGTCGGTGTGTGTGTGGGGGGGGCAGGAGGGAGGTAAAGTGAAGGGAGTGAAGATGAACGTTTTCCAGGAATTGAACCACAAAGAGCCTCCTGTCATATATGGGGTACCCAGATTCCTCAGAAAGGTAACCTAATTGAAAGGGCAAGGTATCCATTTTAATTTTAACACAAAACCTGGTACATGGTTGGTGCTCAACATACATGGCTGGAGCCTGGGGTGCCCAACAACGTGCACAGGGGCCGCATGGAAGAAATTTAAGACCTTGTCGTTCAACCCTAGGGACGGACGCTCTATAATTGAAAACAAGATTTCACAGAGCAAGATTAAACGTTAAATTTTAGTCGTCAGAACCGGTTAATTCCAGTAACCCTTAATTCCAGCGATACCTTCGCGACCTGAGCCTTCTCTCTTTCTCGCCCAAATGCCAGGTCAATCAAAGGAACTGGCGAGGGCAAAGCTGTGGGTATGGGTGCAAGTTATCAGTATAGCGCAGATCGTTGACCTTCTCTTCTCGCACACCCAGACCGGAGGGCGGGACGCTTCCGGGGAGCCCGCAGCGGCGCGAGACCGGAACGCGGGCGACGGGCAGGGGAGGGGCGGTGGCGGGGCCGGGAGCGTGCGCGCGCACCTCATACTCCACCGCCCGGGGACGCCCACCCGCGAGTAGGGGCTGGGTAGCTGGCCCGCGCCCCATCCACCCCCCCCCAATTCCGGGTTCCTTTCAGACGTGCGCCTAACGAGTGTGGGACCCACAGCTGCTCTGCGCTCACTCGGCCTAGGGAGGAAGGGGACTAGGCCCGGGCCGCAGTCCCGCACCGCATGGACGTGCTGCCTCTCCCGCTACCGCCAGAGCGAGGGGCTGCGAGCCACCGGAGGTAGCGCGGAGGAGGGCCCCACGGCAGCCGGCGGCCGCGGGGCAAAAGACAGCCTGTTTCTGCTTGCCCGAGGCGCGGCTGGTCCCGCGCGCCCAGGGCCGCCGCCTCCCCGGCTCTGAGCGAGGAATGAGCAGGCGCCTGCCTGGGCCCTCGGACTGAAGAGCTGCGACTCGGCTCCTTCCCCCACCGCGTAGCCGCGGGAACTTGGTCACCGCGGCCGGACGCGGCGGGGTCAGCGGCAGCCTCGCTCCAGGAGCAGGCGCCGGGGTTAACTTAACTGGCAGCCGAGAGGAGGAGGAGCCGGGCGGGGGCGGCCGCCGGTTCTCCCCTCCCCCCCCCAACACGCCGGGGCTTTTTCAGTGGCCGGCGGAGAAGGAAGTTCCGCTCCCTGACAGACCCGTGCGGTAGCGACAGCGGCGGCGGCGGCTTGGAGGGCTCAGGTATTTTGGACCCGATTGCCCTTCGCGCCCGCCGTCCAGGAGCGGCATTAGAGCTCCCTCCGCCGCCCCGAGGCTGCGAGGCAGCGTCGGGAGTTGCCCGCATCCGAGGAGACCTTCCTGCCACTTCATCCAGCGTCACTGCTTCGGCTTCCCAGCGAGGTGGCAGACCTTCCTTTCGTTTTCGCAGACTTCTGGGGAGATCCTTACTTTTTTTGCACCAAGGTTAAGAAATTCTGGAATAGAAGCGCTAGAGGAGGTTCAATGAATCTTCTTTAACTCTGGGATCAAGTAAGGCCCCCCGTTTGGGGCGGGAGACCGTATTTGAGCATCTCAATGGGGAGCAGGAATGGAAGAACCCACCTTGCATCTTTTCTGCAGTGTTGCTTGCTGATGTACCGCTAGGAATGAAGAGGAGACTTGTGATAACCCGAGGAGATACTGAAAGCCAGATGGGAAAGAAAATACCACCGGACACACACTAGTGAACGTCTGGGGGGGTCACAGAATTTTCTGAATGTAATTGGACGAGCATGAAAGAGGAGCTCTCTTAAAAAGCACAACAAACCCTTAAGAGAAGCACTGAGTTTACCCTTTTTTTGTTGCCAAGATTTTGAAGATTGTATTCAATGTATTGTCCATTTGATATAAGATGAAAACTTTATAAAGTATTCTATCCAAGAGCGTGAACGATGACTACCCCCGCCCTGCTGCCCCTGTCTGGACGGAGGATACCGCCTCTGAACCTGGGGCCGCCCTCCTTCCCACATCACAGGGCTACCTTGAGACTGTCCGAGAAGTTTATCCTTCTCCTTATTCTTAGTGCCTTCATCACCCTGTGTTTTGGGGCATTCTTCTTCCTTCCAGACTCTTCAAAACACAAGCGCTTTGATCTGGGTTTGGAAGACGTATTAATTCCTCATGTAGAGGCAGGCAAGGGAGCTAAAAACGCTGGAGTCTTCCTGATCCACGGACCCGATGAACATAGACACAGGTTGGTTTGTTACTGAAATTCTAGTATTAACATTTGGCAAAACAAATATCAATTTGTTTTTTTTTTCAGTACGATGTTATTTTTCCTGAGTCGTAGGAGTTGTGTAGTGATTTCAGAACTGGTTAAATAGAACCGTAGGCTGAAAGCACTCCTAGAGCCTCATCTAAAGTTCAGCTCCTTCCTTTTATGTAGGAGAAACAGTAGTGCTCAGAGAGGTGGTGTCTGATGTGGACAAATGGGAATGGGGATATGAGAACTTCACCTAAGAAAATAGTGCTATATGCTGCACCTTTATTTTTTCAGAATGTGTCGCCCTCAGTCATACATTGAATCATGACAGCCCCAATGGGTTGTTCTCTCCCAAAGGGCTATCATTCTATCGCTCGTAGTTAAAGATTAGTGGTGAATCTTAGCTTTTTAGGAAGACACTCTTGGATGGAATATACCTGTCATTTCTTAACGTGAAAATAGTGATTGTTATTTTAAGGGGATGTTGTTGGTACTCTATATGGAATGAGTTAAGTTCAAGCTACCATTACTGAGCTAAAAGGGTGTTGGTGGGGGGGAACCTCTGGAGTGACTTCATTACTGAGCTAAAAGTGTGTCCGGGGGCCATGGTCTCAGGGTTTTTCCAGTCTCTTTCAGACCAGTCTGGTCTTTCTTTTTTTTGAGGGGCCTTACTTTAACCGGAAACTCTGGTGGCACAGTGGTTAAGAGCTATGGCTGCTAACCAAAAGGTCAGCAGTTCGAATCCACCAGGTGCTCCTTGGAAACTCTGTGGGGTGGTTCTGCTCTGTCCTGTAGGGTCGCTATGAGTCAGAATCAACTCGACAGCAATGGGTTTTTTTTTTTTTAAACTGGTAAGTAATGAAAAATAAACCATTGCCATTGTATTTTCTTATTCATAGTACTTAAGACATACTTGTTGAATTAACTCTTTTTTGTTAATGATTAGTTTAATATAGTAGTTAGGTACTTAAGCTATAAAGTTAGACTCTCTGGATTCATGCCCTGTTTTGTCATGGATGAGATGTTTAATACTGAGCAAATTTTTAAATTTCTCTGTCTAGATTTCGTCTTCTGTATGAAAATGGCATGTGGGTTGTATTGAATGAGATAAGATGTACAAAGCAGTCAGCACAGTTCCTCCAGTTTAGTAGTTGCTCAATAAATGTTAGCTGTTATTATTGTTGGAGTGCTGGTGGCGTAGTGATTTAGAGTTTTGGCTGCTAACCAAAAGTTTGAATCCACCAGCCGCTCCTTAGAAACTCTATGGGGCAGTTCTGCTCCGTCTATAGGGTCACTGTAAGTCGGAATTGATGACAGCAAGTTTTGTTTTTTTGGTTTAGTATTATTATCAATAATTGTAATTTTAATTGAGTCTACTTTGCTTTAAATAGTGTACATATTTTAAAATACATGAGAACTTTACTTTCTAAAGGAACATTTTAAAAACTAGACTGTTGTTCCTTGCCTGTGTATTTATTGCATGTGTGCCAGGCCCTGCTTTTATGGAGCTTCCCATCTAGGGGGGATGACAGATAAGTAAATTTTTTTTTTTTGTGAGTTGTAGTGAGTGTTACTAAGTTGTAGCTACTGCTATCAGAGCACATAATGGGGTGAACCTAGTCCGTTGGGGGGCAGTGGAAGTTGGGGAAGGCTTCACCAAGAAAAAAAATGGCTCAGAAACTTAGAATGAGTAGAGAGATCGCTAAGCAGAGATGTGGGGGAAAATTTGTCAAAGCAGAGGTCACAACACATGTGAGAACCCTAAGTTAAAAGAATGGCTAGTGTAGAGATCTGAGAAACATTTAGTATGGCTAGTGTAGAGAGTAGCAGTGTAGGGCAAGGTGAAGAGACTAGATAAGGGATCAGATTCAGCCTACCTTCACATTATTTTGCCTCCATGTTGTTCCAAATGCTTCAATTAGTTGCTAGCATTTAGAGATCAGGAGATTTTACATAAAATTCTCTGGATTTCTGATTTTTCTTGAAAAATTAAATGATACGGCATCACCCAAATCTGTATTTTCAGGTGGCAGCACTAAGCTGGAACTGGGCTGCTGTTTTTAGAGGGACATGTGCTCTCCATGATATGCCACTCAGTTAAGGAGCCACATAAGTAAATCTAATGAACCAGTATTTAACCTGATTATTGTTGAGTTTGCAGTCCCTAGGCAGGATCCAGCAGAGTTTGTAGACCATGATAAATATTTTGATCTTTATTCTGAGAGCTGTAGGAAGTCATTGAAAGGTTTTAATAAAAGTTAGAGAATTACATGATCATTTTAAATTTTGTAAAAATTTAAATAATCACACTGATTGTAGTGTGAGGACTGGATTGGAGACTAGCAGGAAGGAATGTTGTGAAACCAGTTAGGAGGGTCTAGGTGGCAGGATACTGGTTTATACCACATTATTGATAATGGAGATGGAAAGAAGTAAGTGGAAAAGAGTGATGGGTTCAGTAGATGTTAAGCTATTACATTTCACAGAGATTAGTGATTGAATGTGGAGGCTAAGATAGGATGAGGGAGTTCAGGATAACACTTAGGTTTCTGGGTGATATGGCAATGGATTACTAAGAAATATGCACTATATTCAATTCATGCTTTAACTTATATAATTGATTTGAATGATTTATATAACTTACAGAATCATATGACTTAACATTAATTTAGGATAAAATATTTTCATGAGAAAGCTACTATGTCCCTTCTATTAAGTGGTTCATAAATGATCCAGAGGGTTTTTTTTTTTTTGGTGCGTGTGTACTATTTCATTTTGTTGTTGTTGAGAATGTGCACGGCAAAACATACACCAATTCAACTATTTCTACGTGTACAGTTCAGTGACATTGATTACATTCTTCAGTTGTGCAGCCATTCTCACTCCTCTTTTCTGAGTTGTTTCTCCATCATTAACATAAACTTACTGCCCCCTAAGGTTCATATCTGATCTTTCTAGTTGCTGTTGTCACTTTGTTCCCATACAGATAGTTCTTAAAAGAGCATAATACTCCAAGCAGACATTTTTTTTTGACTAGTTAAGCTAAATTATTGTTTGATTTTAAGAAGACTTCAGGGGATATTTTTTGCTTAAGTTTTATAGATTATCTCAGGGCAGTAGTTTCAGGGGTTCACCCAGCCCCCTTGACTCTATAAAGGCTGCAGTCCATGGTTGTTATTACTGTTATTGCAAAACTGTGTATGTTATAGCGTTAACTGAAATTGTTCCTTATTGTGTACTTTTGGTGTCTTCAATTGCCTTGGTCAAGGTGCACAGACTTCACCCATATTGGGTATTACCTTTCCAATCACCAAAAATAACAAGCGTCTACTATCTACAAAGCTGCTCCACTTCTCTACCCCTGACATACCTGGTAACCATCAAAGAACATTGCTTTCTGTGTGTATACCTATTCTACCAGCAGTGTATAAGAGTTCCAGTGTCCCCACAACCTCGCCTCCATTTGTTGTTTTGTTATTTTGACAGTGCCAGTATTGTCTGGGTGATACGGCATCTTATTGTAGTTTTGATTTGCATTTCTCTGATGACTAATGATGGAGAGCATTTCCACATGTGTCTGTTAGCTGCCTGAATGTCTTCTTTGGTGAAGTTCATATGTTATCTTCCAGGAACTTTACAGTTTTAGCTTTAACATTTAGGTCTTTGATCCATTTTGAGTTAGTTTTTGCATATGGTGTGAGGTGTGAATCCTGTTTTATTTTTCTGCAGATGGATATCCAGTTTTGCCAGCCCCGTTTGTTAAAAGAGACTGTTTCTTCCCCATATAATAGATTGCAACCCTTTGTCAAAGACCAGCTGGCCATAGATGGATTTACTTCTGGGTTCTCTGTTATTTTCCATTGGTCTGTGTGTCTGTCATTGCACCAGTACCAGGCTGTTTTGATTACTGTAGCTGTATAGTAAATTTTGAGATTGGAAAGTGTGAGGCCTCCTACTTTGTTCTTCTGCTTCAGTACTGCTTTAGCTATTCAGGGTCTTTTTTTTTTTTTCCATATAAAGTTGGAGTTTAGTTTTTCCATTTCATTAAAGAATGTTGTTGGGATTTGGATTGGGATTGCATTGTATCTGTAGATCACTTTGGATAGTATTGACATGTTCACAATGTTAAGTCCTTCAGTCCATGAGCATGGAATGTCATTCCATTTATGTAGGTCTCTTTTGGTTTCTTGCAGTAGTATTTTATAGTTTTTTTTTTTTATAAGTCTTGTACATCCCTGGTTAGGTTTATTCCTAGGTATTTTCTCCTTTTGTGGGCTATTGTAAATGATGGTGTTTTCTCGATTTGCTTTTTGGAGTTCTCCTCCTTAGTGTAGAGGAACTCAGCTGATTTTTGTGTGTTGACCGTGTACCTTGCCACTTTGCTGAATCCTTCTATTAGTTCCACTAACTT
This sequence comes from Trichechus manatus latirostris, assembly GCF_000243295.1. NCBI lineage: Eukaryota > Metazoa > Chordata > Mammalia > Sirenia > Trichechidae > Trichechus > Trichechus manatus. The sequence continues at coordinate 5,714,212 of NW_004444009.1, read as the reverse complement.
TCTTGTGGACTCTTTGGGGTTTTCTGTGTATAGGGTCATGTCATCTGCTAATAGAGATGGTTTTACTATTTCCTTCCCAATTTGGGTACCGTTTATTTCCCTTTCTTGCCTTATTGCTCTGGCTAGGACTTCCAGTACAGTATTGAATTAGAGTGGTGATAATGGGCATCCTTGCTCTCAATCTTTCTTCCTTGAGAATAATATTGGCTGTTGGTTTTGCATACATGTCCTTAATTATGTTGAGGAATTTCCATTCTTTTCGTATTTTGCTGAGGCTTTTAATCAGGAAACGGTGTTGGATTTTATCAAATGCCTTTTCTGCATCTATTGAGATGATCATGTGATTGTTTTTCTTTGTTTTATTTGTGTCGTGGATTATGCTGATTGATTTTCTAATATTGAACCACCCTTGCATCCATGATATGAATCCCACCTGACCATGATGTATTATTTTTTTGATATGCTGTTGATAATTCTGGGGTAATGTTCTGTATACATTGGCTAGAATTTTGTTGAGAATTTTTGTGTCTGTATTCATGAGGGATATTTTCTTTTGTAAATTTCTTTTTTTGTGGTGTCTTTGCCTGGCTTTGGTGTCAGGATTATACTGGCTTTATAGAATGAATTAGGGAGTATTCTTTCCTTTTCTGTGTTCTGAAATAGTTTGAGTAGAATTGGTATCAATGCTTCTCTGAATGTTTGGTAGAATTCTTCAGCGAAGCCATCTGGACCGGGACTTCTTTAAAAAAAAAATTTTTTTTATTGTACTTTAGATGAAGGTTTACAGAACAAATAGTTTAATGAAAAACAGTACACATATTGTTTTATGACATTGGTTAACAACCCCACAACATGTCAGCACTCTCCCTTCTCAACCTGGGAGGATCTTTTTTTTTTTTGTGAAAATATACACAGCCAAAGATACACCATTTCAAAAATTTCTACGTGTACAATTCATTGACATCAGTTACATTCTTCCAGTTGTGCTGCTATTCTCACTATCGTTTTCAAAATTATTCCATCACCATTATCTTCAACTCACTGTCCCCAAGGCTTCCCATCAAAATTTTTGAGTTGCTGTTGTCAATTTGATCTCACATAGACAATTCTTTTTTTTTGAGCTTTAGATGAAGGTTAACAGAACAAGTAGTTTCTCATTAAACAGTTAATACACATATTGCCGTGTGACAGTGGTTAACAACCCCACGACATCTCAACACTGTCCCTTCTCAACCTTGGGTTCTCTATCACCAGCTTTCCTGTCCCCTCCTGCCTTCTAGTCCTTGTCCCTAGACTCCTGTGTCTCATTAGTCTCGTTTTGTTTTATGGGGCTGTCCAATCCCTGGCTGAATGGTGAACCTTGAGAGTGACTTCACCACTGAGCTAAAACGGTGTTCGAGGGCCAAACTCTCAGGGTTTCTGCAGTCTGTGTCAGGCCGGTAAATCTGGTCTCTTTTTGTGTGTTAGAATTTTGTTCTACATCATTCTCCAGCTCTATCCAGGACCCTCTGTTGTGATCCCTGTCAGAGCAGTCAGTGGTGGTAGCTGGGCATCATCTAGCTGTACTAGAGTCAGTCTGGTGGAGGCCTTGGTAGCTGTGGTCCATTAGTCCTTTGGACTGAACTTTTCCTTGTATCCTGTTCTCTTCATTCTCCCTTGCTCCCCAAGGGGTAAGACCAGTGGAGTATCTTAGATGGCTACTTACAGTCTTTTAACCCCAGATGCTACTCACCAAGGTAGAATGTAGAACATTGTCTTTATAAACTGTGTTCTGCCAATTGAGCTAGATGTTCCCTGATACCATGGTCCCCACAGTGGACTGGGGCTTTTTGGTTGCGAGTTTTTTTTTCCCATGATATCTTCAATTTCTTCTTTTGTTATGAGTCTGATTTTCTGTCTCTGTAGTAGTTTAGGTAGGTAGTGTATTTCTAGAAATTTGTCCATTTCTTCTAGGTTTTTAAATTTGTTGGAGTACAGTTTTTCATAATATTCTGTTATAGTCCTTTTTATCTTGGTTCTTTTGTAATGTCACCCATTTCATTTTTTATTATTTGCATCTTCTCATTTTGTTTTGGTCAATTTGGTCAGTGGTTTTTCAGTTTTATTGATCCTTTCAAAGAACCAACTTCTAGTCTTGTTGATTCTTTCTGTTGTTTTTCTGTTTTCTATTTCATTTGTTTCTGCTCTAATCTTTGTTATTTCCTTTCTTTTGTAACTGTGATCTTCTTTCAGTCTTTCTTTTTTACTTGTTCAAGTTGTTGGGTTAAGTTATTGATTTTGGACCTTTCTTCTTTTTGGATATATGCGTTTGTTGCTATAGATTTTCCTCTGAGCACTGCTTTTGCTGTGTCCCAAAGGTTTTGGTATGTTGTGTTTTCATTCTCATTTGATTCTAAATATTTTTTAATTTCATTTTTTATTTCTTTTATGACCCAGTAGTTTTTAAGTGATGTGTTATTGAGTTTCCATGAATTTAATTTTTTTCTTTGTTCTCTCTGTTATTGATTTCTGGTTTTATAGTGTTCTGGTCAGAGAAGATGCTTTATATTATTTCAGTGTTTTTTAGTTTACTGAGGTTTTCTTTGTGGTTTAACATATGGTCTGTTCTGGGATAATGTTCTTTATGTATTGGAGAAGAATGTGTATTGTGCTGCTGTTGGGTGGTGTGTTCTGTATATGTCTATGAGGTTGAGTTGGTTTTGTTATTTAGATAGTCTGTATCTTTGTAGATTTTCTTTCTAGTTTTTCTATCATCGAAAGGTGTGTGCTAAAGTCTCCTGCTATTGTAGAACTGCTCATTTCTCTTTTCAGTTCTGTTAGAGATTGTTTTATGTATTTTGGAACTCTGTCATTGGGTGCATGAATATTTATTATTGTTGTGTCTTCTTGGTGAATTGACCCTTTAATTGTTATATAATGCCCTTCTTTTTCCTTTATAATAGATTTTGACTTAAAGTCTGTTTTGTCGGAAATTTTTATTGCCACTCCTGCTCTCTTTTGGTTACTGTTTGCTTGATATACTTTTTTCCCATCCTTTGATTTTTAACCTTTTTATGTCATCGTGTCTAAGTGTGTCTTGTAGGCAACATATTGATTGGTCATTTTTTTTAATCCATTCTGCCACTCTGTGCTTCTTGACTGGTGCATTTAATCCATTTACATTCACTGTGACTATCGATAGGTATGAATTCATCGCTGTCATTTTGTTATACTTTTTTTGTAGTGTTAATGGTTTGTTTCTCTTAATTTTCTGTGCTGAGTTCTTTTGTGTATGGATTTCTGTTTTCTATCATTTGTTGATTTGTGTTTACTGAGTCTTTTTGATTTTCTTTTGTATTTTGGCAAGTAGATTTATTAATTTTCTTTGTGGTTAAAAACCAAACCCGTTGCCGTTGAGTCAATTCCAACTTATTACAACCCTGTAGGACAGAATAGAGGTGGCCCATAGAGTTTCCAAGGCTGTAATCTTTAGGGGCACAGATTGCCAAATCCTTCTTCTTTGGAGTGACTGGTGGGTTCGAACTACTTCAGGTTGGTGCTAGCAGTTAGTGCGTCTGCTGGAGAACAGAACAGGATGTCTCTGTAGCCATTAGGCAGCAGTGCTTCCTGAATGGACATGTTAGGTCCTCTGCACATGCACGAATTGGCATCTCAGTAGGTGGTGGGGGATCGAGGGGTTTCAGAGCATGTTAGCATGTTACCTTTTGGTTAGTGGTTGAACACTTAACCACTGTGTCACCAGAGCTCCTCTCTTGGTGGTTACTCTGAAGTTTACCTTTAACTTCTTTCGATTAAAACAGTCTGTTATATCTTGAAATCTACTTGACTTCTTCATGTGGAAGTTGTATAACTACACCATTTATTCCTTGTTTTGTTTTGAAGTTGTCGTTGTTTACAGCTTCACATCTCTGATTCACTATAATTAGTTTTGCAGCATTATTTTACTTTTGTGATGTCTTTATATCTCTGTCATGCTGTTGTATGTCTTTATCTCAGGTGCTTGTCTGATGTTCTCTGTCTGAAGGGCTCCTTTTAGTATTTCTCGCAAGGTTGGTCTTATGTTTGGAAATTCCCTTAATTTCTGCTTCCTGGGGAATGTCCTAGTTACCCCTTTGTTTTTGAAAGACAGTTTTGCTAGATGTATGCTTCTTGGTTGGCAATTCTTTTCTTTCAGGATTTTGCATATATCGTCCCATTGCCTTCTTGCCTGCATGGTTTCTGAAGAGAAATCAGTGTTTAGTCTTATTAATGCCCCTTTGAAAGTGATATTTCAGTTTTCACGTGCTGCTCTCAAAATTCTTTCTTTGTCTTTGGTTTTGGAAAGTTTGACTATGATATGTCTTGGTGAATTTCTTTTGCGGTCTATTCTGTATGGGGTTCATTGAGCTCCTTGGATGGAAACCTTCTTGTCTTTTGTTATATTTGACAAGTTTTCTGCCAATATATCTTCAAAAAGTCTCTACTTTTTTTTTCTGTTCTTCTGGAATTCCTACTGTGTGTAAATTATTCTCCTTGATGATGTCCCATGTAAGTTTTAGGCTTTCTTAATTTTTCTTCAGTCTTTTTTTTGATTGTTTCTCAAACAGTTAGTATCACAGGGTTTGTCCTGTATTTTGTTGATTCTTTCTTTCATTGATTCAGTTTTACTTCTGTGTTCTTTCATTATCTGTTTCTGATATTTTATTGTTAAGCTTCTGACTTTCTTGCTGTTGTTTTTGTATGGTTTCTATTTGTGTATTTAGTTTGTCATTTTGTTCTTGTATTGTTTTCCTGAATTCTTCTAGCTTTTTTCCTGTGTTTTCCTTGATCTTTTTGAGGACTCAAAATGTAAGTCTTTATCAGGTAGATTTATTATCAGTTATTCATCAGGAAGGTTTTCTGTCCCTTTATTTTGGTCACTTGCTTGAGCTGTCTTGTCTTGTTTCTTCATATGATTAGTTATTGGTTACTGTTTCTGAGATATTAAAGTATTAATTAATTTACTGATATATATTTTTATTGACTTTGTTTTGTCCTGATTTTTTTGTTTTGTTTTGATACATCAGGAACTTTCTCTTCTTTCTCTTTTTTTTTTTATTGTTGTAGTTAAATGAAGTTTTCATTTCAAGTTAGTCTCCCATACAAAATTTTATACATACATTGTTACGTGACCCTAATTTCTTACCCCATTCTGTGACAGCACACTCCTCCTTTCCGCCCCTGATTCTCCATGTCCATTTAGTCAGCTCCTAACCCTCTCTACCTTCCCATCTCACCTCTGGACAGAAGCTGCCCCTTTGTTCTCTTGTATTTACATGACTAAGAGGCACACTTTCATGAGTATCACTTTGTATTTCACCGTCCAGTCCAATCCCTGTCTGAAGAGATCTCGGAAATTGTTTTAGTTCCGGGCTGATAGAGAACCCAGGGGCCATGCTTTCTGGGGTACCTCCAGTCTCAGACCATTAAGTCTGGTCTTCTTACTAGAATTTGAGTTCTGCACCCCATTTTTCTGCTGCTTCATCAGGGACTCTCTGTTATGTTCCCTGTCAGGGCGGTCCTTGTTCTTCTGGTCTCAAGCTGATGAAGTTTCTGGTTTATGTGGCCCTTTCTGTCTCTTGGGCTAGTACTTTCCTTTTGTCTTTGATGTTCTTCGTTCTCCTTTACTCCAAGTGGTTGGGACTTAAGACCCCAGATGCCACTCACCAAAGTAGGATGCAGAACATTTTCTTTATAAGCTTTGTTATGCCAGTTGACCAAGATGTCCCCGGAAAGCATGGTCCCCAGACCCCTACCCCTGCTACTCTGTCTCTCAAAGTATTTGATTGTATTGAGGAAACTTCTTAGCTTTGGTTTAGTCCAGTCATGCTGGCTTCCCCTGTAGTGTGTGCTGTCTTTCCCTTCACCTAAGATGATTCTTATCTACTATCTAGTTAGTGAATAAGCATCACCCTTCCTTCCCACACCCATAACCATCAAAGAATGTTTTCTTCTGTGTTTAAACCTTTTCTTGAGTTCTTATAATAGTGGTTTTATACAGTATTTGTCCTTCTGTGACTGACTAAATTCACTCAGCATAATAAGTTCCAGCCTCCACCGTGTTATACGATGTTTCACAGCTTCATCGTTATTTTTTATCATTGCGTAGTATTCCGTTGTGTGGCTATACCATAATTTATCCATTTGTCCGTTGATGGGCACCTAGGTTGTTTCCATCTTTTTGCTATTGTAAATGGTGCTGCAGTGAACATGGGTGTGCATATATCCGTTTGTGTGATGGCTCTTATTTCTTTAGGATATATTCCAAGGAGCGGGATAGCTGGGTCGTATGGTACTTCTATTTCTAGTCTTTTAAGGGGGCGCCAAATCAATTTCCAAAGTGGTTGTACCATTTTACATTCCCACCAACAATGTATAAGTGTTTCAGTCTCTCCACAACTACTCCAGCATTTATTATTTTGTGTTTTTTGGATTAAGGCTAGCCTTGTTGGGGTAAGATGATAGCTCATTTTAGTTTTGATCTGCATTTGTCTAAATGGCTAATGCTGGTGAGCATTTCATCATGTGTCAGCCGCCTGAATATCTTCTTTGGTGAAGTGCCTGTTCATATCCCTTGCCCATTTTTTAATTGGGTTATTTGTCTTTTTGTTGTTGAGGTTTTGCAGTATCTTGTAGATTTCAGAGATTAGATGCTGATTGGATTTGTCATAGCAAAAAATTTTTTCCCAGTCTTTTTACTCTTCTGGTGAAGTCTTTTGATGAGCATAACTGTTTGATTTTTAGGAGCTCCCATTTATCTAGTCTCTCTTCTGGTGCTTGTACATTGTTACTTACAGTTCGTATTGTGTTTATGCCATGTGTTAGGGCTCCTAGCGTTGTCCTTATTTTTTCTTCCATGATCTTTATTGTTTTTGATTTTGTATTTAAGTCTTTGATCCATTTTGAGTTAGTTTTTGTACATGGTGTGAGGTATGGGTCTTGTTACTTTTTTTTTCAGGTGGATATCCAGTTACGCCAGCACTGTTTGTTAAAGAGACTGTCTTTTCCCCAGTTAATGGACTTTGGGCCTTTGTCAAAAATTAGTTGCTCATAGGTGAATGAGCTTATATCTGGATTCTCAAGTCTGTTCCATTGGTCTATATATCTGTTGTTGTATCAGAACCAGACTGTTGTGACTACTGTGGCAGTGTAATAGGTCCTAAAATTAGGTAGTGTAAGGCCTCCCACTTTGTTCTTCTTCTTGAGTAATGCTTTATTTACTCATGGCCTCTTCCTTTTCCATATGAAGTTGGTGATTTGTTTCTCCATCTCATTAAGAAATGCCTTTGGAATTTGGATCGGGATTGCTTTGTACCTGTAGATTGCTTTGGGTAGAATTGACATTTTCACTATGTTGAGTCTACCTATCCATGAGCAAGGTATATTTTTCCACTTAATGCAGGTTTTTTTTAGTTTCTTGCAGTAGTGTTTTGTAGTTTTCTCTGTATAGATCTTTTATGTTTCTGGTTAGATTTATTCCTAAGTATTTTATCTTTTTCGGGGCTACCGTAAATGGTATTGATTTGGTGATTTCCTCTTCAAAGTTCTGTTGGTGTAGAGGAATCCAACTGATGTTTGTATGTTTATCTTGTATCCTGCAACTTTGCTGAAATCTTCTATTAGTTCCAGTAGTTTTCTTGTGGATTCTTTGGGGTTTTCTGCATGTAAGATCATATAATCTGCAAATAGAGATACTTCAATTTGGATGCCCTTTATTTCTTTTTCTTGCCTAATTGCTCTAGCTAGGACCTCCAGTGCAATGTTGAATAAGAGTGGTGATAGAGTGCATCCTTTTCTGGTTCCTGTTCTCAAGGGGAATGCTTTCCAAGTCTTTCCATTTAGGATGATGTTGGCTGTTGGCTTCGTATAAATGCTCTTAATTATATTGAGGAATTTCCCATCTGTTCCTGTTTAATTGAGAGTTTTTCATGAATGGGTGTTGGACTTTGTCTAATGCCTTTCTGCATCGATTGATAAGATCATGTGGTTCTTGTCTTTAGTTTTATTTATGTGATGGATTACACTGATCGTTTTTCTAATGTTGAACCATCCCTCCATCATACCTAGTATAAATACTAATTGGTCATGGTGAATTATTTTTTTGATATATTGCTGAATTTTATTGGCTAGAAATTTGTTGAGGATTTTTGTGTCAATGTTCATAAGGGATATTTGTCTGTAATTTTCTTTTTTTGTGGTGTTTTTACCTGGTTTTGGTATCAGGGTTATGCTGGCTTCATAGAATGTGTTTGGGAGTATTCCATCCTTTTGTATGGTCTGAAATACCTTCAGTAGAAGTGGTGTTATCTCTTCTCTGAAAGTTTGGTAGAATTCTCCAGTGAAGCCATCCGGGCCAGGGCTTTTCTTTGTTGGAAGTTTTTAAATTACCTTTTCAATCTCTTCTTTTGTTATGGGTTTATTTAGTTGTTGTACCTCTGTTTGTGTTAGTTTAGGTAGGTAGTGAGTTTCTAGAAATTTGTCTATTTCTTCTTGGTTTTCAAATTTGTTAAGAGTACGGTTTTTCATAGTAATCTGTTACAATTCTTAATTTCAGTTGGGTCTGTTGTGATATCACACATCTCATTTCTTATATGGGTTATCTGCTTCCTCACCTGTTTTTCTTTTGTCAGTTTGGTCAATGGCTTATTAGTTTTGTTGATCTTTTCAAAGAACCAGCTTTTGGACTTGTGAACTGTTTCAATTGTCTTTCTATTCTCTATTTCATTTAATTCTGCTCTAATTCTTATTATTTCCTTCCTTCTGGTGCCTATGGGCTTGTTTTGCTGCTCTCTTTCTACTTGTTCCAGTTGTAAGGTTAATGTTTTGATTATGGCTTTTTCTTCCTTTTGGATGTGTGCATTTATTGGTATAAGCTGACCTTTCAGCACTGCTTTTGCTGTGTCCCAACGGTTCTGGTAGGATGTGGTTTCATTCTCGTTTGATTCTATGAATTTCTTTATTCCATTCTTAATTTCCTCTATCACCCAGTAGTTTTTGATCAAGGTGTTGTTCAGTTTCCATGTGTTTGATTATTTTTTGTTTTTGTGTTGTTGATTTCCACTTTTATGGCTTTATGGTCAGAAAGATGCTTTGTAATATTTCGATGTTTTGGATTTTGTTAAGGCTTGCTTTATGGCTTAATATGTGGTCTGTTCTGGAGACTGTCTCATGTGCGTTGGAAAAGAAAGTATACTTCGCTGCTGTTGCGTACAGTGTTCGGTATATGTCCATGAGATTATGTTGGTTGATTGTAGCATTTAGCTCTTCCTTGTCTTCGCTGAGCTTCTTTCTGCATGTTCTGTCCTTCACCAAAAGTGGTGTGTTGAAATCTCCTACTACTATTGTGGAACTGTCTATCTCTCTTTTCAGTGCTGTTAGAGTTTGTTTTATGTATTTTGGAGCCTTGTCATTGGATGTGTAAATATTTATTATAGTTATTTCCTCCTGGTGTACTGACCCTTTAATCATTATACAGTGCCCCCTTCCTTTTCGTTTCTGATGGATTTTACTTGGAAGTCTACTTTGTCAGAAATCAATATTGCCACTCCTGCTCTTTTTTGAGTGTTGTTTGCTTGCTATATTTTTTTCCATTCTTTGAGTTTTAGCCTGTTTGTGTCTTTAAGTCTAAGGTGCATCTCTTGTAGGCAGCCTATAGACGGGTCTTGTTTTTTATCCAGTTTGCCACTCTCTGTCTCTTTATTGGTATGTTAAGTCTGTTTTCTTTCAACGTAATTGTTGCTAGGTATGAGTTTAGGGCTGTCGTCCTGATGTCTCTTTTTGTGTGTTCACAGTTTCTTTGTTCCCCTTAATTTACGGTGCTAAGTTGTTTTTCTTTATATATTTTTTCATCTTTTTCATTGTTGTAGATTTTGTATTTGCTGGGTCTTTATATTTTTCTACTTTTTTAATTTGTTGGATTGTTAGATTTCTTTGTGGTCACCTTAATATTTACTCCTATTTTTCTTCATTTATATCAGTCTTTTATTTCTTTATATAGCCTTGACTTTTCGTCCATATGAAAAATCAATGTTTGCATTTTTTAAGTCCCTGATTTTTGTTTTAATGTCGTTTTTTACTTATTGATATCTCTGTTTCCCTATTTTCAATGTTTTAGCTTTGATGTATTTTTGATTTCCCTATCTGAGTTAATATCTGGTTGCTTTGTCCTGTGTTCTAGTCTTGCGTTGTTATCTGATGTTATTGATTATCTAACAGTAGGACTCCCTTTAGTATTTCTTGTAATTTTGGTTTTGTTTTTGCAAATTCCCTAAAATTCTGTTTATCTGGAAATGCCCTAATTTCACCACCATATTTGAGAGATAGTTTTGCTGGGTATGTAATTCTTGGCTGGCAGTTGTTTTCCTTCAAGGCTTTATATATGTCATCCCCTTGCCTTTTTGCCTGAATGGTTTCTGCTGAGTAGTCCGAGCTTACTCTAATTGACTCTCCTTTGTGGATGACTTTTCTGTTGTCGCTAGCTGCTCTTAAAATTCTTTTTTTATCTTTGGTTTTGGTAAGTTTGATTATAATATGTCTTTGTGACTTTGTTTTGAATCTGCCTTATATGGAGTTCGATGCGCATCTTGGATAGATATCTTTTCATCCTTCGTGACATAAGAGAAATTTTCTGCCAACAAATCTTCAACAATTTTCTCTATATTTTCTTTTATCCCCCCTGTTCTGGTACTCCAATCACTTGTAGGTTATTTCTCTTGATAGAGTCCCACATAACACTTAGAGTTTCTTCATTCTTTTTCATTCTTTTATCTGATTTTTCCTCAAATAAGTTGGCGTCAAGAGCTTAATCTTCAGTGTCACTGATTCTAACTTCCATTGCCTTGATTCTGCTCCTATGACTTTCTATGGAGTTGTCTGAATCTGAAATGTTATTATCTTTTTTTAAATATTTTTTTATTGTATTTTAGATGAAAGTTTACAGAAAAAATAGTTTCTCATTAAACAGTACACATATTGTTTTGTAACAACCACATGACCTGTCAACACTCTTCCTTCTCGACCTTGAGGACCTTTTTTTTTGTGAAAATATACATAGCCAAAGTTACACCATTTTGAAAGTTTTTGCATGAACAATTCAGTGACATTGATTACATTCTTCAAGTTGTGCTGCTATTCTCAATATTTTTTTCCAAATTTTTTCATCACCATTATTTTCAACTTACTGTCCCCTAGGCTTCCCATCAAACCTTTTGAGTTGCTGTTGTCAATTTGATCTCACATAGGTAATTCTTTTTTGTTTTGTACCTTAGATGAAGGTTTGCAAAACAAATAGTTTCTTATTAAACAGTTAGTGCATATGTTGCCCTGTGACAATGGTTAACAACCTCATTACACATCAACACTGTCCTTCCTCCACCTTAGTTCCCTATCACCAGCTTTCCTGTCCCCTTCTGCCTTCTAGTCCTTGTCCCTGGACTGCTGTGCCTCAGTAGTCCCGTTTTGTTTTATGTGGCTGTCCAGTCCCTAGCTGAATGGTGAACCTCGGAAGTGACTTTGCCATGGAGCTAGAAGGGGTCTGGGGGCCATACTCTCGGGGTTTCTCCAGTCTCTTTTAGACCAGTAAATCTGGTCTTTTTTTTGTGTGTTAGAATTTTGTTCTACGTCCTTCTCCAGCTTTGTCCAGAACCCTCTGTTGTGATCCCGGTCAGAAGAGTCAGTGCCGGCAGCCGGGCACCATCTATCTGGACTGGACTCAGCCTGGTGGAGGCCGTGGTAGCTGTGGTCCATTAGTCCTTTGGACTGTCTTTTCCTTGTATGCTGTTCTCTTCATTTTCCCTTGCTCCCAAAGGGGTGAGACCAGTGGAGTATCTTAGACAGCTTCTGACAGGCTTTTAAGACCCCAGATGCTACTCACCAAGATAGAATATAGAACATTGTCTTTATAAACTGTGTTATGCCAGTTGAACTAGATATTCCCCAAGACCATGGTCCCCACAGCACTCCGCCCAGCAATTCAGTCCCTCGGAGTTTGGATGTGTCTCTGGAGCTTCCATGACCTTTCCTTGTATAAGTTGTGCTGACTTCCCCAATATTGTGTACTTTCTCACCCTTCACCAAAGATACCACTTATCTATTGCCTGTTAAGTATTTCTCCCCCACCCCGCCCATCCCTGGTAACCAACAAAGATTGTTACTTTTTGTGTGTAGACTTTTTGATGGGTTTTTACCATATAGGTCTCATACAGTCTTTGTCCTCTTGTGATTGACTTATTCCACTCAGCATAATGCTCTCCATTTTCATCCATGTTATGAGATGCTTTGCAGATCAATTGTTCTTTATCATTGCATAGTACTCCATTGAGTGTATGTACCATAGTTTGTTTATCCATTCATCTGTCGATGGGCATCTAGGTTGTTTCCATCTTTTTGCTGTCGTTAACAATGGTGCCATGATCATAGGTGTGTATATGTCTATTTGAGTGATGACTCATATTTCTCTAGGATATATTCCTAGGTGTGGGATTGGTGGATCATATGGTATTTCTATTTCTAGCTTTCTAAGGAAGCGTCATATCATTTTGCCTTCCCACCAACAATGTGTAAAAGGTCCGGTCTCCCAGCAGCCCCTCTAACTTTTGTTATTTCCACTGTTTTCGATTCGTGCCAGTAATGCCGGGGTGAGATGGTATCTCATTGTAGTTTCGATTTGCATTTCTCTAATGGCTAGTGATCGTGAGCATTTCCTCATATGTGTGTTGGCCGCTTGAATGTCTTCTTTGGTAAAGTGTCTGTTTATTTCCTTTGACCATTTTTTAATAGGATTATTTGTCTTTTTGTTGTAGAGGTGTTGGATTTTCTTGTAGATTATGGAGATTAGACCCTTGTCTGATTTGTACTGTCCAAAAATTTTTTCCCAGTCTGTAGGTTCTCTTTTTACTATTCTGCTGAAGTCTTTTGAAGAGTATAGGTGTTTGATTTTTAGAGGATCCCAGTTATCTAGCTTATCTTCTGGGGTTTGTGTGTTGATGGTTATGGTTTGTATCCTGTTACTGCTGTGTATTAGGGCCTGTACCTTTGGTCCTGTTTTTTCTTCTATGAACTTTATAGTTTTTGGCTTTATATTTAGGTCTTGGCCCATTTTGAATTAGTTTTTGTATATAGCGTGAGGTATGGGTCCTGTTTCATTTTTTTGCAGATGGATATCCAGTTTTTCCAGCACCATTTGTTAAAAAGACTGACTTTTCCCCTTTTGATGGACTTGGGACCCTTTTTGATGATTAGGTGACCGTACGTGGATGGATTTACAACATCTGGGTTCTCATTTCTGTTTCATTGTTCAATGTATCTGTCGTTGTACCGGTACCAGACTGATTTTAGTACCATGGCTGTATAGTAGGTTCTGAGGTCTGGTAGTGTGAGTCCTCCAACTTTATTCTTCTTCTTCAGTAGTTCTTTACTTATTCGGGGCTTCTTCCCTTTCCATATGAAGTTAATGATTAGTATTTCCATCCCTTTGTAGAATGTTGTTGGTGTTTGGATTGGAATTGCGTTGTATTTGTAAATTGCTTTGGGTAGAATGTCATTTTCACAATGTTGTGTCTGCCTATCCATGAGCATGGTATGTTCTTCCATTTATGTAGATCCCTTTGGGTTTCTTGCAGTAATGTTTTGTAGTTTTCTTTGTATAGGTCTTTTACGTCCCTGGTTAGATTTATTCCTAAGTATTTTATTTTTTTAGGGGTTATTATAAATAGTATTGTTTTCCTGATTTCCTTTTCATCGTTCTCTTTATTGGTGTATAGGAATCCAGCTGATTTTTGTATGTTTATCTTGTTTCCTTCTACTGTGTTGAATCTTTCTATTAGTTCCAGTGGATTTGTCCCAGCATCATTTTTTGTAGAGACTTTTCTTTCCCCATTCAATAGTCTTGGTATCCTTGTCCAAAAATTGATTATCCATAAATGTATGTTCCCTGCTCCCCCCCGTACTCTGAATTCTGTTTTGTTGATTTATGTACCCTTATACCACTACTGTGCTGTGTTGATTACTGTAGCTTTTTAGGTAAGTTTTAAAATTGGGAAATGTGAGTCATGCCACATTATTCTTTTTCAAGATTGTTTTGGCTCTTCAGGACCCTGTACAATTCCATATGAATTTGAGGATTGGCTTTTCTTCAAAAAAACCCTTGGAAATACTGATAGGAATTGCATTGAATCTGTATATTGCTTTAGACAGTATTGACATCTTAACAGTATTAAGTCTTCTAATCCATGAATTTGGGATGTCTTTCCCTTTATTTAGGCCTTCTTTAATTATTTTCAGTAGTGTTTTGTTGTTTTAGCATACAAGTCTTAAGCTTAGTTAGTTAAGTTTATTCTTAGATGCTTTATTCTTTCAGATGCTGTTGTAAATGGAATGTTTTCGTTTCCTTTTTGGATTATTTATTACTGTGATATGGAGATACAACTGATTTTTATGTGTTGATCTTATACCTTGCAACTTTGTTGAATTCTTTTATTAGCTCTAGTAGTTTTTCTGTGTATTCTTTGAGATTGTTTTAGTATAGAATCTTGTCGTCTCTGAATAGAGATAGTTTTACCTATTCCTTTCCAATATGGGTGCCTTTTGTTTCTTTTTCTTGTCTTATTACTTTGGCTAGAATTTCCAGTACATTGTTGAATAACAGTGGTGAAAGTGCACATTCTCGTGTTGTTCCTGATATAAAGGGGAAAGATTTTAGTGTTTCCCCATTGAATATAATGCTAGCTGTGAGTTTTTTGGTTTCTGTTATGTCGTGTATAGCTGGGGTGGAAATTTGCATTTTCACCCAGATATAATTAATCAGAATCTACGTTTTAACAAGATCTCGAGGTGATTCTTAGGTATAACTTCTTGGGAATTTGTTAGACATGAAAATTTTCAGCAGGGAACTTGTTAGGAACTTAAATTCTCAACAGGGATTTGAACCGGAATACACACACACGCATGCGCACGCCTTTATCATTTGAGGAGTTTCCCTCCTATTCCTAGTTTGCTGTGTTTTTAAAAATCATGACAGGATGTTAGAGTTCACTAAATATTTTTACTATATCATTTGAGATGATTGTGTGTGTATTTTTGTTTGTTTTATTAATGTGTTGTATTATGTTGATTGATTTTCTTATGTTGAACTATCTTTGCATTCCTGGGCCAAATCCCACTTGGTCATGATCCTTTTAATATGCTTTTGGATTCAGTTTGCTAGTATTTTGTTGAGGAGTTTTGCATTTATATTCATAAGGAATATTGATCTATAGTTTACTTGTTTTGTGGTTTTTTTGTCTGGCTGTGTATCAGGGTAATACTGACCTCATAGAAGAATAAGAAAGTGTTCTTTCCTCTTCTAAATTTTTGAAGAGTTTAAGATGGATTGGTGTTAATTCTTTTCTAAATGTTTGGAAGAATTCATTAGTGAAGTCATCAGGTCCTGGACTTTTTGTTGTTGAGAGGCTTTTGGTAACTGATTAAACTTTAATTGTCTTTATTTGTGATAGGTATTGTGATGGTTAAGATTGTGTGTCAGCTTGCTGGGCCATGATTCTCAGTGGTTTGTCGGTTATAATGTAGTTTGGCAGTTATGTAGTGATATAGTTTGGTAGTTATGTAATGATGTAGTCATCTTCCATTTTGTGATGGATGTGAGAATCCAGTCAGTTGAGAAGGGAGTTTCCTTGGGGGTGTGACCTGCATTGAGTATATATATATGGACGTTCTGGCAAAAGTTCGTTTGCTCTGAATCATGCATCTGGCTTGTCATCATCTGACCTTTGGTTTTTGGGACTTGAGCCAGCAGCCTACAATATTGCCTGCCAGTCTTGGGATTCGTTAGCCTCTGCAGCGTATGAGGCAGCGGCTTGCCATCTGACCTGCCGATCTTGGGATTTGTCGGCTTCTGCTGCCTGTGAACCAGCAGCCTTCCATCTTACTTGCTGATCTTGGATTTGTCAGCCTCTGCAGCCTGTGAGCTAGGAGCCTGTGTATGACCTGCTGATATTCGATTTGTCAGCCTCCGCAGCCCATCAGACAGCAGCCTACCGTCTTACCTGCCAATCTTGGGTTTGTCAGCCCTGTGGCTGTGTGAGTCAGGAGAATCCTCCAGCTTAATGCTTGACCCGTGAACTTGGGACTTGCCAGCCTCTACAACAGCATGAACCATTTCCTTGAGATAAATCTCTCTTTGTCTCTCTATCTCTATGTATACATTTCACTGGTTTAGCTTCTCTAAAGAGCTCAGTCTAAGATGGGTTTATTTTGAGGTTTTCTATTTCTTCTATAGTTAGTTTTTTGTATATATTTAGTAATTGGTTCATTTCATTAATGTTATCTAGTTTGTTGGCAGACAGTTGTTTATAGTATTCCCTTATGGCCTTTTTAGATCCTGTAGTGTCGGTAGTAATGTTCTCACTTTCAGTTCTGATTTTAGTAATTTGCCTGTTGTCTTTTTTTTTTTTCTTTTCTTTCCCCTTTGTCAGTCTACCTAAAGGTTTGTCAGTTTTGTTGATTTTTTTTTCAAAGTATCAACTTTCGGTTTCATTGATTATATTTTCTATGTTGTTTATGTCTACACTAATTTTATAATCTTTTTTTCTGCTAGCTTTGTGTTTGGTTTACTTTTCTTTTTCTAATTTCTTAAGGTGTAAAGCTATGTTATTTACTTGATATCTTTCTTTTTTTTTTAAAGTAGGTGTTTACTCTAATAAATTTCCTACTAAGCACAGCTTTTGTTCCATCTCATGCCTTTTGGTATGCTGTGTTTCCATTTTCATTTTTTTCAATGTATTTTCTAATTTCCCCAGTGATTTCTTCTTCGATCCATTGGTGGTTTATGAATGTGTAGTTTTTTCCCCAAGATATTTGTGAATTTTTCAATTTTCCTCCTGTTAATTGATTTCTAGCTTTATTCCACTGCAGTTGGAGAAGATACTGTCACGGTTTGAATTATGTCCCCCAAAAAATGTGTATATCAATTTGGCTGGGCCACAATTCCCAGAATTGTGTAGGTGTCCTCCATTTTGTGATTGTAATTGTATGTTAAAGAGGATTAGGGTGGGATTGTAACACCACCCTTATCCAGCTCACATCCCTGATCCAAGGTAAAGGGAGTTTCCTGGGGTGTGGCCTACACCACCTTTTATCTCTCAAGAGAAAAAAGGAAACGGAAGCAAGCAGAGAATTGGGGATCTCATACCACCAAGAAACACCAGGAGCAGAGCACATCCTTTGGACCCGAGGTTCCTGCACAGAGAAGCTCCTAGTCCAGGGGAAGACTGATGGTGACGAGAACCTTCCTCCAGAACCGACAGAGGAAGAAAGCCTTTCCCTGGAGCTGACGCCCTGAATTCGGACTTCTAGCCTACTAGACTGTGAGAAAATAAATTTCCCCTTGTTAAAACTTGTGGTATATCTGTTAGAGCAGCACTCGATGACTAAGACAGATATTTTGTATACTTTCTATCATTTTAAACTTACTCAGAATTGCTTTATGTTCTAACACGGGGTCTGTCTTGGAGAATGTTTTATGTGAACTTAAGATGAACGTGTATTCTGCTGTTGTTGGGTGGAGTGTTCAATATATGTCTGTTAGGTCTAGGTGGTTTATTGTGTTGTTCAAGCTCTCTATTTCTTTATAGATTTTCTGTCTGTTATTGAAAGTGGCCGTTAAAGTTACCAACTTTTGTTGTACAACTGTCTATTTCTCTCATTTTCATCAACTTTTGCTTCATGTATTTTGGAGCTCTGTTATTTAGTCCATACATATTTGTAATTGTTAGATCCTTTTGATGAATTGACTCGAATACTTATATATTTTAGAATCAGATTATCAAAACCCCATCCTTCTGCATTCTAGTCTGTCTTTAAGTGCTCATCTTTAGTGGAACCCAAAAGGAAACTAGCTGATAAAAGAGAGAGATAATTCGCAGAGTGTCATCTCCACCATCATGAAGCAGAATATAGAAGAGTGGATTTGGAATTGAAGAATATGGCTTACGCACTGCTACCGTCTGACTTCCTTGTTCTTAGGTCTAGATAAACAGTGGGTGAAGCAGTCTATGAGGCCTCTTCCTGGTAGAATTTGAGTTTAATGGCCAGCAGCTCAGCTCCGGTAAAATGGGTGCATGCTGGGGTGTGCCTTTTTTCAGGAGAGCTTTGCAGAATGTTATAACTTGTAATCCCTTTCAGGTGATGGTTTTTCCCCACGTAGATGAGCAGGAGGTCCTTTTCCCAAGAGTGATTGAGGCTGTTTAAATGGCAGACCCTCTTAGCTGGTGGTGGAGGTTATACTGGTTTTCAACTCAGGTATAGCCTTGCAGGAGAGCAGACTGTATAGGTGAGTTCCTCTGTGGGTCCCAGGTCTCTTCCTAGATTTCTGGAAAACAAACAAACAAACAAACAAACAAACAAAAAACCCAAAAAACCAAATCCGTTGCTGTCGGGTTAATTCTGATCTAACTCATAGCGACCCTATAGGACACAGTACAGCTGCCCCATAGGATTTACAAGGAGTGAGTGGTGGATTCGAACTGCCGACCTTTTGGTTAGCAGCCCAGTGCTTAACAACTGCACCCTTAGGGCTCCTAAGAGTACCTTCTAACTGAATGAATAATAGTAATTATGGGCTGGTTGACTGCCTTCCTGCCTTCTACTTTGTTCTCATCTGTGCCATATTCAAAGTATCTTGGAGTTTCAAGCATGTAGGTGGGACTCATATCTATTTTTCAGTAGTGTTGGTGGGCCAGGGTTTTCCATTCTACGTTGATTGAATTGTCATAACAAGAATTGAAAGGGGGAGAGTCAAAGGTGTATGCTTAGGTTATATTCCCAGAATTCCTTTCCTATTTGTGGAAAAAAAGAATTGTATAAGAGGAGTTTTGGATACAGATAGTAGAAAACCAACTATAATGAGTTCAATAAAAATGTTTATTGGAAGGCTATTGGGTAACTTTTAGAATTAACATAAAGTGTGGAGCACTAGATTTAGAAAATAAGAAGATAACAAAGGAAGCCAGGTACTCAGAACCACAGCCAGTATTCAGGAATGGTTAGGGTACCACTGTCAGTGCCACGGCCTTGCTATCTCTGATCACTCACCTGTTCCAGATCTAGAGTGCTAGCCAAAGCATACAGTTAGTTGCCTTTGTCATAGGCCCTTGCTGCTAGAGGTTAGGAAAATCCAGTATCCTGAACTTTCTGGCTTCCATAGGGAAGGAGGGAATCCACTACCAATATACTGGTGAATTCTTGAATTTAGGAAGGGGATTATATATTGGAAGTTTAAGAAACATAAACCTAAAAGAACCCTACATTTTATAACAGTGACTTGTAGTATAGCTGGGAATAAAGTTCGTACTAGCACTATGTTATTTAGAGATCTAAATAAATATAGCCTTTTTAGACTGTCACTTTTCAGCACTTCTGTGTAGTGGTTTAAAACAGGGGCCGGTGCTGCCCCCCTTTAAGAGTGCTTGGAAATGTGGGGGCATTTTTTGGTTGTCAGAATGATGGAGGAGGGGAGTGTGAGGGAAGAAACTACTGGCATTTAGTGAATGGGGACCAGGAATGCTAAACATCCCACATTGCCTTGGTGGTTCTGCACAACTAAGAATTGAATTATTCTGCGCAAAATGCCAGTAGTGCATTTTAGAGTTGCTAGGTTTATATGGATCATCTTGAGGGGCGAGAGGTTATTAGTGGCTTCCTTTGCTTCACTGTTTGTGCACTGTGGCTTAAACGTTACTTTTTACTTCCTTGCTTTGCTTATAGTTCAAGGGACTTTATTCCTTTTCTAGCTAAAAAAAATTTTTTTTGAAAAGTCGAGCTCCAGTCTAAATTCATGTTCTCTAGTTCTTGTCAATTTTTCCTTAAAAGTACAGAGTAAAAATATTTCATGTCACTCTGTGCTGGTTATTATTAGCAGCCTTTGTCCACTGAGTGTTGTCATTCTAATTACAGTAGCAATTGGGTGAGACTGACACTGATTGTTATGATTTGGATCCAGTGGTGCTGGTAGTGTGTGGCTCTTGGTGTCTGTAGGAACAAACCCCTTAGCCGTCTGATCTGTATTTTACATGTTGTTGTTGTCATGGGCCATTGAGTCGAATCTGGCGTAGTGGTTAAGCACTCAGCTGCTAACCGAAAGGTTGGCAATTCGAACCTACCAGTGGCTCTGCAGGGGAAGAGACGTGGTGATCTGCTCCCATAAAGATTACAGCCAAGGAAACCCTATGGGGCAGTTCTACTCTGTCCTTTAGAGTCGCTATGAGTGTGAATCTTTAGTACACGAGTAGTGTGAATCATTTTACATCACTTATACAGTCGCTGTCAGTATAAGTCTATCTTACATGAGTAGTGCGAATCACTCCATATCACTAGGTCTGGTATACCATAAATTGAGTAAATTTTAAACAATATGATAAAACCAAACCAAGCCTGTTGCTGTCAAGTTGATTCTGCTTCATATTGACCCCCATGAATATAGAGTAGAACTGTGCTCCAAGGTAGTGATCTTTTGGAAGCAGATTGCCAGGCCTTTCTTCCAAGGTGCCTGTGGGTGGATTCTAACCGCCAACCTTTCAGTTAGTAGTTGAGCACTGAGCCATTTGTACCACCCAGGAACTCTCGTGTATGTAACGTTGTTGCTGTGTGCCATCAAGTCGATTCCAACTTATGGTAACCCTGTAGGACAGAGTAGAACTGCTCCATAGGATTTCCTAGGCTGTAATCTTTATGAGATCAGATTGCCAGGTCTTTTCTCCTGCAGAGCCTGCTGTTAGGTTTGAACTGCTGACCTTTTGGTTAACAGCCGAGTGCTTAATCATTGTGCCAGCAGGGCTCATTGTGTATGTAGTAGGTAGTTACAAAATGCAGAGGTATGGGGTGGAGGTGTGCCATTAGCTTGTGAGCTGCAGGGTTTGGGGCTGAGGGGAGGGACCAGTCTGAGAGAGAGCATCTTGCGGAGAAACCAAATAAACCTAGGCTGACCACAGAAGCTGTCAGTTTGAAGCGGCTAGACAGAGAGGATCTGAGCCAATAATATAGAAATTAGAGAAACCAGAAGAGAGAGAGAAGATTCAAAGTCAGAGAATGAGAAGGGAGAGTTCAGAGAAATTACCTGGGGAGATGGCTACAACAGTTATGTTATTGGTTTTTACTGCCCTAGATATAGAGAGGGAGGTACTTGGTAAAGATGCTTGCAGTGCTAATGGCAGTTTTTGGCGGGCTGCACTAAAGACTGAATGGGTAATCTTTTACTCCACAGGAAAATAATAACGTAACAAAGCCTTTATAAAAAAAGCATTTAAAGTTTTGACAGATGACCTGTAGTCACTTTTTGTTTTGAACTGATGATGATTTCGTTTTTTCCTTTGATACAGTGTTTCTTCATGTCTTTTGCCCATTTTCTGTTTTGGTTATGTGTTTTTTTACTGTTGAGGTTTTTTGTTTTTTTTTTTAAATTTTATTGTGCTTTAAGTGAAAGTTTACAATTCAAGTTAGTCTCTCATACAAAAATTTATACACACATTTTTATGTGACCCTAGTCGCTTTCCCTATACTGTGACAGCACACTCTTCCTTTTCTCATTGGATTTCCTGTGTCCATTCATCTAGCTCCTGACCCTCTCTGCCTTCTCATCTCGCCTGTGGACAGGAGCTGCCCATTTAGTCTCATGTATTTACTTGAGCTAAGAAGCACACTCTTCACAAGCATCATTTTATGTCCCATAGTCCAGTCTAATCTTTGTCTAAAGGGTTGGCCTTGGGAATTGTTTTAGCTCTGGGTTGACAGAGATTCTGGGGGCCATGCTTTCCAGGGTTCCTCCATTCTCAGTCAGACCATTAAGTTTGGTCTTTGTACTAGAATTTGAGTTCTGCATCCCGCCTTTCTCCTGCTCCATCACGGACTCTGTTGTGTTCCCTGTCAGGGCGATCATTGGTGGTAGCCGGGCACCATCTAGTTCTTCTGGTCTTAGGCTGATGAAGTCTCTGGTTTATGTGGCCCTTTCTGTCTCTTGGGCTAATACTTTCCTTGTGACTTTGGTGTTCTTCATTTTCCTTTACCATGAATAGGTGTTGGATTTTGTCAGATGCCTTTTCTATATCAGTTGATGGGTGGGTTGGGACCAATGGATGGCTGCTCGCTAGCTTTTAAGACCCCAGATGCCACTCACCAAAATAGGATGCAGAAGATTTTCTTAACAAACTTTGTTATGCCAGTTGACGTAGATGTCCCCTGAAAGCATGGTCCCCATACCCCCGGCCCTACTACTCTGCCCCTTGAAGTGTTTGGTTGTATTCAGGAAACAGCTTTGGTTTAGTCCAGTTGTGCTGACTTCCCCTGTAGTGTGTGCTGTGCTTCCCTTCACCTAAGATAATTCTTGTCTACTATCTAGTTAGCGAATAACCCTCTCCCTCCCTCTCCACTCTTGTAACCATCAAAGAATGTTTCTTCTGTGTTTAAACCTTTTCTTGAGTTCTTACAATTGTGGTCTTATACAATATTTGTCCTTCTGTGACTGACTAAATTCACTCAGCATAATGCCCTCCAGATCCCTCCATATTATATTTCACGGATTCATCGTTGTTTTTTGTCATTGCGTAGTATTCCATTGTGTAAATATACCATAATTTGTTCATCCATTTGTTGGTTGATGGGCACTTAGGTTGCTTCCATCTTTTTGCTATCGTGAACAGTGCTGCTATGAACATGGGTGCGCATATATCTATTCGTGTGACGGCTCTTATTTCTCTAGGATATATTCCAAGGAGTGGTACTGCTGGATCGTATGGTACTTCTTTGTCTAGCTTTTTAAGGAAGCGCCAAATTGATTTCCAAAGCGGTTGTACCATTTTACATTCCCACCAACGGGTATAAGTGTTCCAGTTTCTCCACAACCTCTCCAACATTTATTTTGTATTTTTTGGATTAATGCCAGCCTTGTTGGGGTGAGATGGTATCTCACTGTAGTTTTGATTTGCATTTCTCTAATGGCTAATGATTGTGCGGATTTCCTCATGTGTCAGCTGCCTTAATGGCTTCTTTGGCGAAGTGCCTGTTCATATCCTTTGCCCACTTTTTAATTGGGTTATGTGTCTTTTTGTTGTTGAGGTTTTGCAGTATCTTGTAGATTTTAGAGATTAGACACTGATCAAATTTGTCGTAGCCAAAAATTTTTTCCCAGTCTGTAGATTGTCTTTTGACTCTTTTGGTGAAGTCTTTTGATGAGCCTACGTATTTGATTTTTAGGAGCTCCCAGTTATCTAGTTTCTCTTCTGGTGATTGTGCGTTGTTACTTATGGTTTGTATTCTGTTTACACCATGTATTAGGGCTCCTAGCATTGTCCCTGTTTTTACTTCCCTGATCTTTATTGTTTTCAATTTTATATTTAGGTTTTTGATCCATTTTGAGTTAGTTTTTTGTGCATGGTGTGAGGTATGGGTCTTGTTTCAGTTTTTTGCTGATAGATATCCAGTTGTGCCACATCATTTGTTAAAGAAACTGTGTTTTCCCCAATTAACGGACTTTGGGCCTTTGTCAAGTATTAGGGGCTCATAGGTGGATGAATTTATGTCTGGATTCTCAATTCTGTTCCATTAGTCTATATATCTGTTACTGTACCAGTACCAGGCTGTTTTGACTACCGTGGTGGTATAATAGGTTCCAAAATCAGGTAGTGTGAAACCTCCCACTTTTTCTTCTTCTTGAGTAATGCTTTATTTATTCGGGGCCTCTTCCCTTTCCATATGAAGTTGGTGATTTGTTTCTCCATCTCATTAAAAAATGCCTTTGGAATTTGGATTGGGATTGCATTGTATCTGTAGATTGCTTTGGGTAGAATTGACATTTTCACAATGTTGAATCTTCCTATCCATGAGCAAGGTATGTTTTTCCACTTATACAGGTCTCTTTTGGTTTCTTACAGCAGTGTCTTGTAGTTTTCATTGCATAGGTCTTTCACATCTCTGGTTAGATTTATTCCTAAGTATTTTGTCTTCTTGGGGGCTATTGTAAATGGTATTGATTTGGTGATTTCCTATTTGAAGTTCTTTTTGTTGGTGTAGAGGAATCCAACTTACTTTTGTATGTTTATTTTGTATCCTGATACTTTGCTGAAATCTTCTATTAGTTTCAGTAGTTTTCTTGTGAATTCTTTGGGGTTTCCTGTGTATAAGATCATATCATCTCTTAATAGAGATACTTTTACTTTTTCCTTACCAATTTGGGTGGACTTTATTTCTTTTTCTAGCCTAATTGCTCTGGCTGGGACCTCCAGCACAATGTTGAGTGTGACTGGTGATAAAGGGCATCCTTGTCTGGTTTCCGTTCTCAGGGGAAATGCTTTCAAAGTCTCTCCATTTAGGATGATGTTGGCTGTTGGCTTTGTATAAATGCCCTTAATTGTATTGAGGAATTTCCCTTCTATTCCTATTTTGCTGAGAGTTTTTGTCATGAATAGGTGTTGGACTTTGTCAGATGCCTTTTCTGTATCAATTGATGAGATCATGTGGTTTTTGTCTTTAGTTTTATTAATGTGATGGATTACATTGATTGTTTTTCTAATGTTGAACCATCCCTGCATACCTGGTATACATCCCACTTGATGATGACTTATTTCTTTGATATTGTTGAATTCTTTTGGCTAGAATTTCATTGAGGGTTTTTGGGTCAATATTCATGAGGGATATTGGTCTGTAATTTTTTTTGTCATGTCTTCACTGGGTTTTGGTATCAGGATTATTCTGGCTTCATAGAATGAGTTTGGGAGTATTCCATCTTTTTCTATGCTCTGAAATACCTTTAGTAGTAGTGCTGTTAACTCTTCTCTGAATGTTTGGTAAAATTATCCAGTGAAACTGTCAGGGCCAGGGCTTTTTTTTTGTTGGGAGTTTTTTAATTACATTTTCAGTCTCTTCTTTTATTATAGATTTATTTAGTTCTACCTCTGTGTGTGTTAGTTTAGGTAGGTAGTGAGTTTCGAGAGATTTGTCCATTTCCTCCATGTTTTCAAATTTGTTAGAGTACAGTTTTTTCATAGTATTCTGTTATGATTCTTTTAATTTTGGTTGGGTCTGTTGTGATATCACTTGTCTCATTTCTTATGCGGGTTATTTGCTTCCTCTCCTGTTTTTGTTTTGTCAGTTTGGTCAGTGGTTTATCAGTTTTGTTGATCTTTTCAAAGAACCAGCTTTTGGTTTTGTGGACGCTTTCGTTTGTTTTTCTATTCTCTATTTCATTTAATTCTGCTCTAATTCTTATTTCCTTTCTTCTGTCACCCAAGGGCTTCTTTTGCTGCTCTTTTTCTACTTGTTCGACTTGTAGGGTTAATGTTTTGATTTTGGCCCTTTCTTCTTTTTGAATGTGTGCATTTATTGGTATAAACTGACCTCTGAGCACTGCTTTTGCTGTGTTCGTAACGTTCTGCTAGGATGTGTTTTCATTCTTATTTGATTCTATGAATTTCTTTATTCTATCCTTAAGTTTTTCTATAACTCAGCAGTTTTTGTGCAAGGTGTTGTTCAATTTCCATGTGTTTGATTTTTTTTCCTTGCTTTTTCTGTTACTGATTTCTGCTTTTATGTCTTTATGATCAGAAAAGATGCTTTCTAATATTTCAGTGCTTTGGATTCTGTTAAGGCTTGCTTTATGGCTTAATATGTTGTCTATTATGGAGAATGTTCCATTTGCATTGGAACAGAAAGTATACTTGTCTGCTGTTGGGTGGAGTGGTTAGTATACATCCATGAGATCAAGTTGTCTGATTGTGGCATTTAGATCTTCCTTATAAACCCGGGTGGCATAGTTGTGAAGAGCTACAGCTACTAACCAGAAGGTCAGCAGTTCGAATCCATCATGCTCTCCTTGGAAACCATATGGGGCAGTTCTACCCTGAACTAAACTATAGGGTCACTGTGAGTCGGAATCGACTTGACGGCAGTGAGGTTGGTTTTTGGTTTTGTTGTCATTGATCTTCTTTCTGGATGTTTTATCCTTCACCAACAGTGGTATGTTGAAGTCTTCTACTATTATTGTGGAACTGTCTGTCTTCAATGCTGTTAGAGTTTGTTTTATGTATTTTGGAGCCCTGTCGTTGGGTGCCTAAACACTTACTATAGTTTTGTTCTCCTGGTGTATTGACCCTTTAATGATTATATCGTGTTTTTCCTCATCCTTTGTGGTGGATTTTACTTTGAAGTCTATTTTGTCAGAGATTAATATTGCCGCTGCTTCTCTTTTTTGAGTGTTGTTTGCTTGATATATGTTTTTCCATCCTTTGAGTTTTAGTTTGTGTCTTTCAGTCTAAGTTCTATCTCTTGTATGCAGCATGTAGACGGATGGTAGTTTTTTTTTTTATCCGTTCCGCCAGTCTCTGTCTCTTTATTGTTGCATTTAGTCCATTTTCATTCAGTGTAATTATCAATAGGTATGCATTTAGTGCTGTCATTTTGATGTATTTTTTTTTTTGTGTTGGCAGTTTCTTTGTTCCACTTAATTTTCTGTGCTGGGTCATTTTTCTTTGTGTATTTTGTTTTCATCTTTTTCATTGTTCTTGATTTTGTATTTGCTGAGTCTTATGTTTTCCTTGTTTTTTTATTTTGATGTGTAGGATTCTTAGTTTCCTTTGTGTTTACCTTAATGTTTACCAATGTTTTTCTAAGTTTAAGCTGGTCTTTAATTTTTTTATATTGCCTTGACTTTCTCTCCGTATGAAAAATCTATGACTACATTTTTTAGTCACTCTTTTTTGTTTTAATGTTGTTATCATATCTTTTACTTATTGACATCTCTGTTTCCCTATTTTCAGTGTTTTACCTTTGTTTTTGTGAGTTGCCTATCTGGATTAATATCTGATTACTCTGTATTGTAGTCTTTCGTTGTTATCTGATGTTATTGATTTTATAACTGGAGGATTTTCTTTAGTATTTCTTGTAATTTTGATTTTATTTTTGCAAATTCCCTAAACTTCCGTTTATCTGGAAATGCCCTAATTTCACCATCATATGTTAGAGACAGTTTTGCTGGCTGTATAATTCTTGGCTGACAATTTGTTTTCTTCAAGGCTTTATATATGTCATCTCATTGCGTTCTTGCTTGCATGGTTTTTGCTGAGTAGTCCAATCCTAGTCTTATTGACTCTCCTTTGTAGATGGTTTTTCATTTATCCCTAGCTGCTCTTAAAATTCTCTGTTTATCTTTGGTTTTGGCAAGCTTGATTATAGTACATCTTGGTGACTTTCTTTTGGGATCTACTTTACGTGGGGTTTGATGAGCATCTTGGATAAGTATCTTCTCATCTTTCGTGATATCAGGGCAGTTTTCTGCCAAGAAGTCTTCAACAGTTCTCTCTGTGTTTTCTCTGATCCCTCCTTGTTCTGGTATTCCAATCTCTCGCAGGTGATTCCTCTTGATAGAGTCCTACATAATTCTTAGAATTTGTTTATTTTTAAAAATTATTTTATCTGATTTTTCATCAAATAAGTTGGTGTCAAGTGCTGTATTTTCAGTGTCACTAATTCTGACTTCTGCTGCCTCAGTTCTGCTCCTATGACTTTCTATTGAGTTGTCTTAACTTTGAAAATTTATTGTTAGTCTTCTGGATATCCGGTTGCTGTCTCTCTATGGATTCTTGCAGCCTATTCAATTTGTCATTATGCTCTTGAATAACCTTCTTAAGATCCTCTGTTGCTTTTTCTATGTGTTCCTTAGCTTATTCTGCGTTTTGCATGATCTCTTTCCTGATATCTTGAAGAGTTCTGTATGTTAATCTTTTGTATTCTACCTCCAGTAATTTCAAGAAATTCTCTTTCTCTGGAAAATTTCTTGAATCTGTGTTTTGGGACCTTGCTGAAGGCATCATGGTCTGTCTTTTTATGTGATCTGATGTTGAGTTTTCTCTCCAAGCCATCCATTAGTTATTACATTTTTTTATTTTATGTTTACTTACTGTGTTCTAGTTTTTGTCTTGTTCTGATTTTTTATGCCAAAATAGGCTGCTCCTGTGAGCTTGTTTGAATATTGGTGCTTTTGAAACTCTAATGTCCTGTCACCAGGTGGTTAGATCTGTTATTAGGTATGTGAGCCCGGGAGTCTGTTTACTTTTCTTGTATGAATTCAGCTCAGGTGTCCAGGTAGTCGGTCACCAAGTGTGTGGTGCAGGCTCTCACCTACAGTCCTTCACAGGCAGGTTTGATTGGTGTAGGCACAGGTGTCTGGCTGCAGTAGGGGGCCATGCACTGAACAATGCCGGGGGCTGACGGCTGCCCCTGAGTGTCTGGGAGGAAAGCGTGTCCCTTTTGCCTAGAGCACATAGGTGGGTGGGTTTTGCAGCCAGACTATGTGTACCCAGTGCTGTGGGCTGTAGTGACTGGGGGGCACCGCTTATTCTTGGACCCCTGTCACGTGTGGCTAGGTATCGTGGATGGAGCCACCAGTTCTCAGACCCCTGATGTGAATATTTGAGGACCCTGCTTAATGGGCAGAGCAGTGTCAAATGTCACGAAACTGTCACTTCATCATATAGCTGAAACCGTTGAAGGTAGAGTTCAAGTATATATCCTGTTGTACTGTGATAATGAGGGCTTACGCTTTTGAAATGGGCCCACACGGGTCTATGCAGGGATGAAAGGTATTCAGAGTCCATGGACTCCTCATGCCTGTTCTTACCCTGAGTTCCTGGTTTAGGGGAGCTGCCAGATTATTTTTTCCCTATTTGTTAATTTGTTCCCTCTCCAAGTCCAGGAGAATGGCTCAGGGTACGTAACGGGTCCTACTTCTGGCCCAGGGGACTTGAGTCACTGAAGCCGGGTGGGACCCAGTACAGAGTGGGGAGGGGGCAGGTAAATGGGAGAGAAGTTTTTCCCAAAGGAGTGTTTTTTGATCTGAACGGTAGGTCAGACGCAAGTACTTATCTTTTTATTTTTTTGCTGAGTGAGCACTGCTTTTCACTCATTCTGGATGCCTGAGTAGACTCTCTGCTACTTTGTCTCTCTTGATGTGGAAAATGCCTCCCGAGTGCCACTGCTTGCCTCACCGTGCATGCGACCCAATCCGGCCTGAAGGGTGCCGGCTCCTGCCGTGTCAGGTCTGACAACTCCTCGGTGCTTCTGAAGATGATGACTTCTTACAATAAGCAAGTGGTGTATCAGTACTCTTGTCTGTCTTCATTTATGGTAACTTTTTAATGAAAGTATATGATTTTTTTGAGAGGATCCTTACAGTGATCAGAAAGCCTTCAACTTTTTTAATCTTTCACCTTTAAAATGTCAGTCTGTATGACCAAAAAAAAAACCACACAGACACACACACACACACACACACACACAATGAAAGTCTTGTATTGAAACTAAAAGAAGGAAGAGGGATGGAGTTTCTGTGTGAATGATGGTTCTTTTTCCTTTGGGTGGTGATTTTTATGTCTGTTATGTATTTTTAAAAGACAATAAAGCAATTCGGAGTTTTTTTTGTAAATAATGGGTTTTTACATATATTTTTGAAGTATCTATGTTGCTGCATTATCTATACTCAGATTTTAATCTCAGTCTGTAGGGTGTTGGAATCAGCTTGATGGCAGTGGGTAGGGTGTCAAGGGAATACGAATGTATTGACAAATCATGAGTTTTTTTTCGCGTTAAAATAAATGATAAAGATTGACTTAGTTAAAAACAAGATCATGGGAGAACAATCAGAGTGATCACAGAAGGAAACGTTGTCTGGTGGATGAAAAGGTATGGTCAACATAGATGACCAACTTGGAATATAAGATCTGGAATACATGATAATAATTAAAGTGGTTCTCTGTTTGATCATTTATTCATTCACTCATTAAATATTTAGTGAGTACTGTGTTTCAAACACTGAGGATATAGCATAAAGTAAGATAATGCTCTCAACTCAGAAAGCTTAAGAAGCTTATAGAAGCATGATAAATATGGAAATAAGAGTTATAAATAAATGGCTTATGGGAGAATATAGAGAATGCTGGATACTGATAAGTGAAAGATTCTGAAGAAAGAACAAGAACTCATCAGGACAGGAGGGGGATAAAAGGGATTCAAGGGGAGGGGTTACTATGTACGTAGTCTGAAAGGTGTGAAATTGCAGAATATGGTTAGGGTATGGTCAAGAGCTGGATCACAGTATGTTTCTTGGGATGGCAGGAAATGAGAGCTGGTAAGGGAGATTGGATTATTTGTTCAACATACAAATTTGAATAAACAAGGTGAAAGGATATAGCCCTGCTACCTAACTTTTCCAATTTTAAACCTTGCAGTATTCCCTTTTTTTGTTTGAATGACTGCCTCATGATTCATATACCAGTTCTGCTTGAACACAAGTATTCTGGAATTCCCATTCTTTTTTTTTTTTATATTTTATTGTACTTCAGGTGAAGGCTTACAGAACAAATAGTTTCTTATGAAACAGTAGTACACATATTGTTTTATGACACTGGTTAACAGCCCCACAATATGTCAACCGTCTAACTTCTCAACCTTGTTTTTTTTTTTGGTGAAAATACACATAGCCAAAGATACACCATTTCAAAAATTTCTACATGCACAGTTCAGTCACATTGACTACGCTCTTCCAATTGTGCTGTTATTCTCACTTAAGATGAAGGCTTACAGAACAAAATAGTTTCTCCATTTAACAGTTACTACAAATGTTGCCCTGTGACAAAGGTTAACAATCTCACAACACATCAACAATATCCTTACTCAACTTCGGGTTCCCTATCACCAGCTTCCTTGTCCCCTTCTGCCTTCTTGCCCTTGTCACTGGACTACTGTACCTCGTTAGCCTGATTTGGTTTTACGGGGCTGTCTACTCCCAGGCTGAATGGTGAACCTCAGAGATAACTTCACCACTGAGCTAAAAGGGTGTCTGTGGGCCATACCCTTGGGGTTTCTCCAGTCTCCTTTGGGCCAGTAAATCTGGCCTTTTTTTTTTTTTGTGAGTTAGATGGAATTCCCATTCTTTTTAATGTTATCTGTAATTTGTTATGATCCACACAGTTGAATGCCTTTGCATAGTTGATAAAACACATTTAAATTGGTGGAAGACTTAATAACAACCTGTGATACGCAGATGACACAGCCTTAGTTGCTGAAAATGAAGATAACTTGAAGCACTTACTGATGAAGATCAAAGACTACAGTCTTCAGTGTGGATTATGTGTGAATGTGAAGAAGATGAAAATCCTTGCAGCTGGACCAATAAACATTATGATAAATGGAGAAAAAATTTGAGATTGTCATTGATTTCATTCTGCTTGGATCAAAAGTCCCTATCGGTAAAATCAGCAGTCAAGAAATCAAATGATGTATTGCATTAGGCAAATCTGCTGCAAAAGACCTTTTTAAAGTGTTGAAAAACAAAGATGTCACTTTGATGACTTAAAGTGCGCCTGATCCAAGCCATGGTGTTTACAGTTTCCTCACGTGCATGTGAAAGCTAGACAGTCAGAAAGGAAGACAGAACAGGAATTGATGTTTTCGAATTGTGATGTTGGCAAAGAATATTATTATATTGCTGTTAGGGATTGGATTGTGTCCCCCTAAAATGTATATAAAGTTGGCTAGTCCATGATTTCCAGTATTGTGTGATTGTCTACCATTTTGTCATCTGATGATTTTCCTATGTGTTGTAAATCTTACCTCTATGATGTTCATGAGGTGGGATTATTGGCAGTTATGTTAATGAGGCAGGACTCAATCTACAAGATTATGTTGTATCTTAAATCAATCTCTTTTGAGATATAAAAGAGAGAAGGGAGCAGAGAGACATAGGGATTTCATATCACCAAGAAAGTAGTGCCAGGAGCAGAGTGCGCTCTTTGGATCTGGGGTTCCTACACTGAGAAGCTCCTAGACTAGGGGAAGATTAATATCAAGGACCTTTCTCCAGAGCCGACAGAGAGAGAAAGCTTTCCCCTAAAGCTGGATCCTTGAAAATTCAGACTTCTAGCTTACTAGACTGTGAGAAAATAAATCTCTTTGGTACAGCCATCCACTTGTGGTATTTCTGTTATAGCAACACTAGTTAACTAAGACAACTGCCATGATCAGGGTTATTGAATAGACTGCCAGAAAAATGAACAAATCAGCCTTAGAAGAAATACAACCAGAATCCTCCTTGGAAGTGAGAATGGTGAGACTTTGGCTTGCTTACGTTGGACAGGTCATCAGGAAAGACCAATTGCTAGTAAAGGACTTCAAGATTGGTAAAGTAAAGGGTCAGTGAAAACCAGGGAAACCCTCAATGAGATGGACTGACACAATAACCACAATGGACTCAATCATAATGATGATGGCACAGGACCAGGCAGTGCTTTGTTCTGTTATACATGAGGTCTCCATGTGTTAGAGCTGACTCGATAGCAGCTAACAACCACAAGGGAGGTTGGGAGTCCCTGGGTGGTACAAATGGCTAACTCGTTTGGTTCCTAAGCAAAAGATTGGAGGTTTGAGTCTACCCAGAGGTGCCTTGGAAGAAGGGCCTGGTGATCTACTTCAGTCATTGAAAACCCTGTGGAACACAGTTCTATTCTGACACACATGGAGTGGCCATGAGTTGGAATAGATTCTGTGACAGCTGATTCAAGGGGGGTTAGGTCCCTAGTATAAATAAAGGTTGCCTGCCATACTAGGAGTCTGGACTTCATCTTTTAGGAAAGAGGAATAGTATTTTTTTTCCATTTTAATAAATAAAAGGTACACATCTATCAGAGAGTCGTAAAAGCGTTAAGGAACCAGTATTACCAATCTGAAACAATACATTTTTAGTTTAAAGAGATAGGGAGGAGAGCTGATGTTGATCAGCTCAGTAAACATCCATTGCTAGTTGCTTAAAAAAAAAAACCCAATGCCATTGAATGGATTACGACTCATAACGACCGTATAGGACAGAGCAGAACTGCCGCATAGGGATTCCAAGGAGCGGCTGGTGGATTCGAACTGCTGACCTTTTGGTTAGCAGCCGTAGGTCACCGTAGCTCTTAACCACTGCACCACCAGGGCCCCTTGCTAGTTGCTAGAGGCTTAAAAATAAATCAGAATATGACCCCTGCCTCAGGATGTAACTGTCTCATTAAATGCATGATAGACACTCTTCACAAGTCAAGGCATTTGACATTCAACAACTCCACATGTTAGATATCATTTGAAGTTTACAGCTGAGGAGGCTAGGGTACAGAATTTAACTTGTCTCAGATCATATAGCTTTCAAGTTTTTTGACCATACAGACCATATAGACACAGACTGCTGATATTTTTAAGTTACCTTGTGGAATATAACCTAAGTAAATGTAAGGTTTTCATTAGACTTTTGGAATATTGAAAGTATCTCAAGGAATGTCATTGTTATCATCTGGGACTCCTAGCATTCTGTGGATCGCAGATTGGAACTATTGTTTTTCCATGTAACTTTTTATGTTGTTTGTTTTTGAGTTCAGAATGCAGTCTTTTGAGAAGGCATTTTGTATTGTGAATTTCACACAGTATTATGTCCTGTTTTTAACTCGAAAGATGGCAACTCTAAAATGTTAAAATAAAACCAAAACAAACAAACAGAGAAAAACAAACCCATTGCTGTGTAGTCGATTCTGACTCATAGTGACCCTAAAGGACAGAGTAGAACTGCCTCATAGGGTTTCCGAGGAGCACCTGGTGGATTCGAACTGCTGAGCTTTTGGTTAGCAGGCACAGCTCTTAATCACTACACCACCAGGGTTTTTGGAGCTTATTAAAGGAGGAGACTTTTAAAATGATGTATTTTTTGTGAGGAACATTTGCTTAATAAGTTAGAAACTATTAGATCTGATAGCAAATCATTCGTAATACATGACTTCTGCTTGTTAACAGTGTTTTACTCCCATATAAAACTTTTGTGACCAACGAAGAATATTCAGTATTAAAGAATCATAGAGGGGACATTTGTAATAAGTTAGTGTATCAATTTACAGACGTGGAAACTGAGGCTCAAAAAGATTAAGTTCGTATTGTTCAAGGTCATATTTATGGTAATAGAACCTGGGCAAGGTAGAGAAAGAAATTAGTATTAGAATATTCTAGCTAGTATTTTATTTAACCATTTAATTCTTAAAATAGCTTAGTGAAGAAGATACCATCCTAGCCATTTTAAGAAAACTAAGGCTTTGGAACGTAGAACTGATTTTTGATTCATATTTAAAAGACCTTTGTCTAATCCATGCTAGCTAACTGTTGTAATTTTATTCACCCTTGTTCCTCTACTTCTAGATGGCTTTTCCTGAGATTAGCTTCCGCAGTTTAGCCCTTTTCCGTTAACCTGTCTAGATAGAACTAGGTCAATGTTTCTGCCCTCTGATTAGTTCTGAATCTTGGAGAGAGAGAAAGAACCTGTGGCATTGGCTGAGAGCCTCTTGAAGTCTAGCTGTAAATTTGCCCTGCCCTTCACTGCCATTTTGGTCAACACTCTTAAGTAGACACAGACTATTTGATCTACATGTTTCTGCCTTGGGTAGATAAAAAAGGTCTTTGATGGAACAGAGACTGATGTGAATGCCTATTTCCAGGTCAAGGAACTTTTTCAGTAGGTAGAAGATGGGAAAAACGTGTCTGAAGAAGGTGATGAAACTTAATGCACATGAGCCAAGACATCCAGAGAAAAATGAGACCATATTAGACAGAATCCATAAAAGCTGGGCATAAGAAATTGTGACTTGGTTGCCAGGGAAGGGGAAGTAGTGAGCAAATACTAGGTAAATGCTAGCGCCTGATCTTTAGGGCTGGAGAAAAACAGTATCTTTATTGGTCAGTTCTGAATTTGTGCTTTTATCCTTGCTTTTTTCCATCCCTTGCATCTTAGGCTTGAAAGGAATGGACATTGAGCTGGAATCAAATTATATAAGGTGTAATCATAAGGTTCAAAAGATGACCAAAATAAGAACTTTGAATCCATCAGAGGAAGAAAGGAGTTATCATGTGTTCATATCCCCTGCCCCCATCCCCCTTCCTACTCTCAAGCTAAACCTAAGTTATTGTTGAAAAGGGTAATATGGGCGTTCAGGTAGTGGGATATGTGGAAAGAAGAGTTGGATAGTAATTGCTGCTTGATGAGTTAGTTCTTTTGTGACCTACAAATAGTTATACATTAGATAAAATACTTCACTTTAGAAGCCAGAGAAAATATAAGTTGTAAAGAATAGTTTTTATTAGCTTTTTCTTTGTGTAACAGTTCCATCCAGTAGTCATAGGATCATACTTCTTGGGAAACAGTTCACTTTATGTGTTCCTTTTTCAAGACATTGTCACGTATATGAACATCACATGCATTTCATAAAGTGAAAAGATTTTAGTTAAATGCTGTATTTATATTTGTTATCTGAACTTCTATTGAAAGAGGTTTTTATATACTCTAGGAAGAATGGATTGATAATGTTTTTTTGTAATACGATAAATCTCAAAAGGATTGAGATGGGCTTAGGGTACCTCTGTATTTCCATATTTTCTAACAGGATAGTCCCTAGGGCTTGACTTTCATGAACAGACAAGGAAATAGCTTAAAATAGTATGAAGAACATGAGCTTTGAAGTCAGATAGACCTGATTTGAATCCTGCTTCTGCCACTTAATGCCTATGTTGCTTTGAAGAAAATTTATCAACTTCATCAAGCCTTATTTTTCTTATCTGTAAGAAGAGAATAATATTAGTAACACCTCTTCATAGGGTACCATATTTTTATACAAATAACACGCGTCTTCTGGGTTTGTTTACCGGAGGCGCCCGCCCCCTTTGAGGCATCCTCGCAAACGCGCTCTGCTAATTTTTCTTCATAGCAACACATGAAAAAAACTGGCATAGCGATGCCCATGAAAATACCTCGTGGAGGGGGAAGGCACAGCCAGCAAGCAAGCACAGAAGGCACATGTTATTTGCGTAAAAATAAAGTAAGTGTAAGGATTAAAATGACAGTGGTTAAAGCAATCGACTGCTAACCGAAAGGTCAGCGGTTTGAAACCACCAGTGGCTCCGTGGGAGAAAGATGTGACAGTCTGCTTCCTTAGATGTTTATAGCCTTGGAAACCCTCGTCTCGACAGCAGTGGGTTTAATATATATATGTGTGTGGGTATATATATATATATATATATATGTATATATGTATGTATATATGTATGTGTATATATATATATAGTACCAGATAATGTGTTTAGTAACTGTTTTCTTCCTGTTTTAAATGGGAAACATGTCTAGCTTATTTGTGATTTGCCCACAACTGATCCACCTTGGGATCTCTGTTCTTTCTCATAGACAGTTACTACCTGTGCTAGTCTCTCCTGGCTTGTTCACGTGACATAGGTGAAAAGATTCTGATAACTAGAGAAGTGCTAGGTCATAACCAAGTAGGCACTCAGTGTTCAATAACTAATTAAAGATTTTTAGTTCTTTCGATAATGTATTGCTAGCTTATTGTTAGCTGCTGTCAAGTTGGGCCCTGACTCATGGCGATCCTGTGTACAATGGGATCAGACCCATTGTGACCCAAAGGGTGTTCACTGGCTAATTTTAAAAGAAGATCACCAGGCCTTCCTTCCTAATCTGTCTTTCATCTGGAAGCTGCACTGAAACCTGTTCAGCATCATAGCAACATGCAGGCTCCACTGACAAATGGGTAGTGCTGTGCATGTAGTGCATGGGGTACGAATTGTGCCTGCTCTCCTGCATGGGAGTTGGGAATTCTAACACTGAACCACCACTGCTAGTTTAGGTGACTTTAATAATAACATGGAGCACCTAAGATTTCTCTTTTATCGTTAAAAGGAAAAGAAAAATACAAGATGAAATTTTACCTAATTCATGGGTTAAGTTCTATTGATATCATTCAATTATTAATCTCTGAATCTGCTAAAATTGAGTATTTTAAGTAGTACTAAATTTTTAATCTAGAGAAATATAAACACACACACACACAAATGAACAGACACCTTAGTCCAAACTTTTCCTTCATTTGTGTGTGTGCTCGCAACTGTTGTTGAAGCAGATGGCTAAGCTTTTTGAAAATGTAGTCTATACTTCTCCTCCTCCTGTTCTCAATCATTTGAAGTCTAGCTTCTGGATCTGCCATTCCAAACTCAAACTCCTCTTGCTGAGGTCATAAAAGACATCTTATACGCCAAATTCTGTGCCTTTGTTTTCCTATTTAAATCAGGTTTATTGAGGTATAATTTGCATATAATATAAAAACCACCAATTTTAAGTGTGCAGGTTGATAAGTTTTGAAAAATTAAGTTTTGTAACCACCACCCTATTTTTATATTAAGCTATTCGTTACCCTGGAAAGTTCCCTTGTGCACATTATAGTCAGTCTTCTGCTCCCACCCATTTCTCCAGTGACTCATGATGTTGAACATATTTTTAAAGGTTATTTTCTGTCTGCATATCTTCTTTGGTGAAGTGTCTCTTCAGATCTTTTGTCCATTTAAAAAAAAATGCATTGTTTTCTTATTGCGGAATTTTGAGACTTCTTATTTATTCTGGACACAAGTCCTTTATCAGATACCCACTTTGCGAATATTTTCTTCCATTGTGTGATCTGTCTTTTCATTCTGGTAACAGTGTCTCTCAAAGAGTGAAGTTCTTAATTTTGATAAAGTTCAGTTTCTCATTTCTTATCCTTTTGTCTGTCATGCTTTTGGTGTTGTATGTTAATAAACCTTTGTCTAACCCAAGGTCGCAAAGATTTTCTCCTCTGCTTTTTTCCAGAAGTTTTATTGGTTTATGTTTTGCATTTAGGTCTATGATTTATTTTTTTTTTAATTTTATTGTGCTTTAGGTGAAAGTTTACAGCACAGATTAGTTTCTTATCTAAAAATCTGTGATCTGTTTTGAGTTAATTTTTGTATATGGTGCATGATATGGTGAGCGTAGGCATCGTTCCTTTGTTCCTGTTCTTAGGGGACACATTTAGTCTTTCACCAGTAAGTATGATGTCAGCTGTATGTTTTTCATAGAAACCCTTTATCAGTTTAGGAAGTTCCTTTCTGTTTGTAGTTGGCTGAGAGTTTTTATCACGAATGGATATTGGATTTTGTCAGATTCTCTTTCTGCATTTATTGAGATGATCATATGGTCATTGCTTTTTAATCTGTTAATATGGTGAACTACATAGATTTTTGAATGTTAAATCCCATTTGATCATGAGGTATTACCCTTTTTTAATCATAGAATTTGACTTGCTGTGCTCATAAGGGATATTTGTTTGTAATTTTATTTTCTTTGTCTAGTTTTGGTATATTGAAATGAGTTGGGAAGTATTCCCTCTTCTTCAGTTTCCTGAAAGAGTTTCTGTAGAACTGGCATTAATGCTTCCCTAAATCCTTGGTAGAATTTGCCAGTGAAATCATCTGAGCCCGGAGTTTTCTTTGTGGAAAGGTTTTTAACTACAAATTAAGTTTCTTTAATAGGTATAGAGCTATTCAGGTCTTCTTAAGTTCTTCTTAAATTTGCTTGGTTAGGTTCCCCCCACCTCCAAAGAATTTGTTCACTACCTCTAAGTTGAGTTTATTGGCATAAAATTGTCAGTAATTGTCTTAGGCTGGATTTTCTAGAGAAGCAAGACCAGTAAAGCATATAAATACCTATATAGAGAGATTTATAGCAAAGAAACAGCTCACCCGATTGTAGAGACTAGAACATCCCAAGTCCGTGGATTGGATAGAGGCTCCTCCTGATTCACGTAGCTGCAGGGGCTGGCGAATCCAAGATTGGCAGGTCAGAAAGCATGACTCCACTCATAGGCTGTGAAGATTGATGAATCTGAGGATCAGCAGATAAGCTGATAGCTCACGTCCCAAGAACTGGAGGCCAGAAGAACAGGAGACAGTCGCAGAGTCCAGAGCAAGCAAAAAGCCAGAATGTCTGCTTATATTCAGATGCAGGGCACACCCCCAAGGACATTGCCTTGCAACTGATTGGCTCCTCACAGCAGACTCAATCATGGGAGTGATCACATATAAACACTGAGAATCATGGCCCAGCCAAGTTGGCACACAATCTTAACCATCACAGTCCACCCCTCGTCAACTTGGCATATGTACACATCTCTTTAAACCATACACAATTTCTTAGTAAAGACAATTGCAAAGTCTGCTTGTGCCTAACATGATACGGCCAACACGTGTACAATCGAAATGCACTAGCCCTGTTTACATCTTATATTTTATAAATGAAGGAAACAAAAATATTTGATGCATACATACAAAGTAGAAATACTCATACCAATTCCTGTCCCCATTTCTGCAACTGGTCACGTGGCCATAACTGGTATTTAGAACTACCCTCTTCCACTACTCATTCCGTATTCTCTTTGCCCTCAGCAAGCACCTTAGCTGGTTGTGGTTCTTTGCCTGGTGGGGTGACCCAAACCTTCATTCCTGGAGGGTCTGGGTCATTAGTAGTCATGCTGGAATTGGGTTGCTGTAGTTTTCCATTGACTTTAATCACAGGACATGGTAGTACTAAGAGATGCCCTAAGGGATTGCCTGCATTCCAGACATATTCTTCTTTACCTCCATTATGTAATATCAATCCGATTTCCTTTTGGTAATCAGGATCAGTCACACCAGCCAGTATGGTAACTCCCTTCTTTGCCTGTTGATCCAGAGGCATAAGGAGCCCTAAGTGGCCAGGTGGCATTCTTAGCTACTAGTTCAGTGGAATGGAATCACTGATGTGTCTCCAGGTGGGAGCATTCCTCTCTAAGACCTCTAGACCTGCAGAGCGTAAGGTCGTGGGGACAGGAAGCAAAAATCTTGCAAGTGGGTCACTAGGGGTGGTAGTGAGTGGTGCTACTCGCATTTCCACCCCTTGATTCCTGGACCCATGATCCTGGCTGTGGGAGAAACAGCACCATATATTGGATGCTGGTTTAGAACATATACAGCCTCCTGGAGAACATTGCCCCAACCCTGCCAGACATTGTCACCTAATTGGCGCCATAGTTGTGTCTTTAGAAGGCCATTCCATTGTTCTGTCAAGCCAGCTGCTTCAGGAAGATAGGGAACATGGTAAGACCAGTGAATTCCATGAGCATGGGCCCACTGCCGCATTTCATTTGCTGTGAAGTGAGTCCCTTGATCTGAGGCACTGGTGTGTGGGAAACCATGATGGTGGATGAGACATTCCGTAAGTCCACGGATGGTAGTTTTGGCAGAAGCATCGCGTGCATGGAAGGCAAATCCATATCCAGAGTGTCCGTTCCAGTAAGGACAAAACACTGCCCTTTCCATGAGGGAAGTGGTCCAATGTAATCAGCTTGCCACCAGGTTGCTGGGTGATCACCTTGAGGGATGGTGCCATATCGGGGACACAGTGTTGGTCTCTGCTGCTGGCAGGCTGGGCATTCAGCAGTGGCTGTAGCCAAGTCAGCCTTCGTGAGTGGAAGTCCATGTTGCTGGGCCCATGCGTAACCTCCATCCCTGCCACCATGGACACTATGTTCATGAGCCCATTGAGCAATGATAGGAGTATCTGGGGAAAGAGCATGACTGGTTTCCACAGAATGCGTCATCTTATCCACTTGATTGTTAAAATCCTCCTCTGCTGAGGTCACCCTTTGGTGAGCATTCACACGAGACACAAATATCTTCACTTCTTTGGCCCATTCAGAGAGGTCTATCCACATACCTCTTCCCCATAAATCCTTGTCTCCAATTTTCCAATCATGTTCCTTCCAAGTCCCTGACCATCCAGCCAAACCATTGGCCACAGCCCATGAATAAGTATATAATCACACATCTGGCCATTTCTCCTTCCAAGCAAAGTGAACAGCCAGGTGCCTGCTCAAAGTTCTACCCATTGAGAGGATTTCCCTTCACCACTCTTCTTTAGGGAGGTCCCAGAAAGGGGCTGTAGTGCTGCCATTGTCCACTTTTGAGTGGTTCCTGTGTATCGTGTGGAACCATTTGTAAACCAGGCATGAGTTTTCTCTTCTTCAGTCAGCTGATCATAAGGAACTCACTAAGAGGCCATAGGTGCAGACTGGGAGATGGAAGGTAATGTGACAGGAGTGGAGACCCATGGGCATTTGGGTCACTTCCTCATGCAACCTACTTGTGCCTTCAGGTACTGCTTGGGCCCAATCTTGTATACACCACTACCATTTAATGATGGAGTGCTGCTGTGCACGTCCAACTTTATGACTCTGTGGGTCAGACAACGCCCAGTTCATGATGGATAGTTCAGGCCGCATGGTGACTTAGTGTCCCATAGTGTCCCAAGCATTCAGTCTCTACTAAGGCCCAGTAATAAGCCAAAAGTTGTTTCTCAAAAGGAGAGTAATTATTTACAGAGAATGGCAGAGCTTTGCTCCAAATCCTAAGGGTCTGAGTTGTGATTCACCAATAGGGGCCTGCCAGAGACTCCAAACTGCATCTCTATCTACCACTGACACTTTAAGCACCGTTGGATTAGCTGGATCGTATGGCCCACGTGGCAGATCGGCTTTATCAGGTTAGACTCACAGACCAGGAGATGTATTAATTTGCTCAAGCAATGAAACTGTATCTGGAATAGCAGCTGCAGTTGGAGTCACCACCTGGTGAAGTTTTTGATAACCTACTGTCACTCTCCAAGATCCATCTGTTTTTCGCACAGGCCAGATAGGCGAGTTGAATGGGGATGTGGTGGGAATCACCACCTCTGCATCTTTCAAGTCCTTAGTGGTGGCAGTAATCTCTGCAGTCCTTCCAGGAATGCGATATTGCTTTTGGTTTACTATTTTCATAGGTAGGGGCGGTTCTAATGGCTTCCACTTGACTTTTCCTACCATAATAGCCCTTACTCTATTTGTCAGGAATCCAGTGTGGGGGTTCTGCCAGTTGCTGAGTATGTCTATTCCAATTATGCATTCTGAACTGGGGAAATCACTGCAGGATGGCTTCAGGGACCCAGTGGACCTACTGTGAGATGGACATGAGCCAAGACGCCATTAATAACCTGACCTCCATATGCCCCTAAACTGACTGGTGGACCACAGTGATGTTTTGGGTCTCCTGGAATTAATTTCAGTTCAGGGCTACTATCCAGTAATCCCCGAAAAGTGTGATTATTTCATTTTCCCCTATGAACAGCCACTCTCGTAAAAGGCCGTAGATCCCTTTGGGGAAGGTTGGAGAAAGATTAACAGTAAAAATTTCTGGCAGTGTATTGGAGTCCTTCCTCAAGGGGACCCAGCCTCCCCTTCATTCAAGGGGTTGTGGGTCTTTAAACTTGCTAAAATCTGGGAATCGATTGAGGAACCATGACTCTATTATGGGCAATTTGAGTTAGACTGCTGTTCATCTGACCTAGAATTCATCCGTTTGTACAGATGAAGTAAATATTTAGTAGATTTCCTATCTGTTTCATTCCTAGGGACACCATGACTAAGTAGCTAACACAAAGGTAGTCAGACTACCTTTGATTACTGCTTTTGACTCCACTTTCCATTACTGTGACCATGCCCACCTTGTCTTTGATGATTGAATGCTGCCCCTACTACCACGGGGTCCAATCAGCCCCATTGTAGTTAGGTGTCTTAATTCAGTTAGGGCAGTTTGTGCTGTCAGATCTGACTTACATAAAACAGCAATCACAGCAGTCTTCAAGGATGCTGGCGTTTCCTTCACAAATTTGTTCCTCACAGCTGTGGTAAAAGGTGTGTCCTTTGGGCACTCCATGTGTGAGTCTGTGGGTCTAACTTGATAAATCCACTGTAGGATGCCAATTTCCCTAAGTCTATGGATACCTTTTTCTACAGTATACCAAAGCACATCTGGTACTTCAACTTGATTTAGTGTAGGCCATCTTGTTATCCATGCTTTAGCAACCCAACCAAATAAGCTATTAGATCCTTTCCTAACTTCTCGAGCTGAAACATTGAATGAACAGTCTGTGTTTAGTGGACCCAAATCAATAAACTCAGACTGATCCATCTTTATGTTCCTTCCACCATTATCCCACACCCTTAATAGCCATTCCCACACACATTCCCCAGGTTTCTCTTTGTACATATTAGAAAAGTCAAGTAGTTCTTTTGGAGTGTAGCCTACCTCCTCCTGGGTCACACTTTGTACTTCACCTTTTGGGGCTTGCTGGGACTTGAGTCTGGTTATAGGTCTAGAAGCCAGAATCAGTAGTGTGGAATTGTTTTGAGAAAATTCAGCATTGTCTTGTAAAGCATCTGCCTCAGGTGATGCCCCAGGCAGTGACTCAGGCAAGGGTTCTTTAGAGGCAGCTGGGCTAGGGCTAATCTCATTAGATGGGCTAGTGATTTTTCTGGGCAGGGTGGCTTATCAGACAAACATGAAGTAATCTCTTCATATGGGAGTGGTTCTGCTGGCAGGAGTGATTCAGTGGAATTTGGAGGCTCAGTGTCCCCAGCTTCCTGATTATCTGCCCATATGTCCCCACCCCAAGTTTCAGGATCCCATTTCTTCCCAATCAGTGCTCTTTAATTTCAGACAGCTCTTGAGGTTGACAGTTGAGCTGGTATTGTAATTCAGCTGCTCTTACAGTAAGAGTCTGGGTTTGGTTTTCAGCAATTTCAGCTCTGTTCCTACAAGAAATAAGGTTTTCTTTTGAAGCACAAGTGGAAGCCTTGAGGTCATTTATGTGGCACTTGAGCTTTGACTCTGAAGCCTGAGCGCATCTCTTTCTTTCACTAGTTTGTCTAGCGAAAGTAGGACCAACCAACCAGCTTCCTTATACTTCTCATTCTGACAAAACTGTAGAAAGATATCACACATGTGTTCACCCCCAGCCTCACCTTTCACCATTACCTGATTTACTGAGGGTGATGTTTTACGTATTTGTGTCACCACCTTACGCCATGGATTAGCAGTGCCCTCTTTACTGCTGGAGGCAGAGTCATCAACATCTTTAAGACTAACCAAACTTGAGAAACAATTTACAAAACTCATCCTTACAATTTTGTTTCTCTAGAACCACTCTCGGTACCAAACGTCTTATGCTGGGTTCTCTAGAGAAGCAAAACCAGTAAAGCGTATATGTATATATAGAGAGAGATTTATATCAAAGAAACAGCTCACGCGATTGTAGAGGCTGGAACGCCCCAAGTCCATGGATTAGGATAGAGACTTCTCCCGATTCACGTAGCTGTAGGGGCTGGTGAACCCAAGATCAGCAGGTCAGAAAGTATGACTCCGCTCACAGGCTGTGAAGATCGACGAATCCGAGGATCAGCAGATAGGCTGATAGTTCAAGAATCAGAGGCCAGACGAACAGGAGGCAGCT
Organism: Trichechus manatus latirostris; assembly: GCF_000243295.1. Classification (NCBI taxonomy): domain Eukaryota; kingdom Metazoa; phylum Chordata; class Mammalia; order Sirenia; family Trichechidae; genus Trichechus; species Trichechus manatus. Next base: position 5,669,934 of record NW_004444009.1, on the reverse strand, counting down.
GCAGGATGCAAAGTGATGAAAAAGCCAGAACGTCTGCTTATATTCAGATGCAGGGCACATCCCCAAGGAAATTCGTTTGCAACTGTTTGGCTGCTCACAGTAGACTCAATCATGGGAGTGATCACATATAAACACTGAGAATCATGGCCCAGCCAAGTTGACACACAATCTTAACCATCACAATAATAGTTCCTTATTATTATTTTGGAGCCCTGGTGGCGCAGTGGTTAAGAGGTCGGCTGCTAATTAAAAGGTGAGCAGTTCGAATCCACCAGCCGCTCCTTGGAAACCCTATGGGGCAGTTCTGCTGTGTCCTGTAGGGTGGCTATGAGTCAGAATTGACTCAGTGGCAGTGAGTTTTTATTGTTTTAATATTTGTAGGATTGTAGTTAGGTCAGTTATTCTTGACTTTGGTAATTCATGTTTTCTCTTTCTCTTTCCCCTCCCCCGCTTCTGATTATTAGTATGGCTAGCAATTTATCAGTTTTATTGACCACAAAGAACAGCTTTGGTCTTATTGCTTTTTTTCTGTTCCTCTGTTTTCTATTTTATTTCTTATTAATCTTATTTTTATGATTTCCCTTCTTCTGTTTACTTTGTTTAATTTGCTCTTATTCTATTGTTTTTAAGTTAGAACCCAAGGTCACTGATACAAGTAAGACCTTTCTTCTTTTCTAAGGTAGTTGGTTAGTAATGTAAATTACCCTCTTATCTTTTTTTCTCTTCATATAGGCATTTAGTGCTGTGGATTTCCCTCCGAGGATTACTTTAGCGTCAACCTTCAAATTTGAATACGTTTCCACTTTCATTCAGTTCAAGATACTTTTGAATTTCACCCTTGATTTCTTCTTTGACCCATGGTTATTGAGAAGAGTGTTATTTAGTTCCCATATGTTTGGAGATTTTCTAGATCTTCATGTTATTGATTTCTATGTTAATTCCACTGTAGCAGAGAATATACTTTGGTATGATATGAATTCTTTAAAATTTATTGAGACTTGTTTTATGGCCCAGAAAATGGTCTATATTGGTAAATGTCCCATTTGCATTTGAAGAGAATGTCTATTTTGCAGTTGTTGATCAAAGTCCTTTCAAAAATCCCAAACAAAACCCACAACTGTCAAGTTGATTCTGACTCATAGTGACCCTATAGGAAAGAATAGAACTCTCCCATAAGGTTTCCAAGGCTGTAATCTTTATGGAAGCAGACTGCTATGTCTTTCTCTTGTGGGTTTGAACCACCAACCTTTTGGTTAACAGTCCAGCTCTTAACCACTGCACCGCTAGGGCTCCTTTAGTGGCTTGCTTTTATCCTCAGGATGACATGCAAATTCTGTTTACTGAGTTTTTGTTTCCTGACTTCCTTGTTAAGCCTAATCTTTCCTACTTTACTACATTCTTTCCCACCATACTACCATAGTGGCGAATATTGAATTACTTGCTAACTGGTATCTTATGTCACTTCTTTCATGTCTTTGTGCACTGCTTCCTCTTGTCCTTGAGTCAGTATTGACTCATGGCAACCCCATGTGTTACAGGGTAGAACTACTTCATAGAGATTTTATTTTGGTTGTAATCTTTATGGAAGCAGATCACTAGGCCTTTCTTCTGAGGTGCTGCTGGGTGGGTTTGAACTACCAGCCTTTAGGTTAGCAGTCAAGTGTAAACTGTTTGTGCCATCCAGGGACCTGCACTCTGCTTAGAATACCCTTGTTTTCTTGATTTGCCTGGCAAACTCCTATTCTTCCTAGGTTGTGACTATTTTAGATCCTTTGAATTTTCATGTACGTTTCAGAATCTTTTTTTTTTTTTTTTCATAAAAATCCTTCTGGACTTGTGATGAATCTGTAGATTAATTTGGGTAAGTTCACATCTTAAAGCTATTCAGTCTCTCAGTCCTTGAAAATGCTATATTTCTCCGTTAATCTAGGTCTTGTTTATTTTCTTCTTTAAAAAGTCCCTTGGGATTTTGATTGAAGTCACTCACGTTGCATCTTAGATCATTTAGGGAAAGGTTGACATCTTGGCAATATCTAGTATTTTAATCCATAACCCTGGTATTTCCTCCAATTTTTAAAGGTCTTCTTTGTGTCTTACCGTAAAGTTTTATGCTGTTCTCCATACAGGTCATGCATATCTGTTGTTTTATATGTGTGTGTGTCTCTTTTAGATACATACGTGTGTATTGTCAATATATAGTATCTTTTAGAAAAATTTGTTTTCTGTTGCGGGTGTGTAGAAATCGTTTTTTTTACATAGATTTTTATATTCAACCACCTTGTACTCTTTTTTCTAAAAATTTGTAAATTCTTTTGGGTTTTCTATGTAGAAATCATCTGTGACAGAAGGGTGTTTTGTTTTTAACTTCCTTTTCAGTCCTATATTTTATTCTTATTTTTTTTTTTCTTATTTTACTTTGCTGATTAGGACTTCCGGTAATGTGAAATAGAAGCTGTGATAGTGAACATCTTTATTTGTTTCCATCATTTTGAAGGGAATGCTTCTATTGTTTCAATATTAGGAATGCTGTTTGTTGTAGTTTTTAGAAGATGTATTTTATCAGGTTGAAGAAATTCTTTTTTTCTTCCTTGCTGTGAAGTTTTAAAATCAGGAATGAGTATTGAATTTTATCACTTTCTTTTTTGGTTTCTCTTGAATGCTCTTATGGTTTTTCTTCTTTAAATTACATTGATAGATTTTTCTCTTGTTAAACTGTTCTCATATTCTTGGAATAAATCCAATTAGTTGAGATGAATTAATTACCTTTTTTTCCCCCTATATTTAATACTGCTGGTTTACTTTGCTAATATTTTAAGATTTTTTGCGTCTGTGTTCGTGAATGAACTTAGCTTGTAATTTTACTTTTTTATACTAATCCTTCAGTTCTGTTTTAGACATGCTGAAGGTGCTTGGCAAATATTTGATAGTAATGTCTTTTTTTTTTGTTTGTTTTTAATTGTGCTTTAAGTGAAAGTTTACAATTCAAGTTAGTTTTTCATGCAAAAATTTATATCCACGTTGTTATGTGACCCTAGTTGCTCTTCCTATACTGTGACAGCACACTCCTCCTTTCACCCCGGATTTCCCGTGTCCATTTGTCTTAGTTATCTAGTGCCGCTGTAACAGAAATACCGTAAGTGGATAGCTTCAACAAACAGAAATTTATTCTCTCACAATCTTGTAGATTACAAGTCCAAATTCAGTGTGTCAGGTCTCGGGGAAGGCTTTCTCTGTCAGTTCTGGAGGAAGGTCCTTGTCCTCAGTCTTCCCCTGGTCAAGGAGCTTCTCAGGACCAGGGACCCCAGGTCCAAAGGATGCGCTCTGTTCCTGGTGCTGCTTTCTAGGTGGTATGAGGTCCCCAACTCTCTGCTTGCTTCCCTTTTATCTCTTGTAAGATAGAAGGTGGTGCAGGCCACACCCTAGGGAAACTCCCATTACACTGAATCAGGGATGTGACCTTAGTAAGGGTGTTATACAATCCCACCCTAATCCTCTTTAACATAAAATTACAATCACAAAATGGAGAACAACCACACAATTGATACACACATTTTTTGGAGGACATAATTCAATCCGTGACATTCCACCGTTTGGTCCCCCCAAAATCACATCTTTGCAACATGCAAAACATACTCATCCCATCATATCATAGCAGAAGTCTAACTCCAAGTCCAAAATTCAAAAATTCCTCTTCATCTGTGAAATCTAGAATACGAGTTATCTGCTTCCAAAGACACAATGGCAGAACAGGCACAAACTAGACATTTCCATTACAAATGGGAGAAACTGGAGGAAAAGAAGGGATAACAGGCACCAAGCCAGTCAGCAGAACACCTTACATTAGCTTTCAAGGCTTTGAAAATAATCCTTTGTTCTCTGAGACAATTTTCACAATGGCCCTGCCCTTCAGACTCTAGGTATTGGCCATACTCTCCGGATTCTGAGTGGAGGGCCCTTGGCCCTGGGCTTCAGCTCCACTTTCCAGGCCCACTGGGACAGCAACTCTGCTCACTTGGCTTTAGGTGCACCATTCTGCTAGTTCATCTGAGTGACGACTCCACCCTTAGAAACACCAGAGGCCGTGGCTTCACCCTTTGAAACCCCAGAGGTCATGGCCATACCTTTTGAGACAGAGGCAGCAGGCTTCTTGTGTTCCTTATCTCTTCAGCTTCTGCATCCTGTGGCCTCTCGGCCCTTGGGCCTTGCCTGCATCTGCCCTGCTGGGGTAAGTGTTCCAAAGCTCTGTAGCTCCACCAGTAAGTGCCTTGAGGCACCCCACTCTGCCAGGAAGCCTCCTGTGCACAGACACTCAGCTCTTTTGCTCCATAGATTGGCTCCAGCTCTGTCTGGTGCTGGTCTCCTGGTTCTGCTGCTGCCATTTCTCTGCTGCTGCCGCTTGTCTATCCATTCACACTTTCAAAAGTGCTTCCACATTTTAGCTTTCTGTTAGAGCAGCACCCCATTCTCTCGGTACCAAATTCTGTCTTGGTCATCGTAGTGCTGCTGTAATAGAAATACCACAAGTGGATGGCTTTAACAAAGAGAAATTTATTTCCTCACAGTCAAGTAGCTGAAAGTCCAAATTCAGAGTGTCAGCTCCAGGGGAAGGCTTTCTCTGTCGGCTCTGGAGGAAGGTCCTTGTCATCAGTCTTCCCTTGATCTGGGAGCAGCATCTCAGCACAGAAACCTCAGGTCCAAAGGATGTACTCTGCTCCCGGTGCTTCTTTCTTGGTGCTATGAGGTCCCCATGTCTCTCTGCTCATTTCTCTCTTTTTATATCTCAGAAGAGATTTGTTTAAGACACGGTCTAATCTTGTAGACCTCATCAACATAACTGCCACTAATTCATCTTATTACATCATAAGGATAGAATATACAACACATTGGGAAATCACATCAGATTAGAAAATGGTAGACAATCATATAATATTGGGAATCATGGCCTAGCCAAGTTGACAGATATTTTTGGGGGACATAATTCAGTCCATGACATTCCACCCTTTGGCCTCCCAAAATTCACGTCCTTATAACATGCAAAACATATTTATCTCATCATATCATAGCAAAAGTGTTAACTCTTAAGTCCAAAATCCAAAAATTCCTTTTCATCTGTGAAATCTAGAATACAAATTATCTACTTCCAAAGGTGCAATGGCAGAACAGGCACAAGCTATACATTTCCATTACAAATGGGAGAAATTGGAGAGAAAGAAGGCATAACAGGCACCAAGTAAGTTAGCAGAACACGTTACATTAGCCCTCAAGGCTTGAAGATAATCCTCTGTTCTCTGAGACCATTTACACAATGGCCCTGCACTCCAGACTCTAGGTATTGGCCACACTCTCTGGATTCTGAGTGGAGGCCCCTCGGCCCTGGGCTTCAGCTTCCCTTGGCTTTAGGTGCACCATTCTCCTAGTGCATCTGAGTGGCAATTCCACCCTTAGAAATACCAGAGGCCATGGCTGCACTCTTTGAAACCCGTGAAGTCCTGACCATACCTTTTGAGACTGAGGCAACTCAGCTTCTTGTGTTCCTTGTCTCTACAGCTTCTGCTTCCTGGTTTCTTGGCCTCTTGGCTCCTCAGTCCTCACGCTGGCATCTGACCTGCTGGGGCAAGTGTTCCAGAGCTCTGTGGCTGCACCAATAAGTGCCCAGAGGCACCCCACTCTGCCAGGAAGCCTCCTGCGCACAGGCGCTCAGCTCTGTCACTCCATGGGTCGGCAAGCCTAGCTCCACCGATAAGTGCCCCGAGACATCCCACTCCACCAGGAAGCCTCCTACACATAAGCACTCAGCTCTCTGGCTCTGTGTATCGGCTCCAGTGCCTGGTCTCCTGGTTCTGCTGCTGCCTGGTTCTCTGCTGCTGCTGGTCCTCTGTTGCTGCCGCTTCTCTATCCATTCACAGTTTCAAAACTGCTTCCACATTTTAGGTATATGTTAGATTAGCACCCCACTCCTGGTACCAAATTCTGTCTTAGTCATCTAGTGCTGCTATAACAGAAATACCACAAGTGGATGGCTTTAACAAAGAGAAGTTTATTCTTTCACTGTCCAGTAGGTTACAAGTCCATATTCAAGGCATCAGCTCCAGGAGAAGGCTCTCTCTCTGTCAGCTCTGGAGGACGGTCCTTGTGATACGTCAGTCTTCCCTTGGCCTGGGAGCATCTCAGTGCAGGAAACTCAGGTCCAAAGGATATGCTCTGCTCCTGGCACTGCTTTCTTGGTGGTATGAGGTTCCCCGTGTGTCTCTGCTTGCTTCTCTCTTTTGTATCTCAAAAGAGATTGGCTTAAGACATTATCTAATCTTGTAGACCTCATCAGTATAACTGACACCTATCCATTTTGTTACATCATAGTGATAGAGTTTACAACACATAAGGAAATTACATCATATTACAAAATGGTACACAATCATACAACACTGGGAATCATGACCCAGCCAAGTTGAAAGATATTTTTGGGGGACACAGTTCAATCCAAGACAAGGTCTTTGATCCATTTTGAGTTCGTTTTTGTTCATGGTTTGAAGTATGGGTCTTGTTTCAATTTTTTACAGATGGATATCCAGTTATGCCAGCACCATTTGTTAAGGAGACTGTCTGTTCCCCAGTTAATGGAATTTGGGCCTTTGACAAATATTTGCTGCTCATAGGTGGATGAATTTACATCTGGATTCTCATTTCTGTTCCATTGGTCTGTGTATCTGTTGTACCAGTACCAGGCTATTTTGACTACTGTGGTGGTATAATAGGTTCTAAAATCAGGTAGTGTGAGGTCTCCCACTTTGTCTTCTTGAGTAATGCTTTAGTTACATGGGGCCTCTTCCCTTTCCATACGAAGTTGGTGATTTGTTTCTCCATCTCATTAAAAAATGCCTTTGGAATTTGGATCAGGATTGCATTGTATCTGTAGATCATTTTGAGTAGAATTGACATTTTCACAATTTTGAGTCTTCCTATCCATGAGCAAGGCATGTTTTTCCACTTATGCAGGTCTATTTTGGTTTCTGGCAGCAGTGTCTTGTAGTTTTCATTGTATAGGTCTTTTACATCTCTGGTTAGATTTATTCCTAAGTATTTTATTTTCTTGGGGGCTATTGTCAATGGTATTGATTTTCTGATTTCCCGTGCGAAGTTCTCTTTGTTGGTATAGAGGAATCCAACTGATTTTTGTATGTTTATTTTGTATCCTGATACTTTGCTGAAATCTTCTATTCTGGTAGTTTTCTTGTGGATTCTTTGGGGTTTTCTGTGTGTAAGATCATATCATCTGCAAATAGAAGTACTTTTACTTCTTCCTCACAAATTTGGATGCCCTTTATTTCTTTTTCTAGCCTAATTGCTCTGGCTAGGACCTCCAGCACACTGTTGAATAAGAGTGGTGATAAAAGGCATCCTTGTCTGGTTCCCGTTCTCAAGGGAAGTGCTTTCAGACTGTCTACATTTAGGATGATGTTGGCTGTTGGCTTTGTATAAATTCCCTTAAGTGTGTTGAGGAATTTCCTTTCTATTCCTGTTTTGTTGAGAGTTTTTGTCATGAATGGGTGTTGAACTTGTCAAATTCCTTTTCTGCATCAATTGGTAAGATCATGTGGTTCTTCTCTTTTGTTTTATTAATGTGATGGATTACATGATTGTTTTTCTAATGTTGAAAAATCCCACTTGATCATGGCAAATTATTTTTTGATATATTGCTGAATTCTGTTGGCTAAATTTTGTTGAGGATTTTTGTGTCAATGTTCAGAGAGTTATTGGTGTGTAATTTTCTTTTTCTGTGGTGTCTTTACCTGGTTTTAGTATCAGGCTTACGCTGGCTTCATAGAATGAGTTTGGGAGTATTCCATCCTTTCCTATGCTCTGAAATACCTTTAGCAGTAGTGGTGTTAACTCTTCCCTGAAAGTTTGGTAGAATTCTCCAGTGAAATTGTCCAGCCCAGGGCTTTTGTTTTGGGGAGTTTTAAAATTACCTTTTCAATCTCTTGTTATAGGTTTATTTAGTTTTCTACCTCTGTGTGTGTTAGTTTAAGTGGATAGTGAGTTTCTAGAAATTTGTGCATTTTCTCTAGGTTTTCAAATTTGTTAGAGTACAATTTTTCATAGTATTCTTTTATGATTCTTTTTTTTAATATTTTATTGTACTTCAGGTGAAGGCTTACAGAACAAACAGTTTCTCATGAAACAGTAGTACACACGTTGTTTTATGACATTGGTTAACAACCATACAACATATTAACCCTCTAAATTCTCAACTTTTTTTTTTTTTTTTGGTGAAAATACACATAGCCAAAGATACACTGTTCCAAAATTTTCTACATACACAGTTCAGTGACATTGACTACACTCTTCCAATTGTGCTGTTATTCTCACTTAAGAGGAAGGCTTACAGAACAAAACAGTTTCTCATTTAACAGTTACTG
>NW_004444009.1:5643819-5654108 GCF_000243295.1 Trichechus manatus latirostris | reverse complement strand
CGCTGCGTTAGCTGGTAGGGGACCTCTGCATGAATCTCTCCTTGCTCTCCGTTCTTTGTCAGTTTTCTCACTCCATTTGGTGCTTGGCTGAGTTCTTTATCTCTTCATTTGATGTTTTAGGGTTTCAGGATTGTTGTATGTTTGGCTTAGTTTTTCGAATCTTTGCTGTGGAGGGACGGCGTGGTGCTTCTGCCTAGAGTGCCATTTTTGACTGACTTCCTGTTATGATTCGTTTAATTTCAGTTGGGTCTGTTGTGATACCGCCCATCTCATTTCTTACGTGGGTTATTTATTTTCTCTCCTGTTTTTCTTTTGTCAGTTTTCCCAATGGCTATGGATTTTGTTGATCTTTTCAAAGAATCAGCTTTTTGTCCTTTGATGCTTTCAATTGTTCTTCTATTCTCTATTTTATTTAATTCCGTCCTAATTCTTGTTATTTCCTTTCTTCTGGTGCCTGAGGGCTTCTTTTGCTGCTCTCTTTCTGCTTGTTTGAATTATAGGCTTAATGTTTTGATTTTGATCCTTTATTCTTTTCGGATGTGTGCATTTACTGGTATAAACTGATCTCTGAGCACTGCCTTTGGTGTGTCGCAAAGGTTCTGGTAGAATGTGTTTTCGTTCTCATTTGATTCTATGAATTTCTTTTTTCCATCCTAAATTTCCTCTGTAACGTAGTAGTTTTTGGGCATTGTGTTCAGTTTCCATGTGTTTGTTTTTTTTCCTTGCTTTTTCTGTTATTGTTTTCTACTTTTATAACTTTATGGACAGAAAAGATGCTTTGTAATATTTTAATATTTTGGAGTTTCTTAAGGTTTGTTTCATGGCCTAATATGTGGTCTATTCTGGAGAATGTTCACGCGCATTGGAGAAGAAAGTACACTTGACTGCTGTTGGGTGGAGTGTTTGGTATATGACTGTGAGATCAAGTTGTTTGATTGTGGCATTTAGATCTTTCTTGTCTTTATTGAGCTTCTTTCTGGATGTTGTGTCCTTCACCAAAAGTGGTGTGTTGAAGTCTCCTACTATTACTGTGGAGCTGTCTGTCTCTCTTTTCAGTGCTGTTAGAGTTTGTTTTATCTATTTTGGAGCGCTGTTGTTGGGTACTTAAATATTTATTACAGTTCTGGTGTGGTGACCCTTTAATCATCATATAGTGTTCTTCCTTATCATCTCTGGTGGATTTTTACTTTAAAGTCTATTTTGTCAGAGTTTAATATTGCCACTCCTGCTCTTTTTTGAGTGTTGTTTGCTTCATATATTTTTTTCCATCCTTTGAGTTTTAATTTGTGTGTTTAAGTCTCAGGTGTGTCTCTTGTAGGCAGCAAATAGTCGGATCTTGTTTTTTATCCAATTTGCCATTGTCTCTTTACTGGTGCATTTCGTCCATTTACGTTCAGTATAATTATCGATAGGTATGAGGTTAGTGCTGTCATTTTGATACCTTTTTTTGTGTGTTGTTGACCGTTTCTCTGTTCCACTTAATTTTCTGTGCTTAATCGTTCTTCTTTATGTATTTTCTTTTCATGTTTTTCATTGTTGTTGATTTTGTATTTGCTGGATCTTTATGGTTTTTGTTTTTTTTTTTTTGATGTGTAGGATTGTTTGTTTCCTTTGTGATTACGTTAATATTTATTCTATTTTTCTAATTTAAACCAGTCTTTTGTTTCTTTATATTACCTTGACTTTCTCTCCATATGAAGGATCTATGACTACAGTTTTTAGTTCCTCTTTTTTTTTAATGTTGTCATCTTCTATATATTGACGTTTCTGTTTCCCTATTTTTAGTGTTTTAGTTTTCATTTATTTTTGTGACTTGCCTATCTGGATTGATATTTGGTTGCTCTGTTGTGTGTTTTTTGTCTTGAATTTTTATCTGTTGTTATTGGTTTTGTAACTGGAGGGCTCCCTTTAGTATTTCTTTTAATTTTGATTTGGTTTTTGCAAATTCCCTAAACTACTGTTTATCTGGAAATGCCCTGTTTTTGCCATCATGTTTGAGAGACAGTTTTGCTGGATGTCTAATTCTTGGCTGGCAATGTTTTTCTTTCAAGGCTTTATATATGTCATTCTCTTGCCTTCTTGTCTGCATGGTTTCTGATGAGTAGTCCGAGCTTAGTCTTATTGCCTGCCTTTGTAGATGACTTTTCGTTTATCCCTAGCTGCTCTTCAGATTCTCTCTTTATCTTCAGTTTTGGCACGTTTGATTATAATACATCTTGGTGACTTTCTTTTGGTGTCTACCTTATGTGGGATTTGATGAACATCTCTGATAGATATCTTTTATGATATCAGGGATATTTTCTGCCAACAAATCTTCAACAGTTCTCTCTGTATTTGCTGTTATCCCCCTCTGTTCTGGTACTCCACTGATTCATAGGTTTTCCTCTTGATAGAGTCCCACGTAATTCCTAGGGTTTCTTTATTTTTTAAAATCCTTTTATCTGATTTTTCTGAAATAAGTTTGTATCAAGTGTTTTATCTTCAGTCTCACTAATTCTGAGTTGCATTGCCTCAGTTCTGCACCTCTGACTTTCTGTTGATTTGTCTAATTCTGAAATTTTATTGTTTATCCTCTGGATTTCTGATTGCTGTCTCTCTATGGATTCCTGCAGCCTGTTAAATTTGTCACTGTGCTCTTCTTTATTCTTCTTAAGTTCCTCTATTGCTTTGTCTGTGTGTTCCTTGGCTTGTTCTGCGTTTTCCGTGATGTCCTGCCTGATGTTTTGAAGAGTTCTGTATATTAATATTTTGTAGTCTACCTCCGGTAATTCCAAGAAGTTTTCTTCCTTCGGAAAATTTCTTGATTCTTTATTTTGGGAGCTTGCTGAAGCCATCATGGTCTTGCCTTTTTATGTGATTTGATATTGAGTCTTGTTTCCAACTCATCAATACATTATTATGTTGATTTATTTTATGTTTGCTTACTGTCCTAGTTTCTTGTTTTGTTTTGTTTTTATATGCCCAAATAAGTTGCTGTTGTGAGCTAGTTTATTAGTACCTGTCATGGATTTAATTATGTCCACCCAAAAATGTGTGTATCAATTTGGCTGGTCCATGATTCCCAGTATGGTATGGTTGTCCTTCATTTTGTGATTGTAATTTTATGTTAAAGAGGATTAGGGTGGGATTGTACGCCCTTACTAAGGTCACATCCCTGATCCAATGTAAAGGGAGTTTCCCTGGTGTGTGGCCTGCACCATCTTTTATCTTGCAAGAGATGAAAGGGAAGCAAGCAGAGAATTGGGGGCCTCATACCACCAGGAAAGCAGTGCCGGGAGCAGAGTGCATCCTTTGGACCCGGGGTTCCTGTGTGGAGAAGCTTCTGTTCCAGAAGGAGATTGATGAGAAGGCCAACAGGGAGAGAAAGCCTTCCCCTTGAGCTGATGCCCTGAATTTGGACTTCTTGCTTACTAGGCTGTCGGAAAATGAATTTCTATTTGTTAAAGCCATCGACTTGTGGTATTTCTGTTAGAGCAGCACTAGATGACTAAGACAGCGCCTTAGAAGGTCTACTGTCCTGTCAGCAGGTGGTATTTGTTACTAGGTATGTGAACACAGGAGTCTGTTTACATCTCTTGTATGGCGTCAGCTCAAGTGTTCAGGTAGTCGGACATCAAGTGTGTAGTGCAGGGTCTTACCTACAGTCCTTGATAGGCAAGGATGATTGGTGTAGGCACAGGTATCTGGCTGCAGTCGGGGGTCATGCGCTCAGCAAGGCAGAGGGCTGATGGCTGCCCCTTAGTGTCTGAGAGGAAAGTGTGTCCCTATTCCCTAGAGTGCGTAGGTTGGTGGGTTTTGCAGCTGGACTATGGGCACCCAGTGCTGTTGGCTGTAAGGACTAGGAGGCACCACTTATTTATGGACTCCTGTCGTGGGTGGCTAGGTAGCGTGGGTGGAGCCACCAATCCTCAGGCCCCTGTTTTGGGTAGGTGAGGACCCTGCTTAATGGGCAGAGCAGTGTCAAATTTTACAAACTTTTCCCTTCACCATATAGCTGATACAGTTGAAGTTAGGCTTTAGGTATATACCCTGTTATACTGTGGTAATGAGAGCCTAAGCTGTTGAAATGGGCCCACACAGTTCTATGTAGAGCTGAAAAGCATTCAGAGTCCCTGGACCCCTTATTCCTGTGGGTAGGCAAAGGAGCTGTGCCTAACCTGAGTTCCTGGCTTAGGGGAGCTGGCAGATTGTTTTTTCCTATTTGTTAATTGGTTCCCTCTCAAAGTCCGGGAGAATGGCTTAGGGCATATGATGGGTCCTCCTTCTGGCCCAGGGGACTTGGCAATCACTGAAGCCGGCCTGGGAACCCTGGTAGAGCGGGGAGGGCCAGGTAAATGGGGAGAGGTTTTTCCCAAAGGAAGTATTTTTTCGTCTGCGTCGTAGGTCAGACACGTGTACTTATCTTTAGCTGATTGAGCGCTGCTTTTCGCTGATTCTGGATGCCTGAGTAGACTCTCTGCTGCTCCCGATGTGGAAGACACCTGAGTGCCACTGCTTGCCTCATTTCACATGCAAGCCGATATGGCCTGAAGGATGCTGGCTCCCACTGGGTCAGATCTGGCAACTCCTCGGTGCTTCTGAACCATCTCTCCCTCCCCCTGCAACTCATTCTGATTCGTCAACTTTGCCTTTGATGTTCAGGGCTCCTACATTGTCATGTATAATGGATTCACTTGTTTTTTTGGCTCTTTGTTGTATGAGGGACCATAGGAAGCATCTGACTACTCTGCCATCTTGGCCCCGCCTCCTGATGGTAATGTCTTACACAGTGTTAGAAATATAAATCTGGAATATTCACTATCCTGGTTAAGCTGACCATATGTATTTTGATACAGTCAAGAAAATGCAGTTGAATGGTGTTAGAAATGTGGATCTGGAGCATTCAGTTACTGGTAAAGACTGTATGTATTTTGATATAATTGTTAAGAAAATGCAGTTTAATAATGTTCAATAGAAAGAGTATAGTGTAACAGAAGTGATCTAGAGAATAGAATACATCATTTTTGGGATGCATTGGAGATGATGAAGCCATTGATCAGAGGCTTGTTGAAAGGCAGATATGAGGAAGAGACAGTTTCAAAGGAAGGATAAATGTAACCACCAACTTTTTATTTTGTTTTATTGTGCTTTAGGTGAAAGTTTACAGAGCAAATTAGTTTCTCATTCAAAAATTTATACGCAGATTGTTTGGTGACATTGGTTGTAATCCCTGCAATGTGTCAGCATGCTTCCCCTTTCCCTTTACACCCCGGGTTCCCTGTTTCCGTTGGCCAGTTTTCCTGCCCCTTCCTGCCTTCCTGTCTTTGTTTCTAGGCAGGTGTTGCACATTGGTCTCGTATACTTGATTGATCTAAGAAGCACGTTCCTCATGTGTGTTATTGTTCGTTTTATAGGCCTCTCTAATCTTTGGCTACAAGGTGAACTTCGGCAGCAGCTTCAGTTTTGAGTTAGAAGGAAGCCTGGGGGCCATAGTTTCGGGGTTCCTCCAGTCTTTGTCAGACCAGTAAGTCTGGTCTTTTTTGTGAATTTAGATTTTGTTTTATATTTTTCTCCCGCTCTGTCTGGGACTCTCTATTGTGATCCCTGTCAGAGTGGTCTAGGGAACCTAGGGTCTAGTTCTTTTGGGCTCAGGCTGGTGGAGGTTGGTGGGTGGAAAAGTGTTGTGAGATTAAGAAAGTGGAGACAGCAATTGTAGTGCTTTTTGAAAAAGTGGAGTTGTGAAAGGAAGGAGGACATGAGTGAAGGTGGAGATGGGAGGCAGTTCTGAGAAAAGTATTTATATATATATTTATTTATTAAGGATAGGTGAGTCTTTATATTTGTAGGTAAAAGATGAAGCTTTAAAAGGGAGAGAAAGAGTGAATATATAAGGGAACTGTTTCTATATCTACCTTAATCTTTGCCAAACAAGATTTCAATGCAGTTTTATTTATCTCTATATAATTTAGGACCTTATTTACCCCCCTGGAGTGCTCCCAAACATGATTTATTTAAACATTCTAATTAGAGAATGAAATCTATCACATAGTTGTTTTATTTCTGGCAAATTAGCCCTCAGATACTAACCCAGGTCTTAGAACAATAATATCTAGGATGGAGAGAGAATTGGTTAAGATTAAGGGTCATTTACAAGTCACACACACACACAAAATCCTCCAAAACAAATACACAAAATAACAGTGATTTAAGCAAGGTAGCCATTTATTTCTGATCACGTATATAATTGTATAAGAAAAATTCAATACGGGAGGCTAAGAAAGGAAGTTTTTATTTAGAAGGAGCATGCATGTAGCTAAAAACTGAGGGCTCTAGGACTAAGGAAGAAGGGAGCAAAGATATTGGGAGACAGTTATCAGTATCTGCACAGTGAGTAAGAGAAACTTAAATAGAATTCATCTCCCTTATATGAAAGGCAGTATTTGCATTGTGTTTAAGAAGGCAGAATGCATGTGTTTGAATGTAGGTTCTTTGTTTACTAGCTATATGACTGAGTAAATTACTTAATTTTTTCCTTTGTGCCTTAGTTTCTTTGTGATAAGATGGTGTGAAAATTCAATAAGATAATCTAAGTAATTGGTTAAGCCAGTTCTTGGCACATCTAACCCACAACATATATTAGTTTTGTTCTTATTTACTTTGATTTTCAAGGACCCAGGGATGTGTTCAAAGACTAAACAAGGTAACAAAACCTAAAACCGATGTTACTTGTGTGATATAAAAAAGTTAGTTAAATATTACACATTAAGATATAATTACTTAAAAAGACTACAGTCATCCCTCAATATCTGCTGGGGATTGGTTCCAGTACCCCTGTGGGTACCCAAATCTGAGGATGCTCAAGTCCCTTATATAAAATGGTGCAGTATTTGCATATAACCTACTCATATCCTGCTGTATACTTTAAATCATCCCTAGATTACTTATGATACCTAATACAGTGTAAATGCTATGTAAATAGTTGTTAATGCTTACACTTAAAGCTTAATACTTTCTCAGTCTTTGCAGTTACTTTATCATGAGCCAGAGAGACCATTTTTACCATTGTAGGGGCAACACTAAACACTTCCACGAATTTCAGCTTCCTTCTGCTTTATTGTGCGAATGCTAGATTTGTTCTTACCAACCTTACGGCCCACTTCGGTAAGTGACATGTCACTTTTCATAAGATCCAAGGTTTTCATTTTCTCATCAAGAGAATTTGTTTAATCCAGGAAATACCTGAAGTAAAGATATTTGAAAGTAAAGAAGGAGTTTTAAGAGTGTTTTAAGCAGAGGAAACACTGGGCACAAAGGGTAATTGGTGGAAAAGAACATAGGATGTAAAAGAACTGAAAGAAGGTGTCTTAGTTATCCAGTGCTGCTATGACAGAAATACCACAAGTAGATGGCTTTAACAAAGAGATTTATTTTCTCACAGTCTCGTAGGCTAGAAGTCCAAAGTCAGGGCATCAACTCCAGGGGAATGCTTTCTCTCTCTGTCAGCTCTGGAGGAAGGTCCTTCTCATCAATCTTCCCCTGGACTAGGAGCTTCTCCATGCAGGAACCCCAGGTCCAAAGGACGCACTCTGCTCCCAGCACTGCTTTCTTGGTGGTATGAGGTCCCCCTTTCTCTTTGTTTACTTCTTTCTTTTGTATCTCAAAAGAAAATGGCTTAAGACGCAATCTAATCTTGTAGATCTCATCAGCATAACTGCTGCTAATCTATCTCATTAACATCATAGTGATAGCATTTACAACACACAGGAAAATCACATGAGATGACAGAATGGTGGACAGTCACACAATACTGGGAATCATGGCCTAACCAAGTTGACACGTTTTTGGGGGACACAGTTCAAACCATGACAGAAGGTATGGCTGTGGCTCACAAATAAATGGTGTGGGATAAAGCTGGAGAGGTGGGTAGAGAACACATGTAGAATTCCTTAATAGGCCATACTAGAAGTTTTATAAGGATTATGGGAAGGCATGAAGTGTTTTAAGTGGGAGAATGACATAGTTGGCTTTATATTTTGAAAAAGTCATTAGATCTGTAATGTGGATAGAGAACAGCTTGGAGGGTACCAGAGTGGATGTGTGGAGACTACTGGAAGGATGTTATAGTAGTCCAGGTGAGGGATAATGGTAGTCTGGACCACAGCTGGTAGCATTGGAGATGGAACAAAGTTGATAGCTTTGAGAGGTGTTTAGAGGGTAAAATGAGAGGAATTGGTATTGGATTTGATGTAGAAAGTGAGGGAAAGAGAAGTAGGGTTAGGTTTTGATTTGAGAATCTGGGTAAATAATAAGTAAAATTGCCATTTACTGAGATGAAGAAGACTGTAGAAAGTGAGTTTGTAGGGACTGGAATCAACTCTTCTGTTTTGGATTTGTTAAGTAGAACTATCAAGTAGACAGTTAGGTATATCATCTTGGAGCTTGGGAGAGAAGTCAGACTTTTTACTTTTTCCAAGTGACTAAAACTATTATTTTTGTATGTTACCTTTGAGTTTTTGTTCCCACGTGTATTTTATTTTAATATAAACTACAATCAGAGGGTGTTACAGCTTCTGAAATACATATTTCAGTTTTTTTCTAGAACTTCTTTTGAAGCTGCTGGGTTTTCAAGGGTGGTTTTGATTCAACAGTTTTATTCTCCGTCTTTGTGCGTTGTTGTGCAGGCCTTCAAGGAGGACTATACAGAAAGGCTGGCTCAGTTCCTGCTCTGAGGAAGGCCATGTGGTCTGGCAGAGTCCTGTTGAGGCTATAGAGAAGCAGCTGAACTGGAGGGGCCTTTAGGTTGTGGGGTTCCCTAGGAGTTTGCAGTTTTTCAGCCTGCTTCCAGGAACTCCTGTGCTGAGCAGTTTTCAAGCCACCCAGAAACAAATATTGAGAGGACCTCTCCTTATGTTCACTTCCCCAAAGACCAGGGCTGGTGCTTAATCCGGGCCTGTGGACCATGAGCTGCTATTTGGAGGGGTTCCCAGGCTTCAATTTTGGGGGTCTTGCAAAGAGTTCAGGAGTAGCGTCTCCAGGGTTGCCTCAGAAATTAAGGGTGCATGAGTGCTGTCCTAGACAGATGGGCAGAGACCAGTGCCGGCAATGGAGCTGGCAGGGTAGGGAGGGCACAGCTCTCTGCCATTTCAACAAGAGACAGGCCTCATCTTGAGAGGGTTTGGTGCCCTCTGAATCTTTTAGGTTTGTCCAGAAGCTACTCCTGTCACGCAGTTCAGAGAAGCCCAGAAGTTGGGAGAAATCATTGGGTCTAGATCCTGGTTCCTCAGGACACTGTGATGTTAATCCAGATCATTAAATGGCAATGTGTGGGGGTGGAGGAGAGAGTGGGGGTAAGGATTGTTGGGATGGAAAGAGGAAGGTAAGCAGTAAGGGAAGGAAGGCAACCTGAGTTGATGAGGACTCTTCTGGATTCTTAGACCCATGTGTTATCTCATTCAGTCTTCACAACAATCTTGTAAGATTGACGGGGACTCTTCACAGATGAGAAAAGGAGGCTCAGAGAGTCACATATCTAATAAAAAAACCCTTTGCTGTCAAGTTAATTCTGACTCATAGCGACCCTATAGGACAGAGTAGAACTGCCCCATAGGGTTTCTAAGGAGTGCCTGGTAGATTTGAACTGCCGATCTTTTGGTTAGCAGCCATAGCCCTTAATCACTACGCCACCAGGGTTTCCTACATATCTAATAGCACACAGCAAAAAAGTGGCCTGGTGGTGCAGTTAAGCACTCAGCTGCTAACCAAAAGGTCAGCTGTTCAAACCCACCAGCCACTCTGTAGAAGAAAGATGTGGTAGTCTACTTCTGTAAAGATTATAGCAGCTGGGGCAGTTCTCATCTGACCTATAGGATTGCTATGAGTCGGAACCGCCTCAGTGACAGTGGGTTTGGATTGGTTTTTTAGCGTGTTCTATGGTTTGTGCAAAGGGGTTGTATGCAGAAAAGGAGAACTGTTGCTAAATAAGTTTGGGAAGTGCTATGTTAGACAGGAGTATCTATTGCAGGACTTCTTAGGACTTTTTTTTTTTTTTTTTAAAGTAAAAAGAAAGTTTTATTTGGCATATATTCAAAAGGACAAAAGTGGGAAGTGGGACAAGCATGCTGCCAGAGCCATGTCTCCCTGAGTCCAAGGAAGGTTACAGAATCATCAGTATATATCAACATCACAAAATGGGTAGAATCATTGAAAGCGCCACTTTTTCACTGATTGGCTAGAAATTGTAATCTTACATTTTGAATCATCTTTCTTAACCATCATTGGTACGGGTTTCAGTTACGAAAGTCAGGAAGGTC
>NW_004444009.1:5640228-5643602 GCF_000243295.1 Trichechus manatus latirostris | reverse complement strand
GTGCTGATTTTCCACCGGATACCATCTGGTTCTTCACCAGGTTATTAAGTAAGAGCGATGTTCTCATCAATGGCATTGTCGGAGTGAGCAGACTCAATGTACATCAACATTTTAGCCTGAGGTCTTCTTTTGCCTTTTAGGTGTGTAAGACAATAGAGGATAAATTTTATTATGCCTAATACTATCAGGATGTAGACTAAGAATATTACTGTCCCTTGCAGTAGTGATCTAGCCCATGTACTTATTCCTGATGGTAACTAACCAAATAGATCTGGTGTTTGTAAAGGTATGACAATGTGTGATCAAGTACCTTGCTATCTAATTCTATGTATATCTTGTCTACAGCATAGACTACACTTTCTTGGACTAATAAAAAAATCTAAGGCTATTTTGTTATCTCATGTCACCTTGCCTTATGAGATCAGAGATCACTGTTGTGCTTCTGTCTTATCTGTTATTTGTCCCATAGTGACTGACAAATTTTCTTAAAGATTTCTCCAGCTCAGATACACCATATGTAGGAATTAAAGCTACCAATGATACCCTGCGTGTTGGACCAGTGACTTTTCTTCTGACTTTCATTTTACAATTTTAACATTACCTTTTCAATATTTACTAGCATTGTTACTATGAATACTTAAAAGTAATCCTAAAGTTTCTGAAGTGTATTGTCTATGCATTCTTCAGGAATCTAAACAAGAGATTGCCCACACAAATTCACTATCAGTTGGAAAGGGAAAGGAATCATCTAAATTAGAAACATATCTACACGGAAACATACATTCATAAGAAGCACACAAAGTTTGTCTAGAAGAAACAGAAAATATAGAAAAATTTACATGTGACTAGTTTTCACTAGAGAATGAATGATTAGCAAGATAATACAGGATGGACCTTTCCTGTAGGAGGTCTTCAGTTAGTCTGTTTAAAACATACAAAGTGTTCTTCCCAAGGGCAAGCTGCCCCCTCCTTGGTTTACCTACTAACAGTCATGAGTCACCTTCTCAGAAGCAGAAATGGAACCAAAGACAAAACGGAGTCTGAGCCATGAGGTTGATCTCTGAGAATCTGGTTTCTTTAAGATACATAATTTTCTGCATTGTAAGAGGGTGACAGTTTGATTACTAACATTGCACAGGTATTTCATATGACATTGTCTTAAAGACTGCTTAAACTAATTACTAATTTACCGTAAACATAATTCTGTCTGATCTTTTAAGTTAGTTTCCTAAAACAGACTGAATTCTTCAAAAAAAAAAGCTCAATACCCAGAGCAAAATGGTCTTACTCGTTTATCTGGACCATTGTTTGACTCAGAGTGTCTTCAGGAACCAGTTTTTTCCTCAAAGCTGAAGGTTCAAGAGGACACCCAAAGACAAATATCCCGTGTGGGTTGCTTCAACCTCCCTGAAAGCCAGAAGCCTGGATTTCAGGAGAATTATATACAACTCTCTCATCATTCTTTCCTTTGGATCATGATCTTGTTATAGAATCTTTTATCAGAAATGCTCAATAAATGTTAATTGGACATCATCTGGTTTTTAAGATCCCAGGCACCATACAGCAAACTAGGAAATAAAACAGAAACACTAACAATTATATTAGGCCAATTGTCTGAAATAACCAATGAAACCATGACCCTAAGGTCTTTGAACCAAGGAAACAAATCTCATGAGGTGTTTGTCTCTACATAAGCAGCATCAGTAACTGCTTTTCATGTGCCTGAACAGCAACTACATTCTGCAAAACCTCAGATTATTAATATAAATACGGCAACATTTATCTATTAAGGCACAAACTATTTCTTAAGAGACTAACAGGAAATCTAATACTATTCTATTTTGTAAAATCATAGCTCAAATTTCAGACAGTTCTTCGTTACGATATCTACAACTTGGCTAATTTTACCAACCGGAACTTCTAATTCAGGAGTTACAATATCTAAACCCATTAGTTAGATAATTTAGGAGAAAGGAGAATGATTTCTTATATCCAGAAATTAGGACCTTAAAATATCAGCAATATTAAAAAAAAAAAACATAGTCTCCTTTAGTTTACTCAGTCTTCCGTAGTTAATTTCTGTTCCATGTGGTTCTGGATCAGCTGCAGTCTGCAAACTTGTCAGCTTCTGCATAGGAGCTCTGGAAATTTTATTCAGTCTAGTCACAGTCTTTTTAGCAAGTTCAATATAGTCCATCTTTTTGTTGAGGTATTTTGGTCAAACTTTTTCAGCAAATCAGCAAGGTAAAAAACTTATCTGTAGATGACAAAACTTAATATGGCCATGATTAATTGATAAACATAATATTCTTAATAGTGAAAGACTTGATAGAAATTAATTATAAGCGTAATATAAAGGCCAAATAAAATCAGTTAAAAAAAACTTTAGATAAAAATATTTCTAAATATAGCCATTAACCATATTCAAAGAGCTTCAGATATAATGCATAAAAATTTTGAAACAAAATACCATATAGTCAGGATATACCAAAAATATACCAAGATTATCAAATCTCTAAATACCTGAATTGTAATTAAAAAAACTGTATAGGTAAATGATATGAATTCTGTAATCAGACCATTGGCTTTGATAATGCTAGATTTAAAAAGATAAAGTTGCAACCAAGTTAGCAAAAAAGAGACAATAATATAGGTTACTGTGAAACAATACTTAAGTTATTTAACCAAAGATTTTAAAGTAAAACCCTTAGCTTTCTTTTGTAAAAGCCATGAGGCTTAGTATTCAGACTCAGGAATCTTATTCTAATGAGAGACCAAACCTTTGTCTTCCAGGCAGGTTACACAAAGGATAAATTAACCCTTTAACTCAGGAATTAAAGAAAATTTTGTTATTTTAACTGCGAGAAACCCAATTCTTTGTTTTATATGCTACTTAACATTAAAACTCCTAAAAATCTCATAAATTAAACCATTAAACTTCAGTCACACAGATGAAACTTGACCATATCAAATAAATTTCTTTTTCAATAAACCTCTTAAAGGTTGCCTTTGTTGTGTATCTCTTACAGTGTATCCCTTTAAATGGCAAAAATGAACACTTATTTGCTGACTTAAATATATGTATCTGTCTATCCTTTTTCTTGTGGCATAAAATTATTTTAAAATTATTTTAAGCCTATATATCATAAAAGGTAACTGTTATTGAAAGGAAAGTCTGTTTAAACATTCTAAGAGTTCATTAAACTTTTACTACTTCTCATATTTTCCCCAATCTAATTTTAGCCCTTAAAGATTTTATCAACTGGCTTTGGAAATCACAAAGTCTCTGCTCAATTGACCAATGCATTGATATGGATATAACCTTAAGTGTTTGGCTACTGCTGGAAACATTTTTCCAGGCCACTTCAGGTGTG
>NW_004444009.1:5612911-5640128 GCF_000243295.1 Trichechus manatus latirostris | reverse complement strand
CATTGATATGGATATAACCTTAAGTGTTTGGCTACTGCTGGAAACATTTTTCCAGGCCACTTCAGGTGTGTCTCATTGTGATTTCTATTTTTTTTTACTTCTTAAAGTTCCCCTATAATAGAGAGAACTTGTTTACAGTTCTATGATTAGGATCTTCCCAATTTCTGATAACTATAGCAAAGCAGCAATTTTTCTTGTCTTTTGTTTTAAAAGAGCCTCCACCTACCTGGAAAGGGGTCTTTCAAAAGCGTCCCTGGAGCTACAGGACCTGGGAGACTGGGAGGTGGGGAGGCCTGATCGTGCCCCGCCCTCACTCTTTTGACTCATGGAAGACATTTACATATGTTTAAACTGATGGAGGCATGTTGAAAGAAAAGATAGCTAATGTCTTTCTTTTTTACTGTTCTGGAGCTGCTACTTTTACTTTAAGACAAAACTATCCTTTTTCCTTAAATAAAACACATTTCATATAATATGTAGCTTAAGTTACTTAAAAAGGCTTCACTTTTAAGATTGACATAGTATAAAACATAAAGATCTTAGCGTACTTTTCAAATAGACCAGTTTATATCAAAGTTTCTCCAAGTAGCTATTAAAAATCTAAATCACAAGACAGACATAAGATGCAGTTTTTTCTGGACAAAGAAAGAACTGAGGTTGTATGACTAGCCTTACAAAATACAGCAATTCTTAGCCATAGCCAGTAATCTAATACAAGACAAACTTAGACACAATGCTCTAGACCAGAAGCAAGCTCTTAGAACAAAAGGAGACAGAAAGACCACATAAACTCACCAGATAATACCACACAAAACAAGGATATGGGGATCGTAGTTTCTAAACGTGTATATAGCAATTTTTGGTAAGATCGACTCAATTCAATGGAAAAAACAGGTACAGAACTACCACTTCTCCCTTAAATATCAAAACACAGGTCAGGAGCTGCCACCTCTCCCTGAGAATTTGCTGTAACAGAGCACTGTTTTCCAGGTTTTCTCAGAGCCACAAAAAGGTCCGAATTTTGCAGCTTGTAGTGACTCACACAGCTCTTTGAAAACAGAATTACCTCTTCAAACGCCCGAATCCAGGCCTAAACTGTAGTTCACTTAAAGAGTTAACTAAATGTCTCTCTTAAGCAAACGATGAAGCAAAAATCTAAGAAAGATTCTCCTTAATCAATTAACCGGTTTTTCAAACAAATATGCCAAACAAAACTTAAGAAAACATGAGAAAGAGAACAAAAAAGAATAAGCAAAATTTCGTTTTCTGAGGGCACTCACCACGTCAGTGTCGAAGGGACATGGAGTGGGAACACGTGGGTCCAGAAGATAGGACCTTTCTTTGCCGGCTTCTGCTCCGCAGTCCAGGTCTCTGAAGTTGACTGGATTTGTAGCTTCAGATCCTGCTCACAGCGCCATTAACTGTTGTAGGGGAAAAACATCACAAAGTTTAGTAAAGTAAAAAGAAAGTTTTATTTGGCATATTCAAAAGGACAAAAGTGGGAAGCGGACAAGTCCGCTGAGTCCCCTTAGGACTTTTAAAATGCCCACATGCACTGTGAATTTTTTGAGAAGGGTATACAAGATGTGCTGTGGCCTGTATCCCCTGCCCCACTCCAGAAAGTGGTGTATAATACCTGAATATTTGTGGAAGTTTGTTGGTGGGTGAAGATATTTTCCACAGTGATGCCTTTTGAGCCATTGCAAACATTCTGGGGGCTTCCACATACCATTCACCAGTAACAAGGGGTAAGATAGTGCCTAGAGCTAGAAATAGAAAGCTTGGTTCCCTATGGAGACTCCTCCACCTGTCATCAGGATAGAAACTGCCCTTGAAGGAACCCATCCTCTTCTTTGCTGTTGCTCTTCCTCGGAACTCAGTCCTGGAGTCTCCTTCCTAACTCTCTGTGCATGCTTGCTTGGGGAGCAGGTGAGTTGGGAAAATTCTCTGCTGAAAGTGATAGAATACCTAATGACAGTTACTCCACAGAATCTGAAATCTGGGGACAGGCAGTTGAGGGCCCTGGCAACAACTCAGTGATATCAGCAGTCACTTTTCCTTCTTTCTTTTCTACTCTCCTGAGCCTGGTGGCATAGTGGCTAAGTGCTGTGGCTGCTTACCAAAAGCTGGGCAGTTCGGACCCACCAAGCGCCCCTTGGAAACCCTGTGGGGCAATTCTACTCTGTCCTGTAGGATCACTGTGAGTCAGAATCGACTCCATGGCAACGGGTTTTTTTTTTTTTTTGTTTCTCCTGAGCCATGTTGGCCATTTGACCCCAGGCTTGTTGCCTCTTGGCTGCAAGATGGCTGCCACAGCTTCAGGCATCACAACCACATTTGAAGACAAGAGTAGGTGGGGCCTCAGCAAAAGGCCCTTATCTCAAATGGCAT
Organism: Trichechus manatus latirostris; assembly: GCF_000243295.1. Classification (NCBI taxonomy): domain Eukaryota; kingdom Metazoa; phylum Chordata; class Mammalia; order Sirenia; family Trichechidae; genus Trichechus; species Trichechus manatus. The sequence goes on along the minus strand of NW_004444009.1, from coordinate 5,637,737 downwards.
TGTCCATTTTTTAATCTCTAAAGGAAAATATTTCCCAGTAACCCCCTTTTTTCTGTTTGGTTAGAATGGGGCTCTGTGGTCACTCCTAGCCACAAGGGCAGCTAGAAAAGACTTGATTAGCATAGACTGATTATAATCTATTCTCTAGGGGTAGGCACAAAGGGTTTCTGTTGGTACCGAGGGAGTGGAAGGCTTTTGGGTGATACTTGCCTCTGTCTGCCTTGGTTATCTTATTTGTTTAATACTTCATTTAGCACCTGTGTACTGATGATCTACTTGAGTCTCCTGAACAGGTAAGCTGTTGAATTTTTCTTGGATGCACCCAGGGGCCAACCTTGGCTCCTCCCTGTCCCATGCCTCCCATATCCAGTCTGCAGGCTCCATGGATTCTTTCTCCTTTCTTGAACAACTTTGTTTGTCTCTCTAGCCCTGCTGCACCCCTCAACCCTCTTCTCTCTTCTGTTTTGCCCATCAGCGCCTTCTCACTGCTAGCAAGCCAATTTCCTTTTTCTCCAAACATTGTTAATTTTATTTTTAATAATACACTGTAAAATAGATTTTTTCTTCTTTTGATATACAGGTCTGTGACTTTTAACACGTGTACAGTTTCTATAACCATCACCATAATGAGGATACATAAAAATTCTGTCATTCCAAAAAATTCCCTTGTGCTATTCCTTTATAGTTAGCCCCTGTTCCCCCACACCAACCCAAGCTGTGGCAACCACTGATCTATTCACCATTGCTACATTTTTGTCTTTTTGAGAATGTCATATAAATGGAATCATTCAGTGTGTAATCTTTTGAGACTAGTTTTTTTATTCAGCATAATAATATCTTTGAGATTCATTCAAGTTGTGTGTATGAATAGTTCATTTCTTTTAGAGGCACCTCAGAAGAAAGTCCTGGTGATCTACTTCTGAAAGCTCACAGCCATTGAAGACCCCATGATACACAGTTCTCTGAAACACATGGTGTCTCTGTGAGTTGGAATCGACTTAATAGCAACTGATTTGTGTTTTCTTTTTTTTTTTGATTTTACTGTGGTGAGATGAATTGGCACAATAGCTGCAAATGATGGACTTGAACATGTCAGTGATTGTGAGGATGATGCAGCACTGGGCCTCATTTCATTCTGTTGTACATAAGGTCACTATAAGTCAGAGTCCACGGGAGCTAACAACAAGTATTCCATGGTGTGAACATACCACAGTTTCTGTAACCATTTACTTGTTGAAGTACATCTGGGTTGTTTCTAGTTTTTGGCTGTTATGAATAAAGCTGCTATAAACATTAGTGTACAAGTTTTTATGTGAACGTAAGTCATTATTTCTCTGGGTAAATGCTCAGGAGTGTGACCTTTGGATTCTATGATAGATGCATGTTTAGTTTTTAAAGAAACTGCCAAACTGTTTTCCAGAGTGGCTGTACCATTTTAGATTCCCACCAGCAATATTGTAAATCCAGCCATCTGCAGAATTAAATTTTTGGAGAGGTGTTTTTGGTCACTGTTGGATTAGGCGTTTACCTTTAGAGTAGTCGTTATTGACTAGATTTAGAAATAATAGCTGACAGTAATCACCACTCCTATATTCATTCATATAGATTGGAGTGGAGTTGGAGAGAAGACTGAGCTCTCAGAAAAGTAGGGCGGAGCAGAAAACCCAGTAGGTGTCTGCTACAGTAGTGGTTTCCAAATCTGTATACACGCCAGAATCATCTGGTACATTTTTAATAATACATATTCGTGGGTTTGATACAGACCAACTAAATAGGGATCTGTAATTTTTAACAAGGGCTCAGGAGAGTTTTAGTTAGCCATGACTACATCAGTTGGGAACTTTGTACGATAATATCTATGGTATTCCAAAATTAAAAGTTTTAGAAGCATATGATGTGCTACATAACAAATGAAAAATTTCCATTCTCTTACCATTTTTCCTTATCTCTTTTCTTGGCCCTATATTTATATTTTTGTCCCCTCTGTGATACTTAATTCTATTTTTTTACTCCATCTAGTTTTTCATTGGTCTCTATTGTTTTTATGTTCCTACTGATAGGTTACTTGTTTTCTCTGTTCTCACTTAACCCTGAAATTGTAACTTTCTTTCTAGTTTCGTTTTCATTCCCAGTGTAAAATGTTTGCTCCTCAGTATCTGTGGTTCGCTTTCTGTCTCATAACAAGTTATATTCATCCTGTTCTGTGGGCATATCTGAGTCTCGCTCTCACTCAGCATTCTTACCTTTTAACGGCAGGAGTAGAAAATAACCATTGGGGCTTGGTGGAAGAATCTTCAAGTTTTATGTTTAAAGGTTGATGTTCTTGAGAAGGCTCACTCTTACCAGTCATTTTTTCCTCCTCTTTGCCAGGGAAGAAGAAGAACGTCTGAGAAATAAAATTCGAGCTGATCATGAGAAAGCCCTGGAAGAAGCAAAAGAAAAATTAAAGAAGTCAAGAGAAGAAATCCGAGCAGAAATTCAGACAGAGAAAAATAAGGTAGTCCAAGAAATGAAGACAAAAGAGAACAAGCCACTGCCACCAGTCCCTGTACCCAACCTTGTAGGAATAAATGGCGGAGACCCGGAAGATAATGACATAAGAAAGAAAAGGGAAAAAATTAAAGAGGTAATAGGTCAAGCTTTGTGATATGGAGTGGTTATGAATTTGTATTTGAATGGATTTAAATATATATATTTGTACCATTTTTTGTTATATACTCCTTGATATTGTCTGTTCTTGGGTCATAGTTGTAGTTGATTTTTCAAGTTGGCAATAAGGACTACAACTCTGTTTTCTTATTTTTTTTTTTTAATTGTGTTTTAAGTGAAAGTTTACAATTCAAGTTAGTCTCTCATACAAAAATTTATACATACATTGTTATGTGACCTTAGTTGCTTTCCCTATGCTGTGACAGCACGTTCCTCCTTTCCTCCCTGGATTTGTTTTTTTAATGTTGATTATTATTATTGAATACTAAAAAAAAGTTTGTAAGATTGTTACTTGGATGGTTCTGTCACTCACCCAGTGTTCACAGATCTTTTGATATTCAGAATTGTATAAATAATGTAAAATAGATCTGTATATAATTTATTATTGTATGAGAAATTTTTTCAGTGTTCAGTTACAGGAGACTGTGCTAGAGACTTTGCAAATTCTCCCATAAGCATGCTTCTGAAGAGCTAGCATTGTATCTGCCATCTTTTAATGAACATGGCATGATAACCCCTTGACCATAGTGCGGGTTCAGAATATATTCCTCCCAGTGAGTCTCAGTGGATTGAAGAATGGGGAAGGATTGGTCTCACAATTCTTTAAATTGATTTAACCTCAGAGTTCTTTCAATTTGTTATTCTAGGAATTACTTGGAAATAAAGAGAACACCAGAGGGAGAAAAATCTTGTGTGAATTGTTTAGTTACACTTTGCTGATTAGAAATCCTGCTAATTCAGAATTTATAACTATTTGGCTGAGAGCTGGATGGAGTTTGCAGTTGTATTGTCTATGAAGAAAAAGATTTTGTCAAAGAGTATAACAGCATCAACAATATTTCAAAATAATTGTTTATCATACAATAGGAAAATAAATGTACTTCAAATAGCCAAATATCTATTTGGATATATTCTAGTAATGGACGTGGAAGATGAGCAGATAATGTAAGCCTGGTCTTTGAATTACTGTAAGGCCTTGACCATGATGGAATCAAAACAGAACTACATTCTGATTTTATCTTACCTCTAGATTCTTTGATTTAAATACAGGTTGGTTAAGGCATTTTCTTTGGACATTGTTGGGGAGATATTGATATTTTTTTTTGTTTTTTGTTTTTTTCTGATGCCTGACTTGTTTTTTTCAGATATCATTAGAATTTTTTGAAATACTTTTCTCATGTATGTAATTAAGATGGATAACCATGTATGTTCAGGGAGTCCCCAAATCACCCTCATGTTTAGTAATTTGCTAGAAGGTTTCACAGACCTCAGCAAAGCTGTTATACTCACAGTTAAGGTTTATAACAGCAGAAGGATACAGATTGAAGTCAGTAATGAAAAAAACGCATCGGGGGGCGTTCAGGAGAGAGCAGGCGCTAGCTTCCAGTTGTCCTTTCCCCGTGGAATCATACATACAGTGCTTAATTCTCTCAGCAGCAGTGTGTAACTTGCACAAAGTATTGCCAACCAGGTTCACCTGAGCCTTATTGTCCAGGGATTTTTTTTTTTTTTTTTTGGTGGGGAGGTGTTGGTCATGGCTGAGCACTCACATGACTCTCCAACCCCTAAAGCTGATACTGCATTACTTAAGGATCCCACCATAAATCACATTGTTAGTATAAACTATCTGGTATGGCCCAGGGCCTCAGGAAACCAAGATACTCTTAACAGGCAGGATATTCCAGGGCTTAGAAGTTATCTGCCAAGAACAGGGCAAGGATCAAACTTTTCTTTAGAAAGTGCAGGGTTTGGGCAACCCAGACCTGCTGAATTAATCCTTAACTGTGCACCGTGTTATCACTGTTCTTGGAAATCAGCATCAGAAATATTAAGAATCCCTGTGTAGACTGCTGTTAAATATTATCTCTTACTGATTTTGCAAGTCAAAGAAAAGTTGAAACCTAAGCTGGGGGGAGAAGCTTAATAAGAAGAAAGCTGATTTGAACTGCAGAATACCTGAAAATTTCTAGAATTTGAGACACCATTTACCTCTGAAGGCAGGGATGTAAGATGGAGCTGGAAAAGGATTATTTGAAGCTTTGTATAAGGAACTCTTAACTTCGCAGATCCTCAGTCCTAGCCCATGCATCGTAGCTACTGTTCTGCCTTCTCCAACAGAAGACCAAAGGTTTACCTTTTGGAGAAGATGAATCAGAGAAAATCTCGTTTCTGGGAATACCAGGAATGGCTGAGTGCAAAGGGCAGAGGTCATTCTAAAAAAATGAAGAGGATGGTCAGTGTTGGCAATTAAATGAAAACCTATATTCTGAATAGTGATACCACTTCCTCCTGTTCAGCTCTCAAGAGTACTTCTTTCTGGGGAGACTGGCCCAAGAGGAAAGAAGACCTACACTGTTCCTCAAAGAAATACCCCTGCTGTTGTGGATTGAATTGTGTTGCCCAAAAGTGTGTGTTGGAATTCTAATCCCTATACCTGTGGATATAATCTCATCTGAAATTAGGGTTTTCTTTGTTATGTTGATGAGGCCATATCAGAGTAGGGTGTGTCTTAAAGACTTTTGAGATATAAAAAGAGCAGATTAGACACAGAAGCAAGCAAGCACAGGTGGGGGAAAGATAGATGCCACCTGGAGATCTCCAAGGAACTCTGAGAAGAACACTAGAGAAGTTGAGACAAGGTTCCTCCTCCCACCAAGCCGGGGGAGAGAGCCTTCCCCTAGAGCCAAACTCTCTTGCCGTACAGTCAATTCTGACTGGTAGCAACCCTATAGGACAGAGTAGAACTTCCCCTTAGGGTTTCCAAGGAGCACCAGGTGGATTCGAACTGCCAACCTTTTAGTTAGCAGCCATAGCTGTTAACCACTACACCACCGAGGTTTCCTTCCCTAGAGCAGGCCCCCTGAATTCAGACTTCTAGCCTCCTGAACTGAGAAAATAAATTTCTGTTCTTTAAAACCACCCATTTGTAGTATATCTGTTACAGAAGCCGTGGAGAAGACACCTGAGTTACAACTGATCTCCCTTAGATGAGGTCCAGTCAGCAAGTCTTGCTCATTTACAGCCTTTGATTATCTTTGTTAAAGTGCTTCATTCTTTTTTTTTTTTAATCGTAATTAAATGAAGTTAACATTTCAAGTTAATCTCCCATACAAAATTTTTTTTTTTACGTACACTGTTATGAGACCCCAACCGCTTACCCCATTCTGTGACAGCACACTCCTCACCTCCGCCCCGGATTCGCCATGAACATTCAAGCAGCTCCTAACTCTCTCTGCCTTCCCATCTCACCTCTGGACAGAAGCTGCCCCTTTGGTCTCTTGTATCTACTTGACTAAGAGGCACATTGTTCACGAGTATTACTTTATGTCCCATAGTCCAGTCCAATCCCTTTCTGATGAGTTGGCTTCGGAAATTGTTTTAGTTCTGGGGTGATAGAGAGTCCAGGGGCCATGTTCTCCGGGGCGCCTCCAATCTCAGTCAGACCATTAAGTCTGGTCTTCTTACTAGAATTTGAGTTCTGCATCCCATTGTTCTACTGCTCTATCAGGGACCCTCTGATGTGTTCCCTGTTAGGACGTTCATTGGTGGTAGCTGGGCACCATCTAGTTCTTTTGGTCTCAGGCTGATGAAGTCTCTGGTTTATGTGGCCCATTCTGTCTCTTGGGCTAATACTTTCCTTTTGTCTTTGGTGTTCTTCATTCTCCTTTACTCCAAGTGGTTGGGACCAATTGATGCATCTTAGGTGGCTGCTTGCAAGCTTTTAAGAGCCCAGACACCACTCACCAAAGTAGGATGCAGAATATTTTCTTAATAAGCTTTGTTATGCCAGTTGACAAAGAAGTCCCCTGAAAGCATGGTCCCCAGACCCCCCATCCCTGCTACTCTGTTTCTCAGAGTATTTGATTGTATTGAGGAAGCTTCTTAGCTCTGATTTAGTCCAGTTATGCTGGCTTCCCCTGTAGTGTGTGCTGTCTTTCCCTTCACCTAAGATGATTCTTATCTACTATCTAGTTAGTGAATAACCATCACCCTCCCTTCCCACCCCCATAACCATCAAAGAATGTTTTCTTCTGTGTTTAAACTTTTTCTTGAGTTCTTATAATAGTGGTCTTATACAGTATTTGACCTTCTGTGCCTGACTAAATTCACTCAGCATAAGTTCCAGCTTCCACCGTGTTATACGATGTTTCACAGCTTCATCATTGTTCTTTATCATAGCGTAATATTCCATTGTGTTGATATAGCATAGTTTGTTTATCCATTCTTCTGTTGATGGTCACTTAGGTTGCTTCTGTCTTTTTGCTATTGTGAACAGTGCTGCAGTGAACATGGATGTGCATATATCTATTCATGTGACGGCTCTTATTTCTCTAGGATATATTTCAAGGAGCGGGATAGCTGGATCGTATGGTACTTCTATTTCTAGCTGTTTAAGGAGGTGCCAGATTGATTTCCAAAGTGTTTGTACCATTTTACATTCCCACCAACAATGTGTAAGTGTTCCAGTCTCTCCACAACCTCTCCAGCATTTGTTATTTTGTGTTTTTTGGATTAATGCTAGCCTTGTTGGTGTGAGATGATATCTCATTTTAGTTTTGATCTGCATTTCTCTAATGGCTAATGATGGTGAGCATTTCTTCATGTGTCTGTTTGCTGCCTGAATATCTTCTTTGGTGAAGTGCTTGCTCATATCCTTTGCCCATTTTTTAATCGGGTTGTTTGTCTTTTTGTTGTTGAGGTTTTGCAGTATCTCATAGATTTTAGAGATTAGACGCTGATCGGATTTGTCTTAGCCAAAAATTTTTTCCTAGTCTGTAGGTTGTCTTTTAACTCTTTTGGTGAAGTCTTTTGATGAGCATAAGTGTTTGATTTTTAGGAGCTCCCAGTTAATCTAGTTTCTATTCTGGTGCTTGTGCATTGTTACTTGTGGTTCGTATTGTGTTTATGCTATGTATTAGGGCTCCTAGCATTGTCCCTATTTTTTCTTCCATGATTTTTATCATTTTTGACTTTATATTTAAGTCTTTGATCCATTTTGAGTTAGTTTTTGTGCATGGTGTGAGATATGGTCTTGTTTCAGTTTTTTGCACATAGATACCCAGTTATACCAGCACCATTTGTTAAAGAGACTGTTTTTTCCCCAATTAATGGACCTTGGGCCTTTGTCAAATATTAGCTGCTCATAGGTGGATGAACTTATATCTGGATTCTCAACTCTGTTCCATTGGTCTGTGTATCTGTTGTTGTACCAGTAGCAGGCTGTCTTGACTACCGTGACAGTATAATGGGTCCTAAAATCAGGTAGTGTAAGGCCTCTGACTTTGTTCTTCTTCTTGAGTAATGCTTTATTTATTCGGGGCCTCTTCCCTTTCCATATGAAGTTGGTGATTTGTTTCTCCATTGCATTAAAAAATGCCGGTGGAATTTGGATCGGGATTGCATCGTATCTGTAGATTGCTTTGGGTAGAATTGACATTTTCACTATGTTGTGTCTGCCTATCCATGAGCAAGGTATATTTTTCCACTTATGCAGGTCTCTTTTAGTTTCTTGCAGTAGTGTCTTGTAGTTTTCTCTGTAAAGATCTTTTACATCTCTGGTTAGATTTATTCCTAAGTATTTTATCTTCTTGGGGGCTATTGTAAATGGTATTGATTTAGTGATTTCGTGCTCGAGGTTCTCTTTGTTGGTGTAAAGGAATCCAACTAATTTTTGTATGTTTATCTTGTATCCTGCAACTTTGCTGAAATCTTCTGTTAGTTCCAGTAGTTTTCTTGTGGATTCTTTGGGGTTTTCTGTGTAGTAGAAGATCATATCATCTGCAAATAGAGATACTTTGACTTCTTCCCTACCAATTTGGATGCCCTTTATTTCTTTTTCTAGCCTAACTGCTCTGGCTAGGACCTCCAGCACAATGTTGAATAAGAGTGGCGATAGAGGACATCCTTGCCTGGTTCCTGTTCTCAAGGGGAATGCTTTCAAAGTCTCTCCATTTAGGATGATGTTTGCTGTTGGTTTTGTGTAAAAGCCCTTAATTATATTGAGGAATTTCCCTTCTATTCCTATTTTGTTGAGAATTTTTATCATGAATGGGTGTTGGACTTTGTCAAATGCCTTTTCTGCATTGATTGATAAGATCAGGTGGTTCTATAGCTTGTTATTTAGAAAGAATAGTGATAAATAGCAGAAAGAACAAGTGAAAGGGTTTAAGCGGTTGCCTTAGGAGAGTGGGAATTGGTAGTGGGGAAGTTGTGGCAGGCCATTGGAATTTTTTAAAAAAAATTAACTTTATAAAGATATAATTTCCATATAGTGAAATGTGTCCATTTTAAGATAACAGTTTTATGAGTTTTGACAGTTGTATATACTTTATAGGAATGACCACAATCAACATGTAATATATCCATGACCCTGCAACCATTTCCTTGTGCTGCTTCCTAGTCAGTCCATCCCACTCCCTGGCTCCATCCAACCACTGATCTGCTTTTAGTTATTATAGATTAGATTTGTCTTTTCTAGAGTTTCATACAGATGGAATCATATCGTATGTAATGTTTTGTTTTTGGGATTTTGCTCAGCATAATCTTTTTGTGATTATTATGTAATTGCATATAAAGGTATTTTTTGTCTGAGTAGTATTTCATTTTATGGATAGACCACAATTACCTGTTGATGAACATGTGGATTGTTTCCAGTTTTTGGCTATTATGAATAAAGTTACTATGAACATTCATGTACAAGTCTTTGTGTAGGCACATATTTGAGCTTTGACATTTCAGTCTGTGATCTGTTGTGAGTTAATTTTTTGTTCGTAGTGTGAGGTAAGGGTGAAGTTCATTTTTCTTCCATATGACTATGCAGTTGTTGTGGCGCCATATGTTGTAAAGATGATTATTCCCATTAAATTACGTTGGCACTTTTGTCCAAAATCAATTGATCATATGTGTTCAGTCTGTTTCTAAACTCTTACCTGTTACATTAATCTGTATTCCTATTTTTAATATTAATACCACACTGTCTTGATTACTTTAACTTAAATAGTAAGTTTTGAAATCAAGTAAGATTTAAAAAGAACAACTTTGTTCTTTTTCAAAAGTTGTTTTGGCCATTCTAGGTCCTTTGCCTTTCTAGAATTAGCTTTTCTATGAAAATAAAAGGCTGCTCATATTTTGATTGGGATTACATTAAATCTGTAGTTGAATTGGGAAGAACTATCATCTTAAAAATACTGAGTCTTACATTCTGTGGGCATAGTATATCTTACCACTTATTTAGGTTTTCCTTAATTTCTCTTGGCAGTGTTTTGTAGTTTTCATCTACAGTTCTTGTACATATTCTGTTATGTTTATTCCTCAGTGTTTTGTGTTTTTTTGATGTTATTGTAATGGAATTGTTTTTTTAATTTCCATTGGCATTGCTCATCACAGTATATAGAAATACAATTGATTTAGTTTGCTGAATTTGTCTCCTGTTACTTTACTCATCTCGTTTATTAGTTTTAGTGACTGTTTTATAGATTTCTTAGGATTTTCCTTGTATACAGTCATGTTGTCTGTGAATAGAGGCACTTTTCGTTTATCCTTTTTGATTTTTATGCCTTTTGTTTTTTTTCTTGCCTTATTACCCTGACTAGGACTTCCAGTACATTGTTGAAAAGAAGTGGTGAGAATGGACATACTTTATTTGTTCCTAACTTTAAGGGTTAAACATTTAGCCTTTTACCATTAAATATGATGTTAGCTGAAGGTTTTCTGAAGATGCTTTTTATGAGGTTGAGGACGTTCCCTTGTAGTTATAGTTTACTGATAGTTTTTTTTTTTTTTAAATCATGAATGGGTATTAAATTTTGCTTTGTCTTTATCCATAAGATGATTATATGATTTTCATCCTTATTCTGTTACCATAGTGAATTATATTGACTGATTTATGAGTGTTAAATTAGTCTTATATTCCTGGGATAAACTGCACTTGATCATGCTGTATTATCCTTTATTTTGCTGATTTTTGTTAAGGAGTTTTGCCTTTGTGTTCTTGAAGTATACTGGTCTTTAGTTTTCTCGCAGTGTCTATTGCCTGGTTTTGGTGTCTGAGGGAGTCTCTGGGTGGTGCAAGAGGTTAATGAGCTCAGCTGCTAACCTAAAGGTTGGAGATTCAAGTCTACCCAGAAGTGTCTTGGAAGAAAGGCCTAGAGATATAGTTCTGAAAATTCAGCCACTGAAAACCTTATAGAGCATAGTTCTACTCTGATGCACATGGGGTTGCTATGATATTTGCTGTATAAAACAAGTTGGGAGATGTTTTAACGAATAGTATGCTGAGAAAGAACAGCCAGAATGCTCTTTAGAAGTGAGGATAGTGAGACTTTATCTCGCTTACTTTGAACACGTCATCAGGAGGAATTGAGCAGTTGCTGGAGACATCATGCTTGGGAGAGTAGAGGGTCAGTGAAAAAGAGGGAGACCCTCAATGAGTTGGATTGACACAGTGGCTGCAACGGTGGGCTCAAACATAGCAGTGGTTGTGAGGATGGTGCTGGACTGGGCAGCGTTTTGTTCTGTTAATACATACTGTTGATATGAGTCGGATCTGACTCGACAGCACCTAACAACAACAATGCTGTTAAGTGAATAGATTTTTTATATACCATAGTCCACTGTTATATAATTCAGCTTATATATAAAACCAATACCTTGTTTTTTTTTTTTGTTTTTTTTTACTATTTCTGTTATTGTATATCTCAGAAGCTTGTGGTGTAAGAAACACAAGTCAAACTAACTGGTATAAAAATATAATTTATTAGCTCAGTGACTAAACTATAGGGCTTCAGTGACTAAACTATAGGGCTTCAGGCTTGGCAGGATCCAAGTCTGCAAATGTTATTGTCAGGAATATGATATGTCTTTGTCTTTTTCCTTTCGTTATTTAGTTCTCAGTATTGGGAGAGAACCCTCATAAGCTCTAGGATTACATATTAGATTCGAGATTGCAGAAGGAGAGAATCCTTCCCAGTGATCCCCTCCCATTATCTCCCAGTGTCTATATCAATATGTATAAAAGAACTTGATTGCCCCTACTTGAATCACATCTACCCAATCACTTGTCTAGGGTAAAACCAAAACAAAAAAAAAACAGGAAAAAACCCAAACCAGTTGCCTCCGAGTCAGTTCCGACTCCGTAGGGTTTTCAATGGCTAATTTTTCGGAAGTAGATTGTCCGTCAGGCCTTTCTTCCAAAGTGCCTCTGGGTGGACTTGAACCTCCAACGTTTTGGTTTACACCACCCTGGGACTCCTTGTCATGGGCAGGGGTTGGCAAATTGCCAACCGGCCCACAGTCTGTTTTATTAAGTTTAATTGGGAACACAGACATGGTCATTTGTTTACTTATTGTTTACTTATTTTGTGTTACAATAGCAGAGTTAAATCGTTGGGACAGAGGCTGTGTGGTCTGTAAAGCCTAAAATATTTACTGTAAAGAAAAAGTTTGCCGACCTCTGATCTAAGGATAAAGGGCCCTGTAGCCAGGCTGGGTTAATTGTTGGTAGAATCAGTGCCCTTTGATTAACAGCTCTCTCATAATCACAGTGAAGGAAGGACAAAACCAAAAACCAAACCTGTTGCCGCCAAGTTGATTCTGACTCATAGTGAGGCTATAGGACAGAGTAAAACTGCCCCATAGAGTTTCCAAGGAGCACCTGGTGGATTTGAACTGCCAGCCTTTTGGTTAGCAGCCATAGCACTTAACCACTACGCCATCAGGGTTAGCTGTTCCCAAAAGGAGTAGTAGTTCATAAAAAGAAAGAATGCCAAACACTTTTCCTCCCTAATAAAAAGTAACTCGTCCATCATTCCCAATTTTTTTTCTGTTGTGTAGAACAGGGTAAAAATGGTTACGTTGAATTTTCACACTGATAAAAATGTTAATGGAATAATATACGAATATGGGAGATACAGGAGAATAGATAAGGATGTATAGTGTGATAGCATCCCTAAGTTACCTGAAATATAAAAATAACAGTCTTCGAATGATCTAAATTGATGGATTATAATTTTTCTTTTCTCAGATGATGAAACATGCATGGGATAATTACAGGATATATGGATGGGGACATAATGAACTCAGGCCTATTGCAAGGAAAGGACACTCCACTAACATATTTGGTGAGTTTCTTTTTCTAATTACTATTTTCATTTTCTTCCTCCATTTTTAAAAACAGAATCTAAATTTTGAAGTACTTTCTATAACCTGAATATTTCTATGCAACTAATTTAAAGTAACATGCTTCTCATCTCACAATGTGGATGAAATTTGGAGGGCATTATGCTGAATGAAATAAGTCAATCACAAAAGGACAAATATTGTATGAGACCACTACTATAAAAACTCATGAAAAGATTTACATACAAAAAGAAACAATCCTTGATGGTTAGGAGGGAGAGAGGGGTCGGGAGGGAAAAACACTAACTAGACGATAGATAAGTGGTAACTTTGGTGAAGGGTAAGACAGTACACAGTACTTGGGGAAACCAGCACAGCTTGTACAAGACAAGGTCATGGAAGCTCAACAGACACATCCAGACTCCCTGAGGGACCAAATTACTGGGCTTAGAGCTGGGGACCATGGACTGGGAGAACATCTAGCTCGATTGGCATAACATAATTTAGAAAGAAAACGTTCTACATTCTACTTTGGTGCGTAGCATCTGGGGTCTTAAAAGCTTGTGAGCGACCATACTCCAGTGGTCTCATCCTGTCTGGAGCAAAGGAGAATGCTGAAAGCCAAGGACACAAGGGAAATATTAGTCCTTAATTGACCACAAGTGCCACAACCTCCACCAGACAAAGTCCAGCACGATTAGATGGTGCTCAGCTACCACCACCAACTGCTCTGACAAGGGATCACAATAGAAGGTCCTGAACAGAGCTGGAGAAAAATGTAGAACAAAGTTCTAACTCAAAAAAAAAAAAAAGACCAGACTTACTGGTCTGACAGAGACTGGAAAACCCTCGAGAGTATGGCCCCTGGACACCCTTTTAGCTCAGTAACGAAGTCACTCCTGAGGTTCATGCTTCAGCCAAAGATGAGACAGGCTCATAAAACAAAACGAGACTATATGGGCACACCAGCCCAGGGGCAAGGTCGAGAAGGCAGGAGGTTACAGGAAAGCTGGTAATGGGGAACCTAAGATCAAGAAGGGGAGAGTGTTGCTATGTCATGGACTGGCAGCCAGTGTCACAAAACAATATATGTATTGTTTAATGAGAAGCTAGTTTGCTCTGTAAACCTTCATCTAAAGTACAATAAAATAAAACATAAAAAATGAGATGAAAATAAAGTTGTTTTATGATTATAAAAAAAATAAAGTAACATGCTGCTTTTGCAGTCAAGATGTAGTTATAGTTGCTTTGGAATACAGATATGTGGTCAGTTTTCTATTAAATTTCAAATCTAATTAGTCATTTATTCTGAGTATTTTAAAGTTTTTTCCTGCATTTTTTGCTCTTATGTCAGGTAAGGTAGGTACCTATTTGTAATTTTTTTTTATTCAACACAATGCCAGTTCTGATACTTGTACATTATAGACGAACAGGGGAAGAATAGGAAATTCAATAGTGCTATGTACGTTTAAAAAAAAAAAGATAAAAGAAAATTACCCAAGGTGATTTGGTTGGTAAATTGAGTGGGCTATTGTTTGCATCCATGGTTCCTAGGGAAAAATTAATTGTGTGTAGGGGGATGTAGGTGTTGGAAGAGTGCTTTGTTCATCCTGAGTTCGTTCTAACTTTCTGCCTCTCTTGAATTCAATCCCCTTGTTTAACTGGGAATATATATCCACGGATAAGTCTTGAGAATTGTCAACATACTCTTTGTAGTCTTCTCTCCCTTTCCCCTTTTAAAAATTTTTTTGATGTGATAAACATCTTTTAAGTAATGATGGATGAAGGCAACAAAATATTAATGGGGTGAGAAAGCGCATATGCTAGTCATCTGCAATGCAGTTTGTTTTTACTAATTGTAATGCTCTATCAAAGTAATCCAAATAACAGCACTTTTCTTTGATTGTGACTCTGTGGAAGAATCAGAATTTCCTTATAATGTGTTTGCTATTGCTTGGTTGTTCTCTGTCAAAAATGAAAATGGCTTAAAAGATAATTTCTCCGGGGTTTGAGAGATGTTGGAGTTGGGAGATAAATTTCTTTCCTTTAGATAATCAGTGACACCAGCGATCTGTAATTTGACGTTTAATTTAGCAGCTGTGATTTAATGAAAAATAGTACTTTTCCTTAACAGAAGTTACAAATTGAAAAGTTCCCATGGCTTTGTAGATGCCACAGTATGAGACATTAGTGCATTAAAATAAATTGTATTTACTGGTTAATTAAAACTAGTTCCCCCTTTCAAGTAGCTATCCTTTTATATTAAAGTCCGTGGTAAACTGTGAGTCCTTGAGAAGGATTAGAGTATAAACATGTATTGAAAGTGAGAGTTAGATGTTAATTTTTCTACTTGTCTTTTCAAACCACGTTTCTCAAACATCTAATGCATTAACATTTATCAAATAACTACTGGTGGTAGGTAAATAATATACATTATTTCATTCTAATCATCACAACTATATAAGGAATGATTTTTTTTTTTAATTTAAGTTCAGAAGCTAAGTGAACATTCAGGTAACTTAAAATTTCATTCTTTATAAGTCAATATATGTATTTTAGTGAGTGGAAGGGTTATTTCTTTCTTAACTGAACATAATTATGTTAAAAAATCCTAATGGAGAAGTTTTGACTTAATGGTTTTTCTTTTTAAAAATAGTAGCCTTAAAAAAAAAAATAGTAGCCTTTGTTTTTCATGAAAGGTGGTTTTAATTTGTGGTAATTCCATCAGGCTGCTTCAAATGTGAACTTTGTAGATTACAGGTAGTCCCTGATTTATGACATATTTGAGTTACAATGAACTTTTTTTTTTGTATCTTATCGTTAGTAATATGTACTACATACAGTCTTGCGCCATGTAATTTGCTGATGTTATCATTCTCAGATGTTCAATGTTGTGATTTATAAAGATACTGATAATAAAAGGCAATACTAATGAAAACAAAAAAAAATGAGATATTTGGCTTATGTCAGAACTGACTGAGGACAGAGTCTTTGGAATGGAACCCCGTCATAAGTTAGGGACTACCTGTATTATTTGGTTAGGTTGAACATGATGACTGGGACATGGCAGGGTTCAGGTTGTCCTCAGGAGAGTTCTTGCCAGCTGGTCATTGGGAGCATTTAAGTTGATTTAAACTGAGAGTCATTTGTACGTTCAGATAAGGTAAGGGAGACTAGAGTTGGAAGGAGTCCCTGAGTGGCACAAACAGTTGAGAGCTTGACTGCTAACTGAAAGGTTGGAGGTTTTAATCCATCCAGAGGCATCTCAGAAGAAAGGCTTGGTGATCTAATCCTGAAAGATCACAGCCATTTAAAACCGTATGCACATTTCTACTCTGAAATATATGAGGTGGCCATGAGTTGCAATTGACTAGACAGCAACTGGGTTTTTTTTTTTTTTTTTAATTGTAAAGGGAGTCTTTACAGATTATCTCTTTCATTCTCAATTAACTGGGTTCAGTAGCAAGATTTTGCCAGTGATCCTCCATTTCAGAGGGAATATAAGGATATTCCAATAAAAGACTTTTACTTTCTTTGCTGCTACTCTGGCATGAAGTCAGTTATTTACTTAGAGATTCTGTAATTGGATGTGTGAATAAAACTATATTTTAGAACAATAGTCATAAACACATTAAATAATAACGTCAATGACATTTACATAGTCCATACTATATGCCAAAGACTGATGCGATTTATGAGAATGAACTTATTTAGTACTAACAACAACCCTGTGGGAAGAAACCAAACCTGTTGCCATCAAGTCAATTCCAACTCATAGTGACCCTGTAGGACAGAGTAGAACTGCCCCATAGGGTTTCCAAGGAGAAGCTGGTGGATTCGAACTGCCGACCTTTTGGTTAACAGCCATAGCTCTTAACCACTGTGCCCTATGAGGCAGGTATTGCTATTATTGTTCTCATTTTTACAGATGAGGAAACTGAAGCACAGAGAGATTTAAATAACTTGCCCAAGATCACAGTTAGTAAATAATAGAGCCAGAATTTGAATCTATGCAGTCTGGTGCCAAGGTCCGAGCTCCTAACTGCTATTCTATACTGTTTTAGTAAACCTTAAAGGTAGAAAAATATTGATACCAGCACACAGGAAAAATCTATTTTAAGAAGAAAATTATAGTGAACACGGTAGAAGAAGTGAAAATGCAATCTGTAGACTTGTCAGTAGTCTAAATTAGTTGTTTATGTTTTTCATTAAAGCTTTTGAGTGGTTACAATTTTTTTCAGCCAAATAAGCTCAGTAGGAATGGATCCTTTATTATGTGTTTTGCCTTATGATTTTAGATATGCAGTTAGTTTATTAAAGGATTAGTTTTTAAAGTTTAAGAATTTGTTTCCTATTTATTCTGTTCTTTTTCTGCATCTCATATTCTTCTCTCCCTCCCTCCTTCCTTCTATTTCACTCTCTCAAGAAAAAAACTTTGAAGTTTTTTCCCAGTATTTTCTGTTCTATACAGAGTAAGGCCAGGATAGGCATGGGTCCCACCATTTCTTTCTGTAGACTCCTTTTTTCCTAGTTTCCATATGGAGAGTGTTGACCTTTAGGTGTCTCTGATTTCTCAGTTTCTGATGTGTTTTCTAAACTATGCTTGGGCTCTCAGGCTCTGTGTCTGCTTCTTTTTAGCTTTAAAATTCTGTGATTTTATACTATTAACTGTCTTTCTACAATTATCCTTGTAACACATAGAACTAAAAGATTGTGTTTTGTAATTTTTGGCTATTCCTTACATGTTTTTAGTCATTTGTAAGTATACAATAATAAGGAAGAGTCTAAAATATTTTGTGATGATTCACATTTTATGTGTGTTGCATATATAACATGCAATTCAAATTTTGCACTATTGACATTATCTTTCCATTTTTATTAATTTGAACAATGCCAAAATGATCGTTAATTATTCTTGAAATAGCTGTGGGTTATTTTGGAAACACTGAACTTAGTAAAAATATTTGACAGCAAAAATCAGTGAAATAACTTATTCATATTATGGTATTCCATCTGACTGTGGGAATAAAAGAAAAGATGGAATTTATGGTAGAATTGTTTTTCAGAGTAAAAATAGGAGGGAGGAGAGTTATCACTGATTTCAGAGGGAAGAAAGGCATAGTGTGATTGGAGAATAGTAAGTAGTCCAGTTTGGCTAGAATACAGTAGAGTTCTGGGTAGGGCGTTAACAAAAATAAGAAGGATCTTGAATGTCAAGGTAAGACGTATGAGTAAGGCATTTCAGACCATTTCAAATATGACTACATTTACTAGTCTAAGTGAGAAGTCTAGAAAAAAGATAATACAGGACTGAACGAAGGTGGTAGTGTAATTTCTTGTAAATTAAGGTAAGCCAGAAGAATTCAGTTGTATCTGACTAGAAGCTTAGATAGGAACCCTGGTGACGCAGTGGTTAAGTGCTTGGATACTAACCAAAAGGTCGGTAGTTTGAACCCACCAGCCGCTCAGCAAGAGAAAGATGTGGCAACCTGCTTCGTAAAGATTTACAGCTTTGGAAACCCTATGGAGCAGTTCTACTCTGTCCTATAGGGTTGCTATGAGTCGGAATTGACTCTACAGCAGTTTTTTTTTTTTTTTTTTAAATAAGCATAGATCAGATTCCTTGATTTAATTAATCAGGGAGACAAAATCTCATCAAAACTGAGATGGCCACCTAGAGAAAGAGCAGACATGTCCTTTCTAGTAGAATTTTCTTGGGCTCCATACTGTCTATTGAGATCATGAAGCTTATAGTTACACTCTTCATCTAGAATAGCTGTTTACTAAGCCATTCCTTATTATACGAGGAGATTACCTCATAATTCAGGAGTTACTTATACAGCAACCTATGCATTTCCATTTTTTAAAAAACAGCTTAATTGGGCATAATTGATATACAATAAACTATCCATATTTAAAGTATAAGAATTTAATAATTTTGACATGTATTACGTGTGAAACAATCCACTACAATGGAGATAATGAACATATCTGTCATCCCTGCAAAATTTCCTTTTGTAATCCCCTTCCCCACCCAACTAGTGATGTACTTTCTGTCACTATAGATGAGTTTGCATTTTAAAAAAAAAAGCCAAACCCATTGCAGCCAAGCTCTTAACCACCCACTGTGCCACCAGGGCTCTTGTATTTATTCTAGAGTGTCATAAAAATGTAATTATTCAGTATGTGCTTTTTTTGTATGGTGTCTTATACTTGGCATACTTATTTTGATATTCATCCAGATAGCATGCATGGGTACTTCATTCCTGTCTGTTGCTAAGTATTATTCCATTGTGTGGATATGCCATTGCTTGCTTATCTATTTACCTATTATTGTTGAGATTAGATTGTTTTCGAGTTTTGGCTATGAACATTTGTGTACAAGTGCATTTTTATTTTGAATAGCAAAAGTTTTATTAAATTTTGATAAAAGTTCATTGTCTTAGTTATCTAGTGCTGCTGTATCAAAAATACCAGAAGTAGATGCTTCAACAAACAGAAATTTATTCTCTCACAGTCTAATGGCTAGAAGTCCAAATTCAGGGCATCTGCTCCAGGAGAAGGCTTTCTCTCTCTGTCAGCTCTGGAGGAAGATCCTGGTCATCAATCTTCCCAAGTTCAAGAGCTTCTCAGTGCAGGGACCCTGGGTCCAAAGGACATGCTATTCTCCTACCTCTGGTTTCTTGGTGGTATGAGGTCCCCCGTCTCCCCGCTCGCCTCTCTCTTCCACATCCCGAAAGAGATTGACCCAAGACACCACCCAATCCTGTAGATTGAATCCTGCCCCATCAACCCAACTGCCTCTAATCCTGCCTCATTAACATCCTAGAGACAGGATCTACAACACACGAGAGAATCACAAGATGACAAAATGGTGGTCAGCCACACAACACTGGGTGGGAATCATGGCCCAGCCAAGTTAACAGACACCTTGGGAGGGATACAATTTGATCTATGACATTCGGTTTATCATTTTTTCTTTTAATTTGATCCACGATATTCAGTTTATCATTTTTTCTTTTATGATTTGTGTTTTGGTCCTGTTTTAGAAAACTGCCTACCTGAAGATCATGAAGATTTTTCTTTGTGTTTTCTTCTAGAGTTTTATACTTTCAGCTTTTAGATTTAAATCTATGACCTATTTTGAGTTAATTTTTCTATGTGGAATGGGATAAAGTTGAGGCTTACTTTTTTCCTTATAGATACCCTGTTCCAATACCATTTCTTGAAGTTTACCCTTTCCCCATTGAATTAACTTGGCATCTTTGTCAAAAATCCCTTGACCATTTTGGGTTGTCTATTTGTAGATTTTTTTTGTTTCATTGATCAATATATGCATCCTAACTCTAATACCACATTGTTTTCATTACAACAGCTGTGCAATAGCCTTAAAATTAAGTTATGTGATTCCTCCAGCTTTCTTTTTCTTTTTCAAAATTCTTTTTTATTATTTTAGTTCCTTCACCAATCCAGATCAATTTTAGAATCAACTTGTCTATGTTTACAAAAAACATACTACTTTGACAGGAGTTGCATTAAACCTACAGATGAATTTTGGAGAATACATACCTAAGATCACGGTATGTTTCTCATACTTAAATAAAGGTATTCATTGATTTCTTTCAGTGGCATTTTGAACAGGAGAGCATTTTGTTTTCTGCATACACATCCTGCACATGTTATGTTAGCTTTATAATTATTTAACTTTCTTAGCAGCTATTGTAAATAGTAGTGTGTGTTTAATTTCAATTTCCATATGTTTATTGCTGGTATATAGAAATAGTGATCCTGTGGTATGTGCATGTGGGCATATCTTGCAGCATTGTAAATTCATTTATTCTAGGAAAAAAAATTTTTTTTAGATGCCTTGGGATTTTTTATATAGATAATCATGCTATCTGCAGTAGGGAGATCTGTGTGTTTATTGTTTGCTTTTTTTCTTTTTTTCCCTATTGCACTGGCTAGGACTTCAGTACTTTGTTGAATGTTGAGAGCTGGCATCCCTGCCTTGTTCCAGAGTTTGGGGGAGAGCACTCCATCTTTCACTGCTAAGTACGGTATTGACTGTAGGTTCTTCTTCTTTTGTTTTTGTATCAGGTTGAGAAAGTTTCCTTCTTTTTATTCCTATTTTCTTCTATTTTTTTTTAAACATGAATGGGTATTGAATTTTGTCAAAAATTATTTTTCTGCATCAATTGATATGATCATGTGATTTTTCTTCTTTGATAATGTAATTGAATTTTCATTGAGTTTTGAATATTGAACCAGCTTTTTATTCCTGGAATAGACCACACTTGGTTGTGGCATATTGTTCTTTTTACATATTGTTAGATTCTTTTTGCTAATACTTTGTTAAGGATTTTCATATCCATATTGTTCTGTACTTGTACTGTCTTTGTCTTGTTTTGGTATCAGGCTAACGCTAGCCTCATAAAATGAGTTGAGAAATGTTCCCTGCTCTTTAGTGCTTTGGAAGATATTGTATACAATTGGTCTTATTTTTTTTTTTTTTTAATGTTTGGTATAATTTAGTATAATTGGTTTTGCTTTTTTCTTTACATGTTTGGTATGTAATACAGTGAAACCATCTGCATCTGGAGATTTTTGTTTCTCCAGGAGCTTTTAAAACTACACATTCAATTACTCTAATAGTAAGCATATCAATTTTGGTTTGGTATCAGATTACTCAGTAAGGGATGTTGAAGTCCCCAATTCTAATTTTGAATTTGTCTCTTTCTCCTTTCAGTTCTATCAGTATTTTCTTCATGTATTTGGAAGTATTCTTGTTAGATGTTTGCACATTTAGAATTGTTATGTCTTCTTGGTGATGCCATCAAACCCTAATCCAAAACCAGACAAAGGTAACATGAAAAGGAAACTATAGACTCTTATACCTCATGAACATAGACACAAAAATTCATAACCAAATCTTTCCAGTTCCATTTGCCATCTTGTCAGTTCCAACTCATGACAACCGCATATGTGGTAGAGTAGAACTATGCTCCATAGAGTTTACAGTGGCTGATTTTTCAGAAGTGGATCATCAGGACTTTCTTTCAAGGCATCACTGGGTGAACTTGAACCTCAGTCTTTTGATTAGCAGCTGGGTGCATAAACCATTTGCACTACCCAGGGACTCAACCAAAATCTTAGTAACTCTAACTCAGCAGTGTATAAAAAGAATAACACATCATGACCAAGTGGGGTTTTATCTCATGAATATATGGTTGGTTTCAAATTTTACAGTTGATATAATGAAAGATATTAAGGGGATAAAATGAAAATCATATCACCTCAGTAGATGTGAAAAATCATTTTTATGATTATTCATCAATCATTATTCAGTATCCATCCATGATAAAAACTCTCATCAAACTAGTACTAGAAGGGAACTTCCTAAACTGATAAAGGACATTTCTCCATCCCCCATCCCCCCTCCCCCCGAAAAAAAAACCGAAAACAAAAACAATCCCAAATCCACATATTTAATGTTGGAAGACTAGCATAAGAAAACAGACCAAGCTTACTAATAAACATAACTGTAAAAATTCTAAATAAAATACTAGCAAAGCAAATCTAACAGTATAGTAAAGAATAACTAACAGGGAGCAGATGGGTCCTCACCCACCCCAGCAATGCAATTATTAGTTCTGTCCTCTGAGAATGCGAATCATCCATATGGCTTACTGTCTACATTAACATGATGTTACTATCATACTGTCTTAATCAACATAATTTTTCTGTTCCAGGTTACTCTTGTTTAGTCCAAGAACTTCCTGAAAGACTCATTAACTCTTCAACAGAAAGCATCAAATGACACTTTACACCTCTTTTACTTTCCTTTAACTTTCTATTATCAGTATGCCATCTTTTGGAAAACATTCTAAATGATGTATATATTTGTGTTACAGTGAGAAAGTGGACTGCGTCCGGTATTCTTTTTGGTCCTTGTATTATCTTGATTTTATATATATGTATGTATATATGTGTATATATGTATATATATATATGGAGCCCTGGTGGCATAGTGGTTAAGAGCTTGGCTGCTAACCAGAAGGTTGGCAGTTTGAATCCACCAGTCACTCCTTGGAAACCCTATGGGGCAGTTCTGCACTGTCCTATAGGGTTGCTGTGAGTCGGAATGGACTCTGCAGCAACGGGTTTTATGTATGTGTATGTATGTATATATGTGTGTGTGTGTGTCATATATATATGTACATACACACATACACATGCACACACATATAAAATGAAAATAGGCCTTATATGAAGGGCATCTTTTTTTTTTTATTGCTGTCCTTCAAGTGAAAGTTTACCATTCAAGTTAGTCTCTCATACAAAAATTTATACATACACTGTTATGTGACCCTAATTGCTCTCCCTATACTGTGACAGCACATTCCTCCTTTCTACCCCTGATTTCCCCTGTCCATTCAATCAGTTTCTGACCCTCTCTGCCTTCTCATCTCACCTCCGGACAGGAGCTGCCTGTTTAGTCTCCTGTATCTACTTGAGTTAAGAAGCACAGTGTTCACAAGAATCATTTTATGTCCGTAGTCGAGTCTAATCTTTGACTGAAGAGTTGGCCTCGGGAATGGTGTTAGTGCTGGGTTGACAGAGAGTCCGAGGGCCGTGCTTTCTGGGGTTCCTCCAGTCTCAGTCAGACCCTTAAGTCTGCTCTTTTTACTAGAATTTGAGTTCTGCACCCCATCTTTCTTCTGCTCCGTTAGGGACTCTCTGTTGTGTAGCCTGTCAGGGCAGTCATTGATAATAGCCAGGCACCATTTAGTTCTTCTGATCTCAGGTTGTTGCAGTCTCTGGTTATGTGGCCCTTTCTGTCTCTTGGATTAATGCTTTCCTTGTAACTTTGGTGTTCTTCATTAGCCTTTACTCCAGGTGGGTTGGGACCAATTGAAGCATCTTAGATGGCCGCTCGCTAGCTGTTAAGACCCCAGATGCCACTCACCCAAGTAGAATGCAGAACATTTTCTTAATAAACTTCGTTATACCAGTTGACCTAGATGTCCCCTGAAAGCATGGTCCCCAGACCTCCACCCCTTCTACTCTGTCCCTCAAAGTGTTTGGTTGTATTCAGGAAACTTCTTAGCTTTGGTTTAGTCCAGTTGTGCTGACTTCTCCTGTAGTGTGTGCTGTTCTTCCCTTCACCCAAGACAACTCTTACCTACTATCTAGTTAGTGAATAACCTTCTCCCTCCCTCCCTCCCCACCCTCGTAACCATCAAAGAATGTTTTCTTCTGTGTTTAAGCCTTTTCTTGAGTTTTTATAATAGTGGTCTTATGCAATATTTGTCCTTCTGTGACTGACTAAATTCACTCAGCATAATGCCCTCCAGATTCCTCCGTATTATGTTTCATGGATTCATTGTTGTTCTTTATCGTTGAATAGTATTCCATTGTGTGAGTATACCATAATTTGTTTATCCATTCATCCACTGATGGACACCTAGGTTGTTTCCATCTTTTTGCTATCGTGAACAGTGCTGCAGTTAACATGGGTGTGCATATATCTGTTTATGTGAGGGCTCTTATTTCTCTAGGATATATTCCAAGGAGTGTGATTGCTGGACCGTATTGTACTTCTATTTCTAGCTTTTTAAGGAAGCGCCAAATCGATTTCCAAAGTGGTAGTATCATTTTACATTCCCACCAACAGTGTATAAGTGTTCCAGTCTCTCCACAACCTCTCCAGCATTTATTATTTTGTTTTTTGGATTAATGCTAGCCTTGTTGGGTGAGATGGTATCTCACTGTAGTTTTGATTTGCATTTCTCTAATGGCTAATAATCGTGAGCATTTCTTCATATGTCTGTTAACCACCTGAATGTCTTCTTTGGCGAAGTGCCTGTTCATATCGTTAACACATTTTTAATTGGGTTATTTGTCTCTTTGTCGTTGAGGTTTTTTAGTATCTTGTAGATTTTAGAGATTAGATGCTGATCGGATTTGTCATAGCCAAAAATTTTTTCCCAGTCTGTAGGTT
>NW_004444009.1:5582538-5610526 GCF_000243295.1 Trichechus manatus latirostris | reverse complement strand
GGTGTCTTTACTTGGTTTTGGTATCAAGGTTATGCTGGCTTCATAGAATGAGTTTGGGAGTATTCCATCCTTTTCTATGCTCTGAAATACCTTTAGCAGTAGTGGTGTTAACTCTTCTCTAAAAGTTTGGTAGAATTCTCCAGTGAAACCAGGGCTTTTTTTTTGTTTAGAGTTTTTTAATTACCTTTTCAATCTCTTCCTTCGTTCTAGTTTTATTTAGTTGTTCTACCTCTGTTTGTGATAGTTTAGGTAGGTAGTGAGTTTCTAGAAATTTGTGCATTTCCTCTAGGTTTTCCAGTTTGTCAGAGTACAATTTTTCATAGTATTCTGTTATGATTCTTTTAATGTCTTTTAATTTCAGTTGGATCTGTTGTGATACCGCCCATCTTATTTCTTATATGGGTTATTTGCTTCCTCTCCTGTTTTTCTTTTGTCAGTTTGGCCACTGGTTCATCAATTTGGTTGATCTTTTCAAAGAACCAGCTTTTGGTCTTGTTAACTCTTTCAGTTGTTTTTCTATTCTCTGTTTCATTTAATTCTGCTGTAATTCTTTCCTTTCTTCTGGTGCCCGAGGGTTTTTTTTTTTTTTTGCTGCTCGCTTTCTACGTGTTCAAGTTGTAGGGTTAATGTTTTGATTTTGGCCCTTTCTTTTGGATGTGTGCGTTTATTGGTATAAACTGAACCTCTGAGCACTGCTTTTGGTGTATCCCAAAGGTTCTGGTAGGATGTGTTTTCTTTCTAATTTGAGTCTGTGAATTTCTTTTTCCATCCTTAATTTTTTCTATAACCCAGTAGTTTTTGAGGAGAGTTTTGTTTGGTTTCCCTGTGTTTAATTTTTTTCCTTGCTTTTTCTGTTACTGATTTCTACTTTCATGGCTTTATGGTCATAAAAGTTGCTTTGTAATATTTCGATAGTTTGGGTTTTGTTAAGGCTTGCTTTATGGCCTAATATGTGGTCTATTCTGGAGAATATTCCATGTGCATTGGAAAAGAAAGTATACTTGACTGCTGTTGGGTAAGTGTTCGGTATATGTCTATAAGAGCGAGTTGGTTCATTTTAGCATTTAGATATTCCGTGTCTTTGTTGAGTTTTTTTCTGGATGTTCTCACCTTCACCGAAAATTGTGTGTTAAATTCTCCTACTATTATTGTGGAGCTGTCTATCTCTCTTTTCAATGCTGTTAGAGTTTGTTTTATGTATTTTGGACCCTGTCTTTGGGTGCATAAATACTTATTATAGTTATGTCATCCTGGTGTATTGACCCTTTAATCATTATATAGCGTCCTTCCTTATCCTTTGTGGTGGATTTTACTTTAACGTGTATTTTGTCAGAGGTTAATATTGCCACTCTTGCTCTTTTTGAATGTTGTTTGCTTGGTATATTTTTTTCCATCCTTTGAGTTTTAGTTTGTTTCTTTAAGTCTAAGGTGTGTCTCTTGTAGGCAGCAAATATACGGATCTTGTTTTTTTGTTCAGTCTGCAACTCTCTGTCTCTTTATTGGTGCATTTAGTCCATTTATATTCAGCATAATTATAGATAGGTATGATTTTAGGGCTGTCATTTTGTTGTCTTTTTTTGTGTATTGTTGACAGTTATCTTTGTTCCACTTAATTTTCTGTGATGAGTAGTTTTTCTTTATGTATTTTCTTTTCATCTTTTTCATTGTTGCTGATTTTGTATTTGCTGAGTCTTTATATTTTTCTTGTTTTTTTATTTTGTTGTGTAAGATTGTTGGTTTCCTTTGTGGTTACCTTAATATTTACCCCTATTTTTCTAAGTTTAAACCAGTGTTTTATTTCTTTATATCGACTTGACTTTCTCTGCATAGGAAAAATCTGTGTCTACATTTTTTAGTCCCTCTTTTTTGTTTTAATGTTGTCATCTTTTACATATTGACATCTCTGTTGCCGTATTTTTAGTGTTTTAGCTTTGATTTATTTTTGTGACTTTCTATCGGGGGTAATATCTGCTAGCTCTGTCCTGTGTGGTAGTCTTAGGTTCTTATCTGATGATATTGATTTTCTAACCAGAGGACTCCCTTTAGTATTTGTTGTAATTGTGGTTTGGTTTTTGCAAATTCCCTAAACTTGTATTTATCTGGAAATGCCCTAATTTTGCCGTCATATTTGAGAGACAGTTTTGCTGGATGTATGATTCTTGGCTGATATTTGTTTCCTTCAGGGGTTTATATATGTCATCCCACTGCATCTTGCCTGCATGGTTTCTGCTGAGTAGTCTAAGCTTATTCTTATTGACTTACCTTTGTATAAGACTTTTCGTTTATTCCTAGCCGCTCTTCATATTCTTTCTTTGTTTTTGGTTTTGGCAAGTTTGTTTATAATATGTCTTGATGACTTTCTTTTGGGATCTACCTTCTGTAGGGTTTGATGAGCATCTTGGGTAGATATCTTCTCATCTTTCATGGTATCAGGGAAGTTTTCTGCCAATAAATCTTCAACAGTTCTCTGTATTTTCTGCTATCCCCCCTGTTCTGGTAGTTCAGTTACTCGTAGGTTTTTCCTCATGATAGAATCCCACATAATTCTTAGGGTTTCTTCATTTTTTAAAATCCTTTTATCTGATTTTTCCTCAAAGAAGTTGGGGTCAAGTGCTTAGAAGGGCATCTTTTTAATGATAGATTTTTTTTTTCCCCCCTGCAAATATAGGAAGTTCACAAATGGGTGCTACTATAGTAGATGCTTTGGATACCCTTTATATCATGGGACTTCATGATGAATTCCAAGATGGGAAAAAGTGGATTGAAGACAACCTTGATTTCAGTGTGGTAAGTATATGATGGATAATTAATCTCTTAGAGTGACTATGAAAAGATAACAATGTCTGATCACAGTAGTTTTTGAACACTGTACTATCGGTTTAAGGAAGTCTTGACACAAAGTCCCCTTTCTTATTTTAGGATTATCAGTTATTTAATTTTTATTTAAAATGTATAGTCTTCCTCACTGTCTTTTACATTTATCATTTGAGGCAATGTGGTATATATAAGAAAAAAAATAAAGAACTAGAAATAGCAGCAAACCATAAAATATTTTATAAATAAGAAGGATTTTTTTTTTTTTTTTTCCAGTTGCTTTCTGATGACCCTTTACAATTGGACCTATACCCATCTGTGCCAACTGTACTACTAAATGGACAAGGTGGACAAACCCCACCTTTATCACTAATTGCATGGTAAGGATCACTATGAATCCAATTACCACTTGGAAATGAATCCAGGCTTTACCTTGTCACATCTCCATGATCCTTGTCACCAGCCATATCTGTAGCACTTTCTCTCTTGCCCTAGCACCCAAAGTTAGGTCAGACTTCTTCCCTGACCACCCTGAACCATGTCAGAACATTCCTGGCCAGCTGGTGCCAAGTCATCTAGTAAGAGTTATAGGCGCAGGAATCTGCAGAACTCTCTGTACTTCAGACCAGCTGGCCTCTCTCTTTCTCTCTGTCTGTCTGTCTCTATTCCTCCATCGTTAGGTCGCAAGCTAGAACGATTCTATCGTTCTTCAGCAACTGCCTGTTCAGCCTTTCTCAGACCACCAGCCATGCAGAGCTGGGTCTACACAAGTTCAGAGTCTGTTCTGCTAGCCCCTCCAGACTCATTGCCTCCTGTGAGTTCATTAATTCTCTGTAACAGCTCACAAAATTCACAGAGACTATTAAAGATGGCACAGAGACTATTAAAGATGGCAGAAATACACAGAGTCACTGTACCAAAAAGAATTCGCCGACATTCAGCCATTTCAGGAGGTAGCGTATGCTCAAGAACCAATGGTACTGAAGGAATATGTCCAAGCTGCACTGAAAGTGTTGGCAAAAAACGGCGCTCCTGGAATTGACGGAATACCAACTGAGATGTTTCGACAAATGGATGTAGCACTGGAAGCACTCACTCTTCTATGCCAAGAAACTTGGAAGACAGCTACCTGGCCAACCAACTGGAAGAGGTCCATATTTGTGCCTATTCCAAAGAAGGGTGAGCCAATAGAATGCGGAAATTATTGAGCAATATCATTAACATCACATGCAAGTAAAATTTTGCCGAAGATCATTCAGAAGTGATTGCAGCAGTACATTGACAGAGAACTGCTAGAAATTCAAGCCAGATTCAGAAGAGGACGTGGAACAAGGAATATCGTTGATGGTGTCAGATGGATCTTGGCTGAAAGCAGAGAATACCAGAGAGATGTTTACCTGTGTTTCATTAATTATGCAAAGGCATTCAATTGTGTGGATGATAACAAATTATGGATAACATTGCACAGAATGGGAATTCCAGAACAGTTAATTGTCCTTATGAGGAACCTGTACTTAGACCAAGAGGCTGTCATTCAAACAGGACAAAGGGATACTCTGTGGTTTAAAGTCAGGAAAGGTGTGCGTCAAGGTTGCATCCTTTCACCGTACCTAGTCAATCTGTATGCTAGCAAATAATCTGAGAAGCTGATCTGTATGAAGAAGAACGTGGTCAGGACAGGGGGAAGACTCATTAACAACCTGTGATATGCAGATGACACAGCCTTGCTTGGGAAAGTGAAGAGGACTTGAAACACTTACTGATGAAGATCAAAGACCACAGCCTTCAGTGTGGATTACACGTCAACATAAAGATAACAAAAATCCTCACAACAGCCAATAAGCAACATCATGATAAGCAGAGAAAAGATTGAAGTTGTCAAGGATTTACTTTTACTTGGATCCATAATCAGTGTCCGTGGTAGTAGCAGTCAAGAAATCAGATGACGTTTTGCTTTGGGCAGATCTGCTGCAGGAGACCTCTTTAAAGTATTAAAGCATTAAAAAGTCACTTTAAGGACTTAGGTGAGCCTGACCCAAGCCGTGGTGTTTTCAGTTGCCTCATATACATGTGAAAGCTGGATAACGAATAAGGAAGACGAAGAAGAATTGATGCCCTTGAATTATGATGTTGGCAAAGAATATTGAATATACCATCAACTGCCAGAAGAATGAACAAATTGTCTTAGAAGAAATGCAATCAGAATGCTCATTAGAAGCAAGGATGGGTGAGACTTTGTCTCACGTAGTTTGGATATGTTACCAGGAGGGACCAGTCCCTGGAGAAGGACATCACGCTTGGTAAAGTAAAGGGTCAGTGAAAAAGAGGAAGACCCTCGACAAGATGAATTGACATAGTGGCTGTGACAGTGGTCTCAAAATAACAACGATTGTGAGAATGGCACGTGACTGGGCAGTGTTTCGTTCTGTTGTGCATAGGGTCACTGTGAGTCAGAAGCAACTTGATGGCACCTAACAACAACAGTTACCTATACTTAGAGTTATCTATTTATTATAACCAGAAAGGATACAAGAGACATATCAAGCAAGGTTCAGGAAAGGTCCAGACACATGGTTCTGTTGTCCCCAGGAGCGTGCCATACCATCTCCAAAGCATGGGTGTTCTCACCAGTCCAGGAAGTCCCAAAAGAAAGCTTATAAGGTGTCTTAGTTATCTTGTGCTGGTATAACATAAATACTACAAGTGGATGGCTTTAACAAACAGAAATTTATTTTCTCACAGTTTAGGAGGCTGGAAGTCCAAATTCAGGGTGCCTGCTCTAGAGAAGGCTTTCTGTCTTTTTCGGTTCTGGAGGAAGATCCTTGTCTCTGAGCTTCTGCTCCTGGGTTATCTTCATGTGGCTTGGCATCTTTCTTACCCCATCTCTACTACTTAGCCTGCTTGTTTTAATCTCTTTTATGTATCAAAAGAGAGTGACTCAAAATACACTGTAATACTGTGTCTTTTACCATAACAAACATAACTTAATCCTCATTAACATAACCTAATCCTGCCTCATTAATAACAAACATAACCCATTCACAAATGGGATTATAACCACAGGCAGAATTTAGGATTTACAACACATTTTGGGGGGACACAGTTCATCCATAACATAGGTGCTCCTTATAATAGTCATTGGGACCTCAGTGCATATGCATGATTTAGTGAACATGCATGATTGATTACATCATGCACCCCTTAGTTCCTGAGGTTTGTTGTCAGGTGATGAGTTGGGGTCTCCCAAATCATTTGCACATGTATGAATGTTCCCTGGCTGTTATAGAAAAACAAAGGCACCTTGATTGCTTGGCACCTTGATTCTGGAAAATAAGGACTATTTTCCAGAATCTGGAGACAAAGACCAGACTGAGTTCTTTGTCTCACACACCATCCTTCCAGCATTTTGGCATAGTTCTTAAGTGGGACCCTTTAAATTTGAAG
Source organism: Trichechus manatus latirostris (assembly GCF_000243295.1). Lineage (NCBI taxonomy): Eukaryota > Metazoa > Chordata > Mammalia > Sirenia > Trichechidae > Trichechus > Trichechus manatus. The sequence continues at coordinate 5,604,268 of NW_004444009.1, read as the reverse complement.
CCTAGCACAGCTAGATTCTAGCTATGTGACTTTGGAAAGTTCCTTTTGCTTTCTAAACCTATCATAAAATTGCTATCCCATTGCAATATTGTTAGGATTAATTTAGGTCATCTGGTATATGTTAAGTGCTCAGTAAATAGTAGCATGTATTCTCCTTATTTTCATAAAATATGTGTTGACTGTTTTTTCATATTCATTGTCTTTCATGATATTTTCACTCACTGTTCCCTCTGACTGTAGTATCTATCCTTCACTCCTTGTCTAGATGCTTTTCTCTCTAAATCTGTAATTATTTCTTTTGTGATGCCTTTCCTGAAACTAAATAGACAAAAACTGATCACTTTATTTTATATTATTCTAGCATTTGGACATATCTCAATTAGAACAGTTTTCATTATTAGTTAAATTTAGATTTGGTGTGAGTGACATTCAAATCAAAACCAAACCTCTTGCGGTTAAGTTAATTCTGACTGCCCAATAGGATTTCCAAGGCTATTAATCTTTTTGGAAGCCCACTGCCACATCTTTCTCCTACGGAATGGCTGGTGGGTTTGAACCGCCAACCTTTTGATTAGCAGGCAAGTGTTTAACTGCTGTGCCACGACTGTCAAGCCAAGGTTCAAGGTCACCAACAAAAGTCATGAATCATACACAGGCAGTGGATGGAGTAACACTTTACTCACATAGAGAAGAGACAGAAAAAAGTCAGCTACAATAGTGGACACTAGTCCCCCAAGGCCAGTGAGTTGCTCTCCGCAGCCAACACAGGGCTGGTCTTCTGCATGCACCCCTCTCATGCTGCAGATGAGGAACCCCATTCCTTTCCCGTGGCGAACAGATACAGAAATGGGGTTGGCCAGGTGCCGTACTGCACCTATGCATGAGCAGAACAGAGAAAGTTACAGTGTACCAAGACAGGGAGAGAGGCTCTCGGAGGAGGAGGAGAAAATGGGAGGGAGAGAAACTCAGTTTCCAGCTTCTATTAGGGAGTGCTCTGGGCCCAAGGCTTGTAATCTGCTGGCCTGGGTGGGAGACCCAAGGGCCTCAGCAGACCATCCTCCCAACAAATATAAAATAGCTTAAACAAGATAGGTGTTTCTTTTTTATGTAAATTAAGTATAAAAATAAGCAGTTCACGGCTTGTTTGGGTACTTCCTTGACTGGCAAGGACCTAGGATCTTTTGTCTTGTTCTGTCAACTTCAAGATGTAGCTTTCACCTCATGTCCAAGATGGTTCCTCAAGATCCAAGTATTTTATCCAGCTTCTAATTGGCAGAAAAAAAGAAGGGACAGAGGAAGATATGCCACTGATTTTTGAAAATACTTCCTGGAAGTTGCCCACCCCATTTTTGCTTGTATACTTTTGGGTAGACCTTACTCATGTGGCCCCACCTAACTCTAAAGGGAGGCTGAGAAATGTAATATTTTTGTTTATCTGTGTGATTGTAATTTTTGTATCTTGTCCATTTCACCCATGCTATCTAATTTGTTGGCATACAATTCTTCATAATATTCTCTTATGACCCTTTTTGTTTCTGTAGAGTGAGTTGTAATGTCCCTACTTTCATATCTGATTTTAGATATTTGCATCTTTGCTCTTTTTCTTTTCTTTGTCGATTTAGCTAAAGATTTGTCAGTTTTATTGATCTTAAAAAAAAAACAACCTTCTGGTTTCATTAATTAGCTCTCTTATTTTTCTATTATCTATTTCATTTATCTCTGTTCAGGTCTTTTTAATTTTTTTCCTTCTGGTAGCTTTGGACTTGATTTGCTCTTTTTTTCCCTAGTTCCTCAAGTTGTAAAGTTAGGTAACTGATTTGAGATCTTTCTTCTTTTTTAATGTAGATGTTTATTGCTGTTAATTTCCCTCTGAGCAGTGCCTTCTCTTCATCCTGTAAGTTTTAGTATGTTGTACTCTCATTCAACTCTAAGTATTTTTTGATCTCTGTATTGATTTCTTCCTTGACCCTTGGTTGTTTAATTTTCGTGTATTTATGTATTTTCTAGTTTTCTTTCTGTTACTAATTTCTAACTTCACTTCATTGTAGTTTCTATGATTTTGTATGATTTTAGTCTTTTAAATTTATTGAGGCTTGCTTTGTGACCTAATATATGGTGTATCCATGTCTCTGGTGAAGAGTATATTTGATACTGTTGTTGTGTGGAGTGTTCTGTATGTTGGTTTATAGTGTTTTTCAGGTCCCCTATTTTTTTTATTGATCTTCTTTCTAGAATTTCTGTTCATTACTTAAAATTCGTGTTGAAATCTCCAGCTATTATTGTGGAACTATTTCTCCCTTCAAGTCTGTCAGTATTTGCTTTATGTATTTTGGGGTTCTGATGTTAGGTGCATATATATTTTTGTTATATATTTTTGGTGAATTAACCCTTTTATCATCATATAATGTCCATCTTTGTCTCTTATAACAGAGTTTGACTTATAGTCTGTTTTTCTGATATTAAAATCACCACCCTAGCTCTCTTTTGGTTATTGTTTTGCGTGGAATATTGTTTTCCGTTTTTCATTTTCAATCTGTCTTAGTCAAGGTTCTGTAGAGAAACAGAAACGGTGAGACATATACCTATACTGCTCCTTCCCCCCTTATGTTATCACTTATTACATTGTCATAAATGTATATGTATTTATATATGTGTACGTATATAAATATATGTACATGTGATGTATATGTGTGTGTATATATGTGTACGTGTATGTATGTGTATGTGTGTATGTGTATGTGTGTGTATATAAATATAGTAAAAGAGAGGGAAGAACGGAGGGAGAGAGAGATTGATTTACTTCAAGGAATTGACTCACAGTTGTGGGGGCTGGCAAGTCCAAAATCCATAGGTCAGGTGACAGCAGCTGGAGACTTCTGCAAACTTGTATCCCAAGATATGTAGTTCAGGTGATAGAGAGTGCAGAGTGGAGAGAGAGAATATTCTGCCAAATAACTATTTATAGTCTGGAGGTAGAACGCACCTTAAGGAAACACTGTTTTCAATTTATCGATTGGCTACATTATACTAGATTACATTATGGAAGGTGATCAGATTACATTATATTAGATTATTTTATGGAACAACAGCTAGTCTAGTGTTTGGCCAAACCACTGGGAACCATAGCCTAGGCAAGTTGACACATAAACTTAACCATCACGAACCTATTTATGCCTTTGGGCCTAAGATGTGTCTTTTGTAGACAGCATATGATTAGATTATGTTTTGTTACTCCATTTTGCTACTTTCTGCCTTTTGATTGGGGCATTTAGTCCATTTACATTCAGTTAATCACTACTGCCTTTTTATTATTTGTTTTTGTGTATCTTATAACTTTGTCCCTCACTTCCTCCATAACTGCTAACTTTTAAGTTGTTTTGTAGTGAACAATTTTGATACCCTTTTCCATTCTTTTTGTGTTTATCTTTTAGATATTTTCCATATGGTTACTATGAGGATTACATTTAACATCTTACATTTATACTAACCTTGTTTATATTGATACCAGCTTAGCATTAGTAACATAGAAACTCTATTTCTATACTGCTCTTCCTCCCCCATTTGTGTTGTTTTTATTACCTACTATATCTTCGTATATCACATGCCCTGTAGCATAAGTTTATATTTGCATGAAAGACTTGACAGCTAGAATTACCAAGCAAAAATACCTTAAAATTTGCCCTTATACTTGCCTGTGCAATTACCCTTAATGGAGTTTTTTTTTTTTTCCCCCTTATGTGAGGCTTTGAGTTACTGTCTAGTGTCCTTTCTTTTCCATCTGGAGGACTCTCTTTAGCATTTCTTTTTGGGCATTTGTAGTGGTTACAGATTCTTTCAGCTTTTATCTAAAAATGTCTTAATTTTGCCCTAATTCTTGAACTACCAGTTTTGCTGGATATAGTAGTATTTGTTGACAGTTCTTTTCTTTCAGCCCTTTAAAGATGTTGTTCCATTGCCTTCTGGCCTCCATGTTTTCTGAGGAGAAATCAGCATGTAAACTGATTGGGAATCCTTTCTTTGAGAGTATTAGCTTCTCTCGGTGCTCTCAGCATTCTCTCTTTAACTTTAGTATTTGAGAGCTTGATTCTAAACTGTCTCAGTGTGGATCTCTTTGGGTTTATTCTGCTTAGAGTTCATTTTGCTTCTTGGATTTATAGATTCATTTGGGAACTTGTCTGCCATTATTTCTTCAAATATTCTTTCTTTTCCTTTCTCTCTATCATTTCCTTCTGCGATTCCCATGATGCGTTAGTTTGCTTAATTATATTCCATATTTCCATTAGGCCATGCTCAACAGGCTTGAGCCTTTTCTCTTGTTTCCATCTTATTTGGTGATTTCTGATTGATGTTTCTTTTCCTGTTCTTCATTGCCTTCTTTTGAATTAGAGAGAGATTTTTCTCATTCCATTCCTTGCCTTAAGAAATCTTTCCCTACCTCAAGGTTAAGAAGATTGTTTTATTACCTACTGCAAGATTTATTTTACATTTCTCAATAGGACTACATTTCATTTGGATTTGATTTTGGGATGTGGTGTGAGGGTTCTGTTCCATACCCATTGTCGTCAAGTAGATTCTGACTCATAGAGACCCCATAGGACAGAGTAGAACTGCCCCATAGAGTTTCCAAGGAGTGGCTAATGGACTTGAACTGCCGACCTTTTGTTTAGCAGCCATAGCTCTTAACCACTGTGCCACCAGGTCTCCTGGTGTGAGGATAGGGGTCAAAAATTGTTTTATATGTATTATTAGTTCACCACTTAACATTTATTTAAAGTAGTCATTCTTTTCCTTTTTAAAAACTGCAGTGCAATAACTTTATTTTAAATCTGATGATTCTATATGTGAGTCTATTTCTAGACTGTATTCTGACCCATGTCATTGTACCAGTACCACAGTGTTTTAAATACTTCAATTATAGTAATTCTTGATATCTTGTTCTGAACATCCTTAAAATTTGAATATTTTAAGGTGGTCATGGAGGAATTAGCAAACTCTGTTTCCGGGCCAAATCTGGCCTGTGTTCTGTTTTTGTGTGGTTTAGGAGCTGAGAACTTTTTTTTTTTGTTTGTTTGTTTTTGTTGTAAAGAGTTGTTAAACAGAAGAAGAAGAGATCATACATGACTTCCAAAGCCTAAAATGTTTACTATCTGGCCCTTAACAGAAAAAGTTGCTGACCCCTGTCAATTTCCACCAAAAAGTAGAGAGAGAAGAAAAACCTACAGGGATTTTGATTGCAGTTGCATTGAATCCATAGATGAATTTGGTAGTAATTTGCGTTTTTACAGTACTGAGCATTCTAATTCATGAACGTGGTGTAGCCCACCACTTCTTTAAGTCTTCATTAATTGCTGTCACTAACACTTTGTAATTTCTCTACCATACACATCTTTTAACTGAGTTGTTTATAAGGTTTGATTGTTTTTGAGACTGCATAAATTGTATCATTAAAAATCATTGTCTTATTTCTTGCCCATATATAGAAATTTTTTTTTTGCATATTGACTTTTTATCCTGTGAAATTGTTCACTTGATAATACTTGTCTTTCTCTTTAGATTTTTTTGAATTTTCTACATACCAAATCAGATTTTCTATAAATAATGAAAATTTTATTTTTCTTCCTTTTAGTTCCTTCTAAGTCATATTTCCTTTTGTTTTTTTATTGCAAAGACCAGTGTCTCTAGTACCACGTTGAATAGAAGTGGTGATCATAGATACCGTATCTCATTTGTGATTTCAGAGTGAGTGCTTTCAGTATTTCACCGTTATATGTCTTACAGACATTTTGTTAGATACCTTTTATCAGATTAAGGAAAATCTCTCTCTCTCTTTTTTTTTTTTTTTTTTAAGCATAGTGTGTTTTTAATCATGATGAATGGGTGCTGAATTTTGGCAAATGCTTTCTTCTAACAATACTGAATAATCTTCTGATTATTCTATGTATATTTTAATTTAAGGAGCACTGGTGGCACAGTGGTTATACGCTTGGCTGCAGATTATTCTGTGTATATTTTAATATAAGGAGCACTGGTGGCGCAGTGGTTATGCGCTTGGCTGCTAACCAAAAGGTTGGCGGTTTGAACCCACTAGGAAGATATAGCAGTCTGCCTCTGTAAATATTACAGCCTTGGAAATCCTATGGGGGCAGTTCTGTTCTGTCCTGGAGGGTCGCTATGAGTCGGAATTGAATATGTGGCACATTACAACAGCAACAACATATTTTACTTTGCTAAATTATTTTGATTGATATTTGAATGTTAATACCTACCTTGTATTCCTGGAATAAACCTGATTATGTTATCCTTGGGTCCAATTCGTTAATATTTTATGTATGTGAGTTTTACATCTTTGTTCATGGGAGTGATTGCAGTAGTTTTCTTTCTTTTTTTCATTGTGGTAAATACAGTGTAACAAAACATTTGACATGTCAACAATCTTGCATATACAGTTCAGTTACAGTAATTATGTTTATCATGTTTTTCAACAAGTAATTTTTTTTTTTTTAAACATCAGATTTTGCTATCATGGTTATGCTGTCATTAAATGAGTTTGGGAATTGTGTCCTCTTTTTCTGTTCTATAGAAGATAGGTAATAAGATTGGTATTAAAAGTTAAAAAGAATTCATAGGTTAAACTTTCCAGGCCTAAAATTTTATTTGTAGGAAGGATTTTAATTGTGTATTTTATTTCTTCAATAGATAATTGCACTACTTAGATTTTCTGTATTCCTGAATTATTTTTGGACATTTGTGTTTTTCTAGAAATTTGTCTATGTCATCTAAATTAAAAAAATTTTGGCATAAGATTATTTATATCGTTCCCTTACTTGCATTCTAATTCCAGGAAACCTATTGTATTATACCTCATTTTATTTCTGATAACTGAATATTTGAGCCTACTTTTTTGTTGTTCAGATTTGCTAGATGATCATTAAATTTTTTACTTTTTTGAAAACCACCTTTTGTCTTTGATTATTCTACTGAACCGTTGTCTATTTTATTTCCATCCTTCTAATGTTTTCATTATTTAATTTGTAGTTCTTTTTCTAGCTTCTTGAGATATATACTTCAGCTGGAAATGTGATTTATTTTCTAATGTATGCACATAAGCCTATATCTGTGCTTGGTTTTGGCTGCTTTTCACAAGTTGGAAACCTGTTTGCAACCAGGGTAGAAGGGAGTAGAAGAATGATTATAGCAGACTCATTCATAGTAAGCGAAAACCATATTATTAAGTCTAATATAAATTCTCATTTTTATCATTTCCTCGATATTAAGTACCTAGGGCACTTTAACTCCAATTTATTGACTGCTCTTTCCATCTTTTATTCTTTTGTTGTCATTTTAATTCCACATATTTTTAAATCTCCACAAGATATTATTATTGATGTATTATACTATCATAGTCATTTTTATTTACCTTTTTTGTATATTTTTATTTCTTCATCTTATTGCTTCCATGGACTCATTTACTTCAGGCTGAAGAGTTCCTATTAAATATTACCTTTAGTGCCTATCTGCTGGTGATGAGTTCTCTTAGTTTATTTTTCTTTTTTTTGGTCAGAAAATATCTATTTTGCCTTCATTTTTGAAGAGTATTTTCACTTGGATTAACATTTAGAATTCATGGTTAGTGATTACAGTATCTCAGCACTTTAAGCATGAATACCTACTTATCTGAATTTTATATTTTTTTCATGAAAATGTCACCTGCGATTTACTGAGTCATATGGTATGTGTATGTTTAACTTTTTAAGAAACTTATAGTGGCTATAATCACCACCAACGTATGTGATTTCCATTTATTTTGTGTCCTTGCCTGTACTTTTTTTTTTTTTTTTTTCCTTATAGATGATTTGCATTCTGGGGGAGTTTAAATGTTTATATCATTTGTTATCAGTGCTGTTGATTTTATGCTCACAATGTACTTCTTTTTTGAGGAAGTTAAATATTGTCATATTTTTGCCTACTTTTCTATAGTAGTTTTTTTTTTGCATTTCTAAATCATCTGGAATTTATTTTGCTATGTATGTAAAATGAGTGTTCACCTTAATTTCTTACCTAGGAGTCAGTTTTCTTAACATTATTAACTGAAAAATCCATCATTCCGCCATTTTTTGTGGTACCTCCTTTAACATTAATTTATTATATATACTTGAAAAAAAATTAAATTCATGAGGAGAGATAGAAGTAAAAATTGAAACTATATTGTAGTTATTAGAACAGAAGGAAAGGAACCAGTAAAGAGAGTGGTATTTCAGACTTCAAGAAATGGAGGGAGAAGCTTTGGTGACAACAATAATTTCAGTAACGTTAACAAATGGTTGGTTAGATTGCAGTTGGATGAAGAGTAAGGGTGAAGAACGTGGAAAAACCCTTTTACATAGGGTTTTTAGAAAAAACAAATGAAGTACTGAAAATATTTTGAAAACTATAAAGTAATATACACATATGTGAAATATGTCCAATATGTTTTCACAGAATTCAGAAGTGTCTGTGTTTGAAGTCAATATTCGATTTATTGGAGGCCTACTTGCAGCATATTACCTTTCAGGAGAGGAGGTAAGCAAAATCAGTTAACACATTGTTTTGAGGAGCGAGGGTTATGAATGGAATTTAATAAAATGAAAGATTTCCCTAGTAACATATTGTTTTTCTAAATTGACTAATATTGAACTAACCTAAAAGATTGCTGAAAGAACTGGATGTAGGTAGGAGTAATGATTTTTTCATTTTGAGAATCTCAATAAAACATAAACTCATGACAGATCCTAACTTTACATACATCTTGTCTCCTTTGCAGTGGAATCCTTCTCCAGAATTTAGTTAATGGGTGTACCATTAGTTTCCTTAATATACATTTGTGAGCTGTACTGTAGTATGAAGTAATAATTTCTTTTATATTTTGCAAAATAATTTTTGTCTTCCAGAAACTTTATTAGAAATTTCTGCCTATTTTAAAAAATTTATGATTTGCTGTTGTGATTAATTGCATAGTTCAAACAAAAGTGGAATAGAAACTAGTAAGACCAAAATTAAGGAATCAATCAGGAAGAGTTAATACAATTCTTTAAGACCAAAAGTTAATTATTAAAACTACCTGTTCAGAAATTAAATGTAGTTTATTGCTATAAATTAAAAACAAAACAAAACAGAAAATCTGAATTATTGGTGCAGTATAAACAGATACACTCGAGACCTATGGTGATGGGAAAGTGGGTGTGAGAAATTCCTTTTCATTCCTCAGATGAGTAAAGGGACGGATTGTAGAGTGAGAGAGAGAAGCTGAAGGAAGAAGTTACAAATCATTTCTATTTTGTTTTCTGATAAACTGCTTATGTTCTTTGCCCATATATACTTATAATTGGTCTAAGTAATTTCTAAGAGCTCTTTACAAATTTAAGTATAATGTTAGATGTAGGTTTTTTGTAGACACTCTTTTGTTATCTTGAAGAAATTCCCTTCTATTCCTAGTTTACTGAGAGTTTTTATGAGTGGATAGTGATGCTGTCAGATGTTTCTATGGCATTTAATAAGTTGGTAATACACTTTTTATTCTTTAGCCTGCTGATAGGGTGAATTATATTTGTTGATTTTTGGATGTCAAACCAGTCTTGCATTTTCCAGAGTAAACCCTACTTATTGTTATTTACCAAGTAGCCTCTGATTTATGGTGACATTATGTATAACAGAATGAAACTCCGCTTCGTCATGGTATATTCTCCTTTATATTTACTGCTGGATTTGATTTGCTAATATTTACACTCTTGCTTGGTTTGGATTTAGTTTACTTTTTTCCTAATTTCTTGAGTTTAGGTAATTTGACACTTTATTTTCTAATATAAGCATTAATGCTATAAATTTATTTCTCAGCTCTTGGCTTTAGCTGTATCCCTTAAATTTTTTTATGTTGTGTTTTCATTTTCCTTTAATTCAGAATATTTTCTACTTTTTCTTCTTCCTCTTTGATCACTGGGATATTTAGAAGTGTGTTGTTTAATTTCCAAATACTTGAGGATTTCCCAGATATCTTTCCATTATTGATTTCTAGTTTGATTATGTTAGGAGTAGGAAATAGGGGAAAAAAATCTCTTAAATTTGTTGAAGTTTGTTTCATGGGCCAGAATATGGTCTATCTTAAAAAGAATGTACTCTTGAAAAGAATGTTTTCTGTGCTGTGTTCGGGTTTAAATATCAATTAGGTCAAGCCAATCAGTAGTCACATCTTCTATGGCTTTACTGATTTTCTGTTTACTTGTTCTGGCCAGTGCTGAGAGAGGAGTGTTGAAGACGCCTACTATAATTATGTATTTGTTTATTATTTCTCATTTCAGTCCTATCAGTTTTTATTTCATGTACTTTGAAGCTTTAGTTTTAGGTGCATACATTTTGGGGATTGTTCTGTCTTCTTGGTGAATTGACCCTTTTATCATTAAATTCATTATTTTTTCTCTTTATCCATGGTGATTTTCTCTGTTTTTAAGTCTAGTTTGTCTGAAACTAATATAGTAACACTGGCTTTCTTTTGTGTAGTGTTTACATGGTATATCTTTGAACCTATATATGTTTTTATATTTAAAGTTGGGTTTCCTGAAGACAGTTTTGACAATGTTTTTAATTTGTGTGTTTAGACCATTTACATTCAGATTAATTATTGATATTGTTGTATTAAAGTATACTACATTTTTAGTTGTTTTTTATTTGTCTTACCTGTTCTTATTACTTTTTTCCTGCCTGTTTTGGATTTTTTTTGTGTGCGTGATTCTGTTTTCTCTCTACTATTGACTTGATTAGATTCCCTAAGTGCTGCAAGTGGCTAATGTACTCAAGCTGTTAACTGAAAGATTGGAGGTTTGAGTCCACCCAGAGGCACCCTGGAAGAAAGGTCTGGTGATCTACTTGTGAAAAATCAGCCATTGCCAATCTTATGGAGCACAGTTCTACTCTGACACACATAGGTTTGCCATGAATCAGAATCAACTCGGTGACAACTGGTTATTGCCTTATTTATAATTTAATTTTTTTTAGTGGTTGCCCTTTGTTTACAACGTACATCTTTAATTAATCACAGTGTGCCTTCAGTCAGTATTATGCTGTAGTTGTTGTTAGGTGCCGTCAAGTTGATTTTTGACTTGTAGTGATCCCATATGATAGAGTAGAATTGTCCCATAAGGTTTTCTAGGCTGTAATCTTTATGGAAGCAGATCTCCAGGTCTTTCTCCCACAGAGCTGCTAAGTGGGTTTGAACAGCCAACCTTTCAATTAGCAGCAAAACACTTAACCATTGTGCCACCAGGACTCTTATTATTATACTACTTGATGTGTATTGGAAGGACCTTACAACATTGTACTTCCAATTCTTTTTTTTCTCTTCTTTTGGACTATTGTTTTTATACATTTTTTAAATGCTATACACCCACAATACACTGCTACTGTTTTTGCTTTAGATGGTCAGCTATCATTTAGAGCTATTAGAAATAAGAAAAATCATGCTTTTTTAACTTATCTTCAACTTAACCTATTTTGTCCATCTTTATTTCTGTGTAGGTCCGGGTTTCTCTATGGTATCATATTCATAGTGTCTGAAGAGCTTCCATTAACAGTTTTTAAATAATGCAGGTCTATTGGTAATGAATTTTCTCAGCTTCTGTTAGTCTGAAAGTATTTTTTCTTCATTTTTGAAAGGTCGTTTTTTTGAGTATAAAAATCTAGGCTGACAGTTTTTCAACACTTTAAAGATATCACTGTGTTGATTTGTGATTTGCATAGTTGATTCAAAGCTGCCTGCGTTCTTTGTTCTTGTATATATAATAAATCTTTTTTCCCTTCTGACTGTCAGATGATCTCTTTGTGTTTTGTTTTGGATGAAGAATCTTAAATGGTTTTACTTTTCTTTTTTGGGGAGGTGGGATAGGGTATATTTAGCTTGCTTGGGGTTCTCTGAGCTTCTTTGATCTGTGGTTTGATATTTTTAATTTAAAAAAAATTCTTGGTCATTGTGTTTTAAAATATTTTTTTCTGCCCTCTTTCTTTCTCTTCTCCTTCTGGGATTCCAGTTACACTATATTAGACTGTTTGATATTGCCACATACTTCTTGGATTCACTGTTCTTTCTCCCCACACCCTCACTTTTTTTCTTCTTGTGTTTCAGATTGGGCAGTTTTTATAGACCTATCTTCAAATTCAGGGATTTCCTTCTCAGCTCTGTTGAGTCTGTTTATGAGCCTGTTGAAGGCATTCTTTAATTCTGTTACCTTTTTTCCCTCTAACGTTTCACTTGACATTTGTGGTTTTTCATTTCTCTGCTAAAATTCTCCATGCGTTCATGCATATTTTTCACTAGGTCTTTCAGCATATTAATCATTATTGTTTTTGTTGGTTACGGTTGAGTTGATTTCGACTCATGGTAACCCTATATGATACAGAGTAGAACTGCTCCATAGGGTTTTCTTGGCTGTAATTGTTAAGAAGCAGATCGCTAGGTCTTTTCTTCCATGTTGCCGCTGGGTGGGTTATGACTGCCAGCCTTTAGGTTAGCAGTCTAGCACCAATCGTTTGCACCACCAGGGACCTTATATTAATCATAGTCATTTTACATTCTGTCTGATTGTTTCAGCCTCTCTGAATCTGGGATTTTATTCATTGCTTTGTCTCAGGACAGTGGATTTTTTTTTTCTTATATAATTTAAAAAAATATATTCTGGATATTGTTGTGTAGGACAGTAAAGATTGAGGTTAATAATATTTATGCCTGGGATACCATGTTAGTGGTTGAGTTAATTTAGTCAAGAGTTGAGTTGGGGTTGAGGGTTTTTTTTTTTATTGCTAGGATTACATACCTTTAGTGTACCTCTGGCTTCAAATTCCTCTAGTACTACCTTTTAATTAGAGTGGGGCCTGGTTTACAAGAGAGTTTTTCTTAATTTTGCTCTACTCTCTACTTCAGTCATTTCCTATATGCTTGCACCTCAGAGAGGTTCTTTCTCTGTACCTTTACCCTCTCCCAGCCATAGATTGCTGTTACTTGTTGTTCCATGCTTCTTAGCTTTTATATGCGTACTTTTTTCTTTTCCTGTCTCTGTATATTGAAAGCCATGAATTTACACCAGTAACTCTAATTTCACCTCAACACTGTAACATTTGTCTTAGCTTTCTGCGTTTTCATTTTTATAACTCTTTTTTCTGGTAGTGAGAAACATGGCTCCTATTACTCCTGATGGATTTACCTATTTGCTTAGTCCTCCTGTATGAAACCACTCTCCTGATATCATCAGGCTGCTACCTCATTCATTGTATCTTCCTCACATGGGCCCCTCTGGAACACTATTCCCTCTTCCTTGTCGGCCTTCCTTACCTCAATGTGGGTTCCAATCCCTCAGGTCATTGCTACCACCCTAGGCATGTTTTCTGAGCACAGATCCCTAACTCAAGAGCTACTGAGTGAAATATTAAACAATGAAGGGAGGAAAAAAACGAAACTGTTTTGATGCCTTCAATCTGAGATTTCTTTTCTCCAGGTTAGAGATTATGAGTTGTCTTTGAGAAAGGAGAACATATTTTTTTACTTTTGTGCTTATCTGACTATGAGGAAGTAATAAGTTTTTTTGTGTGTAGTTGCTATACTTGATCAATTTTCTTAAAAGCTATCTGGTCTAAAACTAATTATGAACAGTTTATGAAAGAGAAGTTTCAGCCTCAGCTCTTTCATATTAGGCTCCCTATCTGAAAGTTGAAGTAAAATGTTGAAATTGCTGTTGTCTTAGATAAAAATTAATATGCTGAAAATTTATATTGATATTATCATTATTTCCGTTTTTGCAATTTTTGTGCCTCAGACTTCACGAAGAAACATTTTGAAGTGGTAGGAAACACTTAAGGGTTTTGGAGTTTTAGGTTTGAGTCCCTACTTTGCTGCCTCTTCATAATCCTAGGCAAGTTATTTACCTTCTGTAAGCTCCAGTTTCTTCATCTATAAAATGTGACAAAGTCCCCTTAGAGTTGTAACGATTAATTTATGTGAAAGTAATGCCTGACTCAATACTTATTTTCCTCCTTTGACTTTTTTCCTACATGGTTTTTGTGTTTCTAAGATTGGGAAATTATTTTACTGATTTGAAAATAAAAACAACTTGTTGTTGACTCAATTCTGGCTCATGGAGACCCCATGTATTACAGATTAGAACTGATCCATAGGGTTTTCTTGGCTGGAATATAATAGGTAACATAAATTAATTTTTTAGGATACAGACTGCTCTACCAGAAAGTAAATAGGACATCTTTTTCTATTCTGACTTTTTCATTTATTAGAATTTTACTGACCTCTTTTCTGCTTGATCATTTTATATCAAAAGCTCTAAGCCATACCCATTCTGGGAAACCAATAACAAAATCCTTTTGATCTGCTAAAAAAAAAAAAATAGGAAAATAATTTGAATATGATATTATTCTGATACTGAATGGGTAATAAACTCCTGCATCTCATATAAGCCAGAAAATTAACTATAATTTATAACATGGCAAAGTATCTTCCTTGTATTAAGGATGCATGTAACTAGAATAAAGAACATTTTACATGCATTCTATTAACTGATATAGGGAACCAGCTGGGGGTTATACACCATCCTAACAAAGTGTTCCTTTCTTCTGTTGATTTATTAATATCATAAATGTGAAACTTTATCATTTTATTTTCTCAGAACAAAGCTATTTATATTAAATATTCACATGCTAAAAAATTGTGATGATTTATTATATTTACTTGATGCTAGCCTCAAATATATAGCATTTCTTTTACAGGATTGTCTCTTCTCATTGTTTTTAATGGTTATCAAAATGGTATTCTTTCCTGAGTAAGATAATAGCATAATTTATGTGAATAACTGCATTCTGAAATGTGTCAGTTAAAATAGAGAAATGGTTTTGTGGAGTTTAATACATATTCACAGATACTAAAAGCAAAATAAAAGAAACAACAATAACAAAAATTATTTTTATCAAAATACAAATGTACTCTATTGCCTGTACCTCAGACAATTTCTGAATAAATCCAGCAATATTTTCTAAGATAAATACAATAGCTTTTTTTGACTTAAAGTCCTTTGGGTCCTGAAACAACAACAACAACAAAACTTGTTAGGATGTCAGTTTTCCTGATTGAAATATCAACTGCTATTTTCCTTTTGCACTAATTTTCTATTTTTAGAAAATCTAGTTTTTCTCCAGATACTGCTGCTATTTCTATTGAAAATCAGACTTATTCATTTTCTATAGATGTGCTGGTAATTGGGGAAAACATTCCATTATTTCGCTGACCCAGAAAACATTTTTAAATACA
Organism: Trichechus manatus latirostris; assembly: GCF_000243295.1. Classification (NCBI taxonomy): domain Eukaryota; kingdom Metazoa; phylum Chordata; class Mammalia; order Sirenia; family Trichechidae; genus Trichechus; species Trichechus manatus. The sequence continues at coordinate 5,588,937 of NW_004444009.1, read as the reverse complement.
CTTGCCAACATTTTCCTCTTAAACGTGTGAAGATCATCTGTACATTTGTACTCATGCAAATATGTTTAAAGTCATAGTACTAATACCAAATTATAGTTGATGATTATGCTTATGATCACTGGTTGGAGGAATCAGAAGAGAGAGTTTGGAGTTACCACAGCACCTAAAAATTGAAGGAGGAAACCCAAGACAGAAGGAGAAGCCCCATGCTCTGCATACAACTCTGCCCATTTCTCTGGCTAGTCTTTATGTACAAGTGGGGCAAACCCAAAGCATTTCAGCTATGGCTAAAAGAACTGAACAGGTATTTCAGCTGCTGCCTATTATAGGGGGAAGACAGAGTTTAGAGACTTATCCTGAGGTAACCAGATGTTGGAATTAGTTGACAAGAATTTTAAAGCAGCTATTATAACTATCTCCAAGGACATAAAGGAAAATATTCTTAGAATGAATGAATAGATAGAAATCTCAGCAGAAAAGGAATCTATGAAAAGAGCAAAATGGAAATTCTAGAACTGAAAAATACAGAATCTGAAATGAAAAAGAAATCATTGGATTAACTATTGTCATTGGAAATGGCAATAGTTAGCTTAAGATTTTTGTTGTTGGGCTAGCGAGTTGATTCTGACTTGACCCCATGTGACAAAGTAGAACTGCCCCATAGGGTTTTCTTGGCTGTAATCTTTACAGAAGCAAATATCCAGGTCTTTCTCCTACAGAGCGGCTAGGTAGATTTGAACCACCAACCTTTTGGTTAGCAACCTGTAAAAACGGTATGGGGACAGTGTCTGACCTTCTCTAACTTCACAAGGGGGAAGGAGAATCTAGATCAATAGCCCAAGGCTGATTGCTATGAGGTGGGGGTCACACATACTTCCTCTGTCTGCCATCTTTACCAACTCTGACACCAGCCCTTCCTCCCATAGTACTCTCGATTTCTCCGCTGTGTTCGATAGTTCATTCAACGGCCACACAGAACTCACAGACCATACATATGATTATGGAGTCTGTTAGGGAAGTAACAGCTTACAATTCAGGCTCAGGAACACTCAAGGATACAGTTTTTCCATCAGGACAGCCTCTTCCCAGCTGTGTTTGCAGACATGCCTCTCCCTGGCCCTAGGGCTCTGCCCAAAGGCACACAGCTTTCTCTGTCCATGGGCCAGGAGCCTGCTGGGCCATCTTCTGCTACTGGGTCTCGCCTCTAGGGCAGCTCATTTCAAGCCCAGTGGGATGGCAAAACCGACCAGTCCCTTTGGTGGGCCACAATTACCATACCTGCACAGTCCTGCCCAGTCACTTGGGTGGAAGTTACAAGACTATGGCTAGAAAGGACACACAAAAGCAGTCCTTGGCACTGCACAACCAAACGCTTAACCGTTGTGCCACCAGAACTTGAAGATAGGTCAATATAAATTATCTGGTGTGAATACAAGAGGTTTGTTTTTTAAAAAAAATTAGAACTAGGAACACAGCTTTAGAAATTTATGGGATAATATTAAAAAGTCTAACATATTCTTAATTGAATTCCTAGAGGGAAAGAGTAAATATTCTGAACAAATAATGGCCAAATTATCCTCTGTTTGGTGACAGACCTGAATTTCCAGTAGCTAAATGAATCTCAAACATCATAAATACTAACTACACTTAGGCATATTATGGTCTAACAGCCGAAAACCAGAGAAGATCTTTAAAGCACCCAGATAAAAACAGCACACACTTTATATACAGAGGTACTGTAATTTGAATAATTACTGACTACTTACCAGAAATCACAGAGGGCAGACAGTGGAAGTTAACATGTTTAAAGTGCTGAAAGAAAACCCAGAACTATATATCCAGTGTGAATTTATTTCAAGAGGGCAAAATTAAGACAATTTCAGATAGAAGAAAACTAAAAGAATTTGTCTCTAGAAGATTTACACTACAAGAAATGCCAAAGGAGGTTCTTTAAGCGAAAGAAATGCTATCAGATTGGAATGCAGATATTCAGGAAGAAATGAAGAGCAACTGAAATAATAAATTCGTGAGCAAATATAACAGATTGCTTTTCCTTGTAATTTCTTTAAAATATATATGTTTGAAGCAAAAAATCATAACATTTTATAGTGAGGTTATAATAAATGTATAGATATAATCCATATGACAACTATGGCATAAAAGACAAAATGAGGTAGGAAATGGACCTGTACAGTTGTAAGGTTTCTACATTTTTCAATGAAGAGGCACAATTTTAACATTTTAATAAACTGTGAAAAGTTAAGGATGTATATTGTAATGTCGAGAGCAAACACTAAATAAAAGTAATACAAGCATGTATGTTGTTGTTGTTAGGTGCCATCGAGTCAGTTCCGACTCATAGCGATCCCGTGTACCACAGAACGAAACACTGCCCGGTCATGCACCATGCTCACAATCGTTATGCTTGAGCCCCTTGTTGCAATCACTGTGTCAGTCCATCTCATTGAGGGTCTTCCTCTTTTTCGGGGACCCTCTGCTTTACCAAGCATGATGTCCTTCTTCAGGGACTGATTCCTCCTGACAACATGTCCAAAGTATGTAAGATGTAGTCTCGCCATCTTTGGTTCTAAGGAGCATTCTGGTTGTACTTCTTCCAAGACAAATTTGTTAATTCTTTTGGCAGTCCGAGGTGTATTCAGTATTCTTTGCCAACACCACAATTCAAACGTGTCAATTCTTCGATCTTCCTTATTCATTCATTGTCCAGCTTTCATATGCATATGATGCAATTGCAAATACCGTGGCTTGGGTCAGGTGCACCTTAGTCTTCAAGGTGACATCTTTGCTTTTTAACACTTTAAAGAGGTCTTTTGCAGCTGATTTGCCCAGTACAATGTGTCTTTTGATTTCTTGACCGCTGCTTCCACGGGTGTTGATGGTGGATCTAAGTAAAATGAAATCCTTGACAACTTCAGTCTTTTCTCCATTTACAAGAAGGACCCAGCAGCCTACTTCTGAAAAGAATTAGCCAGTGAAAATCTATGAATAGCAGCAGAACAAACATGTATAGCAGCCAATAATAAATACATGAGATTTCTAGAAAATATTTAAATAATTTAAAAGAAGAAAAGAAAAATATAAGAATAGAAAACAGAGGTGAAAGAAAACAAATAGCAATATAATAGATATATATCCAGCCATACCAGGAATACCATTAAAAGGCAACCACTCCACTAAAAGGCACAAAATAGTCAAAATGGATATAAAAGCAAGACCTAACTAAATACTGTCAAAAAGAGGGACACTTTAATTATGAAGATGGAGAGGTTGAAGTAAATGGATAGGAAAAAGATCTATGGCATACAAACGATCCGTAGCAACTACTGTCAAGTTGATTTTGACTCATAGCGACCCTGTAGGACAGAATAGAACAGCCCCATAGTGTTTCCGATCTTTACAGAAGCAGACTGCCACATCTTTCTCCCGCAGAGTCTGGTGTGTTTGAACTGCTGACCTTGCCAGTTAGCAGCTGAGCACTTAACCACTCCGCCACCATCATACAAACAGTGTGTAAAAAGGCTGAAATGGCTGTGTTAATATCAGAGACGATAAACTTCAAGATAAAAAATATTACCAGAGGTAAGAGGGACATTTCATAATGATAAAAAGATGAATTCATTAAGAAGATGTAACAATCATAAATGTGTAAGAACCTAATAATAGAGCTTCGAAATGCATTAATCAGAAATTTATGTAATTTAAAAGGAAACATAGGCAATTCCACAAAGTTTGTTAGATTCCTCAACATTCCTCTCTTAGTAAACAATAGAACAAATAAACAGAAAGTCAGTAACTACATAGAAGCCCTAAATGACACCATCAGCTACCTTAAACAAATTGATATTTATAGAACACTCTACCCAACAACTGCAGAATACACATTTTTTTTCAAGTACACATGGTATGTTTACAAAGATGGGCCATGTGCTGGGCTCTAAAACGAGTTTCAATCAATTTAAAAGGTTAGAAATCATATAGAGTATATTCTTTGACCACATGCAATTAAATTAGAAATCAGTAACACTAAGACATCAAGAAAACTCCAAATAATTAAAAATTAAAGGACACACTCTGAATAATAGAAATATCAAGGAAGCAATCACAGCAGAAGTTGAAAATACTGCGAAGTTGGTTCTTTGAAAGTATCAACAAAATTGATAAAACCCTTTTTAGTTAATTGATCAAGAAAGAGAGAGAAAACAAATTACTGATATCAGGAAGAAATGAGAGGTTACCACTGCAGATCCCATAGACACTGAAAACATACTAATGGAATATTATGAAAAATTTGTACACAAATTCAGCAACTTAGAGGAAATAGACAAATTTTAAGATAAAGCAGAAAGCATGAATAGCTTCATATATAGTAGTAATTAAATTCATAATCAAACATTGTCCCACAAAATTAAGTCGAAGCCAGATGGTTTTATTGGTGAATTCTGTCAAATAAGAAAGAAATAACATCAATCTTCCACAGACTCTTTCAGTAAATAGAGAACACTTTAGCTCTTCTTATGAGGCCAGCACGACATAACAAGGCAGAAGAAAGAGAAAATTACAGGGCCATTATATCTCATGAACACATTAGCAAAACTTGAACAAATTATTAGCAAATCACATCCAGTAACAATATGCATATATAAAAAAAAATGTCATGAACAAGTTGGGTTTATCCCAGAAATTACAAGGTTGAATTAACATTTGAGAAATCAATTAATGTAATTCACCATATTAATAGAATAAAGGAGTAAAATTATAGATTCAGTATAAGCATTTGACAAGACCTAACATCCACTAGGAGCCCTGGTGGTGAAGTGGTTAAGAGCTCAGCTGCTAACCAAAAGGTCAGCAGTTCGAATCCACCAACCACTCCTTGGAAATCCTATGGGGCAGTTCTGTTCTTCCTAGAGGGTAGCTATGAGTTGGAATCGACTCAAGGGCACACAACACCAACAACATTAGCTAGCTCAAGTCCTTTTGTTGTCAAGTTGATTCCAACTTATTGCCGCCCTTTAGGAGAGAGTAGTAACTGCCTCCAGGGTTTCCAAGGCAATAATCTTTACAGAACCTGGCTGCCACATCTTTCTCTCATGGAGTGGCTAGTGGGTTTGAACTGCTGACTTTTACTTAGCAGCCAAGTGTTTTAACCACTGTACCACCAGGGTTTCTTGCTAGCTCAAGTAGGTTTTTGGGTTTTTTTCTGCATAAATTCGTTAAAGTTTTCTACATATACAATCATGTTGTCTGCAAATAAAGACAATTTTATTTCTCCTTTGTTTCTAATCTTTGTTCAGCCAGAAGCTCTGTCATACTATTGGTTCATTGTAGTCATCAGTGCACACACAATGTAGTTTGCACTGCTGACCCCACTGATGTGGGATGCTATCCTTAAAAGCATGCTTTTTTTTTTTTTTCCTGTAAACTAGATGTACTTGTTATCACCCATTGACTGAATGGATTCTGCACCGTCTCTGGTCCCTAGCTTCTTATTTTCAGCATAATCTTGGATACTCCTGAGTAGCAAAACCTAGGTTATATTGCTTACACTGTAGTTGACAGAGAAGCCTGAGAAAAGATTATCTGGTGTTTGTGGCTTCCTTAAGGTAAAAGATTCTCCACACACAGGAATGGGGTTTCTTGTTCATTAGCCAGACAGAATGACAGGTGTCCATAAAAGATACAGGGAGTGGAGAGTGATATCATTAAGATAGCAGAATGAGAAGTTCCATACTCCCGTCTCCCCACAGAAACGACAAAAAGAGCAAAAATTGTTAGAAACCTTGTTTGGAACTCTGGTGAAGAGTTGGAGTTTAACAGCAACTAACTGAAAGTTTGTCAGAATGTTGGGATAGCTTTTTGGCTCTTTGATACTGTCTTGCGAAGCGACAGCCCACACTTTTAGATTAGGACCCTGGTCTCTGGTTCTGGAGTGAACAGAGCATACCTTATTTACAAATTATTATGTTTTTCTGTTTGAACCTGTTGAGTGACTGCCAAAGGATTGAGACAAACTGCCTATCATGGATTGAATTATGTCCCCCCAAAAATGTGTGTATCAGCTTGGCTGGGCCATGATTCCAGTATTGTGTGATTGTCCTCCATTTTGTGATTGTAATTTTATGTTACAAAGAGGATTAGGGTGGGATTGTATAACACCCTTACTAAGGTAGCATCCCTAATCTAATGTAAAGGGAGTTTCCCTAGGGTGTGGCCTGCACCACCTTTTATCTTACAAGAGATGAAAGGGAAGCAAGCAGAGAACTGGGGACCTCATACCACCAAGAAAGCAGTGCTGGGAGCAGAGCATGTCCTTTGGACCTGGGGTCCCTGCGTGGAGAGGCTCCTAGTCCAGGGGAAGATTGCTGAGGAAGGCCAACA
>NW_004444009.1:5562896-5582438 GCF_000243295.1 Trichechus manatus latirostris | reverse complement strand
AGAGCATGTCCTTTGGACCTGGGGTCCCTGCGTGGAGAGGCTCCTAGTCCAGGGGAAGATTGCTGAGGAAGGCCAACAGAGAGAGAAAGACTTCCCCTGGAGCTGACGCCCTGAATTTGGACTTTTAGCCTACTTTACTGTGAAGAAATAAATTTCTCTTTGTTAAAGCCATCCACTTGTGGTGTTTCTGTTAGGGCAGCACTAGATGACTAAGATGCTGCCCATCTGCTTTTCCATCTCAGAGGTTGATCAGAGTGGAAGAAGGTCAGATGAGCCTAGGACAGTATAAGGTGAACCTATGACTGCCTGCAGCTAAAGAGGGTGATTGAGACAAATAGCCAAAAGAGTTTCTTTGGGAAATTGGGACATTCAGAGGCACTTGTGTATAATTGGGAGAGCCACATGCATGCCTAGGGCAAAACACATACTTAGAAAAGACATGTGGAAATCTTAAAGTTTCACCTCAGGCTGATCTCTAGACTCGGTATAAGCCTGGCTAAGTGTTGAAGGAGTGCCCCAGCATGCAGCCAGTCTGAAAGACTGCAAGTTTTTTTTTTTTTTTTTCCCTTTCTTCTTGTTGTTTTTCTTTCGCTGGTTTTTTTTTCCTTTTTAACTCCTGGCATTCAAGGAAATCTGAATGAGAACACTAGCTGAACACAAACTAAAGGAACAGTGGCTTCAGTGAATGGATATGTCAAGGTATCCAGTCTTCGTAAAAATAGTTTGGAAGAGCCACTAAACCGATGGACTGCTATGGCCTTCAACAATAAAAAATGGGAGGAAAAAATGAGGTAAGATAAAAGAAAAAACCTCCCAGCAAACCCTGAAGAAGGGTGATAATCCCGCTTCCAGAGTTACATTATATTACTCAAGTGTTCTATTTACTGAAAAAAAAAAGAAAAATCACAAAGCATACAGAGAAACGGAAGGATGACCCATTCAAAGGAGTAAAATAAAGTGACAGAAACTCTCCCTGAAGATGCTCAGACATTGGAATTACTCAATAAAGACTTTAAAATAACTGTCTTAAATATACTCAGAGAGTTAAAGGAGGTTATGGACAAAGAAGGAAATCAAGAAAATGTATAAACAAAATAAGAATATCAATAAAGAGATAAAATCTATTGTTGTTGAGTTGACTCATGGCCACCCATGTATTACAGATTAGAACTGAGCTCCATAGAGTTTTCTTGGCTGTCATCTTTATGGAAGCAAACTACCAGGCCTTTTGCAGTACTGCTGGGTGAGTTCGAACTGCCAACCTTTCAGTTAGTACTTGAGCACAAACCATTTGCACCACCCTCCATTGAGTTTTTCATTTAATTATTGTACTTTCCAGCTTCAGAATTTCTGTTGGTTTCTTTTTTATAATTATTATCAATAAAGAGAATGAAATTATAAAAAGAAACCAAACATATTCTGGAACCGAAAAGTACATTAACTGAAGTGAAAAATTTAATGGAGGGGTTCAACAGCAGACTGGAGCTGACTGAAGAAAAATATCAGTGAACTTGAAGATAGGACAGTTGAAATGATCTTGTCAGAGGAACAGAAAGAAAAAAAAAATGATAAGGAAAAAATAACAGAGCCTCAGGGACCTGTGGGATATCATTAAGTGGACCAACATATACATTATGGGAATCCCAAAAGGAGAAGAGAGAGAGAGGAGCAGAAATAATATTTGAAGAAATATTGGCTGGAACTTCCCAAATTTGACAAAAGACAGGAATTTACACATTTAAGAAGCTCAACAAACTCCAAGTAGGATAAACCCAAAGATATCTACACTGAGACACATTATAATAAAACTTTTGAAAACAAAAGATGAATCATGTAAGCAGCAAGACAGAAGCAAATTGTCACATATGAGGGATCCTCAATAAGAATAACTGCTGATTTGGATTTCACCTTTGAAACCATGGAAGCTAGAAGGCATTGGGATGACATTTAAAGTACTGAAAGAAAAGAAAAAAAACCAAAACTGTCAACCAAGAATTCTGATCTGGCAAAATTCTCTTTCAAAAATGAAGGTAAAAAGACATTCCCAGATACACAGAAGTTGTGGAAGTTTGTTACCACTAGACCTGCCTTGTAAGAAATGCTAGTGAGAGTCCTTCAGGTTGAAATGAGTGTACACTAGATACTAACTCAAAACTGTGTGAAGTAATAAAGGTCTCTGGTAAAGGGAATTTCATGGGTAAATATAAAGGCCAGGCTTACTGTATTTTTGGTTTGTAACTGCTTGTTATGTGTGTAGTCTTGTGACTTCTGCTAACATTTATGAAACTGTGGCAGGCTAATTTGTTAGCTTGCAAGTAGAACAAAACCTTTGATCCTTCACACTTTCTTACAGTTTTGGTGATGGGATGATGAAGAGAAACGGGAAGTGTTAAGGGATTTGAAAGGACTTCCTGCAATCCCCTAATAAATAAAGTAGTGGATGATAGGACGGATAAAGTGGTCCTTACTGTACTATCTGTTAGTGAATGTTTGGAGCCTTCACAGTGAGAGAGAGGATTGCAGCAAACAGCCTGATTGTGGTTTAGTTATTGCTCACTCACCTCTGGTGGGAGAAGGAAGGAATATTATAAGTATGGGGCAGCAATCCCTGGGTCCCCAGCCATAAGGCAGTATGGCTGTGGCTGTTGAGTTCAATGGGTCCTTGAAGCTGAAATAAATGATGTCAACAATTAGGATGTAGAGTTTTGTGTAGATTAAAAATAGTAGAAGTTTGTTTGTTAAAGCTGAGCAAGCAACTCCTCAAAACCAAAACTAAGTGCAAGCCTTTGCTTACTTGAGTAGAGTTGCTCTTCTCCCTCGGTGCCCTCTAATTCTTCCTTCCCCTTCTGCTCTTACCTCAGCTGCTTTAAGGAAGAAAGCCAATTATAGACTTAAATTTTATAGTTGTGTTGGATAAAGACATCCTGGTCATCACCCTCCTTCAGCATCTCAGTTTCCCTGTAGTGCCTTCTATTGATAGAGCCTAACAGAAGCCAACTAACAAAGCAGAAATGTTGTTGGTAGAGTCCCAGCCTCAGCACTACAAAAAAGTATGTAAAGTGGTAGATTTGGAACTGAAAGACTATAATTAACTGACACAATTTTTAAAAGAACCCATCCTATTTCAAAGTGTAATATATGATAAAGCGTTGGGAAAATATGGTTTATTTAGTAATTGGTGCTGTCATTGTCATTGATTATACATCTCTGAAGAAAATATAGACCTTTTATACCCAACCACATGTAAAAATAAATTCTAGATGAGGTAAAATAAGTGTAATAAAAGAAAAGACTGTTTTAATATCTAGGGCCAGGGAAAACTGAATGAGTTCCTGTAAATTGAAAAGAAAAAGAAAGAAGGAAAAATAGTCACGAAGTAAAACCACATAGTTCACAGAAATGAAATGTAGATGGTTGATAAACCTACAGAGAAGTTCAATCTTAATAATACGCGGAAAAATGTGAATCGTGCAATAAGATGAACTTAACTCAAGAAATTAGATAACTTGATAACCAGCTTTAGCAAGTGTGTGGGGGAAAGGGACACTCTAATATTCTTCCTGAAGTATGAATTGCTACATCCTTGGACATTAAGCTACCTGTTGATTTAGTGACTGGATCTGCATCATTCTCATTATCACCATAGACAGGGGACATCCTTAAAGGCTATCAAAAGACCTATAGCTAGGCAAGTGTTACTTAGGGCCAAGTAAAGATTACTGAAAAACTGGATTAACATAGAAAGAGAGAGAAAAAAACATTTATAAACATACCTCCCACTAAAAATGAGCTTGCAAACTATGAAAACTAATGAAGATGCTACAACATGAATGAACCTTGAAAACATTATCCCGAGTGAAGTAAGTCAGTCACAAAAGGGCAAATATTGCATTTCACTGTATGCAGTAGGCAGATGTATAGAATCCAAAGTTAATTAGTGGTTACCAGAGTATCAGGGAGCAGACAAAAGGGAGTCATTGCTTGGGGGCACTGAGTTTCTGCTAATGATGGTGAAATGATTTGGAAAAGGATCATGGTGATGGTTGCATAACGTGATGAACATAATTAGTGTCACTGAATTGTACATATAAAAATTGTTGAATTAGCAAATGTTATGTATAATTTTACCACAATTGAAAAAATAACAGCTAATGAAGAAATCAGATGCCAATAAAGGGAGTCAAAGAACTTGACTTCAGTCTAAAAAATATTAATTTTATAGAACATTCTGACAAAATGGGATGCGCTATGAAATTAATAAAGCTAAAAGAATTTAGAGACTTATGAAATAAAAGTAGACTTAGTTAAAGAGAGAATTCATGATTTGAAAGGCAGTACAGAAAAATTCATTGAGAATGCAGCATAGTCAGAGAGATAAAATCAGAAAAAAGATAGATTGAGAGGCTTCAAAGAATGTTTGTTAGGAGGCTGTCTTAGGCTGAGTTCTTTAGGGAAGCAAAACCAGTGAAACCTATAAATATATATGTAGAGAGAGATTTGTGTCAAGGAACTGGCTCACCTGATTGTAGAGGCTGAAATGTCCCAAGTCCATGGATCAGGATAGAGGCTTCTCCTGATTCACATAGCCACAGGGACTGGCGAACCCAAGATCATCAGGTCAGAGAGCAGGGCCCTTGCTCACAGTTTGTGAAGATCGATGAATCCCAAGACCTGAAGATAAGCTGCTAGCTCAAGTCCTAGGAACCGGAGGTCAGACGAACAGGAGGTAGCTGCAGGATCCAGAGCAGGCAAAAGCCAGAACATCTATGTATATTCGGATGCAGGACACACACCCAAGGAAACTTCCTTTCAACTGATTGGCTACTAACAGCAGATACCATCATGGGGGTGATCACATATACACACTGAAAATCATGGCCCAGCCAAGTTGACACACAATCTTAACCATCACAGTCCAGCCCTTGTCAAACTGGCACCTGTACACATCTCCCCAAACCATACATAACCTCTGAATAAAGACAATTACAAAGTCATACTTGGATCTAACATGATGCAATTAACATGCATACAACTGAAAGCGCACTAGCCCTGTTTACATCTTGTCATGGATTGAATTGTGTTCCCCCAAAATATCTGTCAGCTTGCCTGGGTCATGATTCCCGGTATTGTATAATTGTGTACCATTTAGTAATCTGATGTGATTTCCGTATGTGTTATAAATTCAGTCAATCTGATCTAATACGATGGATTAGCGGCAGTTATACTGATGAAGTATACAAGGTTGGATAGTGTCTTAAGCCAATCTCTTCTGAGATACAAGAGAGAGAAGTGAGCAGAGACAGATGGGAACCTCATACCACCAAGAAAGTAGTGCCGGCGAAAAGCGCATCCTTTGAACCTGAGGTTCCTGCACAGAGAAGCTCCCAGACCAAGGGAAGATTGATGACACCGACCTTCCTCCAGAGCCAGTGAGAAAGTATTCCCCTGGAGCTGATGCCCTGAATTTGGACTTGTAGTCTACTGGACTGTGAGAGAATAAACTTCTCTTTGTTAAAGCCATCCGCTGTGGTATCTCTGTTATAGCAGCACTAGATGACTAAGACACATCTTATATTTTATAAGTGAAGAAAACAGAAATACTTGATGCATACATACAAAGCAGAAATACTCATGCAGTTGCAGTCTTCATTTCTGCAACTGGTCATGTGAACATAACTGGTATTTAGAAATACCTTCTACCACCCATTCCGTATTCCCTTTGCCCTCAGCAAGCACCTCAGCTGTCTGTGGTTCTTTACCTGGGGGGGTGACCCAAACCTTCAGTCCTGGAGGGTCTGAGCAATTAGTAGGCATGTCGAAATTGGGTTGCTGTAATTTTCCATTGACTTTAATCACGGGGCATGGTAGTACTAAGAGACGCCCTAAAGAATCTCCTGCATTACATACTCTTCTTTGCCTTTGTTATGTAATATCAATCCTATTTCCTCTTGGTAATCAGGATCAATCACACTAGCCAGTGTGGTAACTCCCTTTTTTACCTGTTGATACAGAGGCATAAGGAGCCCAAAGTGGCCAGGTGGCATTTTTAGCTTCCAGTTCAATGGAATCAGTGAAGTGTCTCCAGGTGGGAGCATTCCTTCCTTTAGAACTAAGACCTCTAGACCTGCAGAGCATAAGTTCGCGGGGATGGGAAGCAAAAATCTTGCAAGTGGGTCACTAGGGGTGGTAGTGAGTGGTGTCACTTCCATTTCCACCCCTTGATTTCTGGGCCCATGAATCCTGGTTATGGAAGAAACAGCACCATATATTGGATGCTGATTTAGAGCATATACAGCCTCCTAGAGAACATTGCCCAGCCCTGCAGGGTATTGTCACCTAGCTGGTGCCATAATTGTGTCTTGAGGAGGCCATTCCATTGTTCTGTCAAGCCAGCTGCTTCAGGATGATGAGGAACATGGGAAGACAGTGAATTCCATGAGCATGGGCCTTCTGCCTCACTTCATTTGCTATGAAGTGAGTCTCTTGATCCGAGGCAGTGCTGTGTGGGATACCATGACAGTGGATAGGGCATTCTGTAAGTCCACGGATGGTAGTTTTGGCAGAAGCATTGCGTGCAGGGAAGGCAAATCCATATCCAGACTAAGTGTCTATTCCAGTAAGGACAGAACGCTGCCGTTTCCATGGTGGAAGTGGTCCACCAGCTTCCTGGCTGATCACCTTGAGGGATGGTGCTATATTGGGGACGCAATGTTGGTCTCTGCTGCTGGCAGGCTGGGCACTCAGCAGTGGCTGTAGCCAAGTCAGCCTTGGTGACTGTAAGTCCATGTTGCTGGGCGCATGCATAACCTCTATCCCTGCCACCATGACCACTTTGTTCATGAGCCCATTGATCAATGACAGAAGTAGCTGGGAAGGAGGATGACTGGTTTCCACAGAATATGTCATCCTGTCTTCTTGATTGTTAAAATCCTCCTCTGTTGAGGTCACCCTTTGGTGAGCATTCACATGAAAGACAAATATCTTCACTTCTATGGCCCATTCAGAGAGTTCTATCCACATACCTCTTCCCCATAAATCTTTGTGTCTGATTTTCCAATCATGTACCTTCCAAGTCCCTGACTGTGCAGCCAGACTGTTGGCCGCAGCCCATGAGTCCGTATACAGTTGCACATCTTACCATTTCTCTTTCCAAGCAAAGTGAACAGCCAGGTGCACTGCTTGAAGTTCTGCCCATTGAGAGGATTCCCCTTCATCACTGCCCTTCAGGGAGGTCCCAGAAAGGGGCTGTAGTACTGCCACTGTCCACTTTCGAGTGGCGCCTGCATGTTGTGCAGAACCATGTGTAAACCAGGCACAAGTTTTCTCTTCTTCAGTCAGCTGATCATAAGAAACTTCCCATGAGGCTATAGGTGCGGACCGGGAGATGGAAGGTAATGTGACAGGAGTGGAGACCATGGGCGTTTGGGCCACTTCCTCATGCAACTTGTGCCTTCAGGTCCTGGTTGGACCTAATCTCGTATATACCTCTTCCATTTAATGATGGAATGCTGCTGTGCACGTCCAATTTTATGACTCTCTGGGTCAGACAACACCCAGTTCATGATGGGCAGCTCAGACCGCATGGTGACTTGGTGTTCCATGGTTAAGTGTTCAGTCTCTAGTAAGACCCAGTAATAAGCCAAAAGCTGTTTCTCAAAAGGAGAGTAGTTATCTGCAGAGAATGGCAGGGCTCTGCTCCAAAATCTTCAGGGTCTGCACCGTGATTCACCAATAGGGACCTGCCAAAGACTCGAAACAGCGTCTGTATCTGCCACTGACACTTTAAACACCATGAGATCTGCTGGATCATATGGCCCAAGTGGCAGAGAGGTTTGCAGAGCAGCCTGAACCTGCTGCAGAGCTTTCTGTTTTTCTGGGCCCCATTCAAAACTAGCAGCTTTTTGAGTCACTTAATAAATAGGCCGGAGTACTATACCCAAATGAGGAATATGTTGCCTCCAGAATTGCCACTAGGCGTTGTGTCTCTTTTTTGATTGTGGGAGCAGCCATATGCAATAGCTTAATCCTTCACTTTAGAAGGAATATCTCGACATGCCCACACCACTAGACTCCTAGAAATTTCACTAAGGTGGAAGGTGCTTGAATTTTTGTGGGATTCATTTCCCACCCTCTAGCTTGCAAATGTTTTACCAATAAATTCAGAGTCATTGACACTTCTTCCTCACTAGGTCTAGTCAGCATAATGTCACCAATGTAATGGACCAGTGTGACGTCTTGTGGAAGGAAAAGGCAATCAGGGTCCCTGTGGACTAAATTATGACATAGGATTGGAGAGTTGACGTAGCCCTGATGTAGGCAAGTGAAGGTGTATTACTGGCCTGGCCAGCTGAAGGCAAACTGCTTCTGATGGTCCTTCAAAACAAGTATGGAGAAAAAGGCATTAGTCAGATCAGTAGCTGCATACCAGGTACCAGGAGTTGTATTAATTTGCTCAAGCAGTGAAACTATATGTGGAACAGTAGCTGCAACTGAAGTCACCACCTGGTTAATCTACTGTCGATTCTCCAAGATCCATCTGGTTTTTACACAGGCCAAATAGGCGAGTTGAATGGGGATGTGGTGGGAATCACCATCCCTGTATTCTTCAAGTACTTGATGGTGACAGTAATCTCTGCAATTCCTCCAGGAATACAGTATTGCTTTTGGTTTACTATTTTCCTAGGTAGGGAAAGTTCTGATGGCTTCCACTTGGCTTTTCCTACCATAATAGCCCTTACTGTATTTGCAAGGGATCCAGTGTGGGGGTTCTGCCAGTTGCTGAGAATATCTATTCTAATTATGCATTCTGGAACTGGGGAAATCACTACAGGATGGGTTTGAGGACCCACTGGATCTACTGTGAAATGAACATGAGGCAAGACTCCATTAATAACCTGACCTCCATATGCCCCCACTCTGACTGATGTGCCACAGTGACATTTTGGGTCTTCTGAATTAATGTCAGTTCAGAGCCAGTATCCAGTAGTTCCAAAAAAGTTTGATTATTTCCTTTTCCCCAGTGAACACTCACGCTTTGTAAAATGCCATACATCCCTTTGGGGAAGGCTGAGAGAGCGATTAATAGTATAAATTTTTGGCAATGTATTGGAGTCCTTCCTCAAGGAGACCCAGGCTCCCCCTCATTCAAGGATTCAAGGGGTTGTGGGTCATTAAACTCGCTCATGTCTGGGAATCGATTGAGGGACCGTGACTCTGTATTCTGGTGATTCGAGTTAGACTACTGTTCACCTTAATTCCCCGTTTGTACAGATCAGATAAATAGATTTCCCATCTTTTTCACTCCTAGGGACACCAGGACTAGCCAGCGCCATGAGTCCATATGAGTCAGACTATTCTGATTACTGCTTTGACTCTGCTGTTACTGTAACCATGCCCACCTCGTCTTTGTCAGTTGAGTGCTGCCACTTGGCCCCTACCACCATGAGGTCCAATCAGTCCCATGGTAGTTAGGAGTCTTAATTCAGGGCAGTTCCCACTGTGAAATCTGATTTACATAAAATAGCAATCACAGCAGTCTTCAAGGTTGCTGGAGCTCCCTTCACAAATTTGTTCCTCACAGTTATGGTAAAAGGTGTGTCCCCTTGGCATTCCATGTGTGGGTCTGTGGATCTAACTTGATAAATCCACTCTAGCATGCCAGTTTCCCTAAGCCTTTGAATACCTTCTTCTGTAGTACTCCAAGGCAGGTCTGGTACTTCAGCTTGATTTAGTGTAGGCCACTGTGTAATCCATGCTTTAGCAACCCAGTGAAATAAACTAGTAGATCCTTTCCTAACTTCTCAAGCTGGAAAATTGAATGAAGAATCTGTGCTCAGTGGACCCATAGCATTACAGTCAGACTGATCGATGTTTATGTTCCTTGCACCATTATTCCACACCCTGAATAGCTATTCCCACACATATTCCCCAGATTTCTGTTTGTACATATTAGAAAAGTCAAGTAGTTCTTTTGGAGTGTAGCGTACCTCCTCCTGGTTCACACTTTGTACTTCACCTTTTGCGGCTAGCTGGGACTTGAGTCTAGTTATAGGTCTAGAAGCCAGAATCAGTGTGGAATTGTTTTGAGAAAACTCAGCATTGTCTTGTAAAGCATCTGCCTCAGGCAAAGGTTCTTTAGAGGCAGCTGGGCTAGGGTTAATCTCATTAGACGGGCTAATGGTTTTTCTGGGCAGGGTGGCTTAGCAGACAAACATGAAGTAATCTCTTCATATGGGAGTGGTTCTGCTGGCAGGAGTGATTCAACAGAATTTAGGGGCTCAGTGTCCCCAGCTTCTTGATTATCTGTCAATATGTCCCAATCCCAAGTTTCAGGACCCTATTTCTTCCCAATCAATGCCCTTACTTTAACTTCAGACACCTCTTAAGGTAGGCAGTTGAGCTGGCATTGTAATTCAGCCACTTTTACAGTAAGACTCTGGGTTTGGTTTTTGGCAATATCAGCTCTGTTACTACAGGAAATAATGCTTTCTTTCAAAGCACAAGTGGAATCTTTGAGGTTGTTTATGTAGTAGTTGAGCTTTGACTCTGAAGACCTGAACACATCTCTTTCATTCACCAGTTTGTCTAGCAAAAGTAGGACCAGCTTCCTTATACTTCTCATTCTGACTAAATTGTAGAAAGATATCACACATGTATTCGCCCAGAGCCTCGCCTTTCACTAATACCTGATGTATTGGTGGTGATATTTTGCATATTTGTATCACCATCTCACACCATGGACTGCACTGCCCTCTTTACTGCTGGAAGCAGAGTCATCAGCATCTTTAAGACCAACCAGACTTCAGAAACAATTTAGAAAACTCATCCTTACAATTTTGTTTGTCTAGGACCGCTCTTGATATCAAAAGTCTTAGGCTGTGTTCTCTAGAGAAGCACAACCAGTAAAACGTATAAATATATAATCAAGGAACTGGCTCACGTGATTGTAGTGGCTGGAACGTCCCAAGTCTGTGGATCACAGTAGAGGCTTCTCCTGATTCATGTAGCTTTAGGGGCTGGCGAATTCAGGATAGGCAGGTTGGAGAGCAGGGCTCTTGTTCACAGGCTATGAAGATCAACAGATTCCAAGATTGACAGATAAGCTGCTAGATCAAGTCCCAGGTACTGGAGGTCAGACGAACAGCAGGTAGCTGCAGGATCCAGAGCAGACAAAAGTCAGAACATCCATTTATATTCAGATGCAGAACACAGGCCCAAGGAAACTCCCTTTCATCTGATTGGCTACTCATAGCAGATCCCATCATGAGGTTGATCACATATAAACACTGAAAATCATGGGCCAGCCAAGTTGACACACAATCTTAACCATCACAGAGGCCCAGATGAGGTTAATGGAATAAATGATACAGAATCAACACTTTAAAAGATTTCAGTCAATACTTGAAAAAGATTTCAAGAATAAGTAGGAAATACTAAAAACTGTGAAAGTGAAAGGACCAATTACTTACAAAAGAATGGCATCTAATAGTAGAGTTCTTAGCAGCCAGAAGATAAAATAACTGCCATGTTAGCCAAATATCATTCAGGAGGGAGAATGTAAGATATAGGATAAAGAAGTATGCACATAAACTAATAAAGTATTTTGAGGATTATTGACTATATTGAATATTATTGACTATAAAAATTAAGACAAAACAGGATTATATGGTGGTGTTAATTGTCGACAAGTTGGCCCCTGACTCATGCCGAGCTTGTGCACAACAGGATGGAACGCTACCTGGTCCTGCACCATCCACATGATCATTTGTGTATCTGTGAAGTTTTCATTGGCTGATTTTCACAAGTAGATGGCCAGGCTTTTCTTCCTAGCTTGTCTTAGTCTGGAAGCTTCGTGAAAACCTGCTGAGCATTATAGCAACACCCAAGCCTCCACTGACAGATGGGTGGTGGCTGTGCATGAGGTGTACTGGCTGGGAATTGAACCCTGGTCTCCCACAAGGAAGGTAAGAATTCTACCACTGAACTACCACTACCCCCTGTAGGGTTATATGTATTGAAGTTGTCATGGATTTCATTTTACTTGGATCCACAATCAACACCCATGAAAGCAGCAGTCAGGATATCAAACGATGGTTTGCGTTGGGCAAATCAGCTGCAAAAGACCTCTTTAAAGTGTTAAATAGCGAAGATATCACCTTGAGCACTAAGGTGCACCTGACCCAAGCCATGATATTTTCAGTCGCCTCATACGCATGCCAAAGCTGGACAATGAGTAAGGAAGACTGAGGAAGAATTGATAGCTTTCGATTGTGGTGTTGGCAAAGAATATTAAATATGCCATAGACTCCCAGAAGAATGAACAAATGCGTCTTGGACGAAGAGCAGCCAGAGTGGTCTTTAGAAGGGAGATTGGAGAGACTTCACCTCACGTACTTTGGACGTATTATCAGAAGGGACCAGTCCCTGGAGAAGGACATCATGCTTGGTTAAGTAGAGGGTCAGCGAAAAAGAGGAAGACCCTCAACGAGCTGGATGGCACAGTGGCTGCAACAATGGGCTCAAAGACAGCAGTGATTGTGAGGGTGGTGTGGGATCAGGCAGTGTTTCGTTCTGTTGTACATAGGGTCACTATGAGTGGGAACCAACTCTTTGGCACCTAACAACAACAAAATAGTGAAACAGTCAAGTACGTGGACTGTGGAACTGGACTGGCTGGGTTTAAACCAAGGCTTACCACTTACTACATATATGACCTTGGGAAAAGTTAATTATTAATTTTGTATCTGTTTCCTATTCTGTAAAATGTGACTAATGGTATTACTTATTTCGTTGAGTTATGAGGATTAAATGAGTTAAAATATGTTTGCCATTATGATTTTCATCATCATCCAAACATTTTTGTAGAACATAGTATTGTTGAATGTTAACATCAGGTATCTCAGGTAGATGAGGTTGATGTAGAAGATGGAGGAGAGAATTTACTTGCTCATGATAAAACTCTGTACCCTTTGGCTTATTAAATTGCTTCATTCAACAGTTGTTGAGCACCTTCTATATGCTAGGCACTCTTCTAAGCACTGACAATATAACAGTGAATAAAACAAAAACATTCCAGTCCACCTATAGCTCCCATTCTACTATGCGGGAAACAGACAGTAAATAAGATAGAAATTGAGAGAGTGTGTTTGTATAACCACATATACAATGCATACGTACACTGTTAGTAATAAGTGCTAAGGAGAAGATTGAAGCAGGGAAAGGGAATAAGGACTTTGTAATTTCAAACAGGATGTCCAGGGAGTGCCTGAGATGGTAACTTTTATGTTAAGACCTGAAGGAGATAAGAGAGTGAGCCATGAGGAAGAGGATATAGTCAAAGGGAACAGCAAATGAAAAGCCAGTGGGGCAAAAGCATAACTGGGCATTCTCAGAAAACAACAAAAGAGGCTAGCGTTACTGAAATAGCATGCATAAGGTAGAGAGAAGTAGGGGATGAGATCATAGAAGTGATGTGGATTCGCCTCATACAGAGATTTATAGCCTTTTTAAGGACTTTGACTTTTACTCTGAATGAGACAGGGAACGATTTGAGGGTTCTAAACTGACTTATATTTAACATTCTTACTTTGATTGCTAGGTTGAACGTTTAAGTAATCTGATAAAGAAAACAATTAAAAACACGTGCATTCTAATGTCACTCCCCTCCTCGAGAATCTGCAGTCGTTCTGTATTACCTATTGTCTTATGTTTTGTTGCCTTTATGTTAAAACTCTTCATAATCTTGCTACATTGTATCTGTTAAACCAGTTTCTTTTAGTTCTTCTAAACCTAGGACCATTATTTAAATGCTAATTCTTCCAAACCTAGGACCCGTTTTAGCCTGCTTCCATTGCCTATAATATTCTGACAAAAATAATTGGAAGATTTTGCATAGCTGATATTTAACAAATAAAGTTTTTTCTTTATGTAAGTGAAATGTTTTACAAGTCTTCATTTAAATACTATTTAGGCACTTGTATATGTTATTAGTTGACTCACATTCATCATTTTATCAGTCAAGAGTCCTAATTCCAGAAAACAGAATTGATTTTAGCTAGTGATTTGTTAGAGGCTACAGAGTAGCTAACAGACTCTCTGGGAAGGGCAGGACATTGGGTATTTTTGTTACACAGCTAGGAACCATGCAAGCAAGGGAAATGCCCAAGCTTACCATTGAGCTAACTGAGCACAAACTCCATTGCCTTCATTGCCCTTATGGTACCTATGAAGCTAGGGACCAATCACTGGAACAACTACTAGAGGTACCACAGAAGAATCAGATACCTTCAGCACTGTGTTTACAGGAAGAGCAGCCTTCCATCATGTGACTGCTGCCTCATATTGCTCACTTCTGTTTTTCAGATCTCACATGGTTGTGTGTAGTTGACAGTATGTAGGCCATATCCGGAACCCTAGCTAGAGTGAATTCTTGAAAATGTTAAGTATAGTTTTCCATCCTCTGCAGAACATGATGGTATGCTGAAAGGGCATTTGAATGGGCATTGAATGTCTGCCACCTTCATAATAAAAAGAAATGAAAATAAAAATGGCAGTTTAAAAAAAAAAAAACAAAAACATTACCGTTGAGTCGATTCCAACGCACAGAGGCCCTATAGGACAGAGTAGGACTGTCCCATAGCGTTTCTAAGGCTGTAAATCTTTACAGAAGCAGACTGCCACTTCTGTCTTCCACGGAGTGGTTGGCGAGTTTGAACTGCCAACCTTTTGGTTTGCAGCCTTTAACCACTGCTCCACCGGCTCTCCTGAAAATGACAATAGGATATTCTTTTTCACCTGTCAGTTTGACAGTAGTCAAAAGTTTGATAACTTCTGTGTTAAAGATGCGGGCAGATAGCGACTCATAAATTGCTGGTAGGAGTATAAATTAGTAAAACATCTATGGGGGACAGATTGGTAGTAGCTATCGACAGATTGGTAGTAGCTATCAAAATTACAAATAAATATACCCATTGATCCAACAATTACTCGTTCTGGAATTTATTTTTTTATATAGGTGTATAACCCAGGTTTGATTGCCGGTCAATGCACTTCATGTATAGCTATCACTGTCTGTCAGTGGAGGCTTGTGTATTGCTATGATGGTGAACAGGTTTCAGTGAAGCTTCCAGGTTAAGATGGACTAGGAAGAAAGGCCTGGTGAACCACTCTCAAAAATCAGTCAGTGAAAACCCCATAGATCACAACAGTCTGATCTTCAACTGATAATGGGGATGGTGCAGGACTAGGCAGCATTTCATTCCATTGTGCATGGGGTCACCTGAGTTGGAAGCCAACTAGGTGGCAGCTAACAATAACAACATAGTTTGGAAACAATTTTAAATGTCCATCAGTAGGGAACTGATTACATAAATTATGGCATATTCATTTAAGGAGTAATCCTGCAGCCACTTAAGAGAATGAGGTAGCCCTTTGTGTGCTGATTTGGAAAGATCTCCAAGATAGAATTAAGTGAAAGAACCATGTTCAGAGAGTGTATGATAGTCTGCGTGAGGGAGAGATAGACAAACTGTGTGTAGGAGGCCAGGAAATGAGATTAGGAACCATGAAACTGATCTAGCACGCATTATTTACTAGATATTCAAGAAACTGATAGCTAGTTGCATTGTAGATGGTTGAGGGACAAGACTGAAAAAGTGACTTTTTTTTTACTTTGTACTCTTTGATACCTTTTGGATTTTGTCTTATCTGTCTGCATGGCATACGAAAAACTAATTTATTTTAAATTAGCTATTGATATTGTATACTAAAATATGTTGGAGTTTTTGCTGTTGTCTACCAAAATATGATTCTGAAGATAGAGAATTTAATTCTGTAATATATTCATCATTAAAGAGTTTATATATTTGTGAATAAATTAAGATAATTATACTATATAAGAAGATTTTCTCAGTGTCCTTACTAGGTGTTTTCTCTTTGGAGTGTCCATTAGAATTGGTTGTTGTGTATGTTAACTGTTATCAATTACACAGGGTAGTTAGTTGAAAATTAGACAATACATTATTGATTACTTTTGTGAGTGAAATGAGACTGTTTTCTATTCAGAAAAAGTTTATATTTATAAATCATTTTGTCATTTTTAATATTAGTTTCATACTTAGAAAAGATGTTTAAAAAATATATGATTAACAAATACATAACAAAGCACTCAACTACTAGCTGAAATGTTGGCAGTTGGAACCCACTAAGAGACGCCTCAGAAGATAGGCCTGGTAATCTGCTTTCCAAAGGCCACAGCCTTAAAAACCCTATGGAGCAGTTCTAGTCTGTACCGATGGAGTTGCCGTGATTGAGAATGGACTTGAAGACAACTAACAACAATAGCAATACTAGTTCTTAGATAAAAACTTGGTTCCTTTGTTCTCACGGTAAACAGACGTGATACTGTTTACCGTATAATGTAACTTGACTTTGTTAACATATAAATATTAATACCAAGAGAAATGAATTTACATTTGCTTTTCTGTATTAATGGGATGAATAATATTCAAATATTGACCTTAAATTATTGTTTTTTTTTTTGAGATTTTTGTATTAAAGTAGGTATTAAAGGAAATGGTAAATTGTGGATATGTAAGTATATCTAATTAAAAGTTCTGCTAAGTGGTTCTTACTGTATTTAAGGAACCTTGTAGAACATCTTACATCATTCTTTTTTGTCTACTTGCACATATTCTTCTCTAATATTTTCTACCCACAATAATGTTGTTATACATTGTTTAGTATTTTCACAACTCAAAACTTTGGTCTGTTCAACTACTTATTGTTATTTAAAGGCCTTAATAATATTTTATAAATAACATTTGGCTTTAATGAAAAGATAGGACCTTAAATAACCAATCACTTTGTAATTAGTTTGAGATGGGATAGACTTGAGGCATGTAGGTGAATATGCTACTTTTTCTAACCAAGCATTATGACCCAGTCTCAGTTTGGAGTCTCTAAATCAGTGTTCTTCAAAGTGGGGTGCACAAACCTATCTATGGGAAAATGCTAAGAAAATATTAAAAATTTTCCTATATGCATCTTGATAATAGTACATGATTTAAAAGAGTTTAGAGGCCACTGATATTTAGGTGATTTATTGTTTGCAGTACTGAAAAAGCAAGTGAGGCAGAGAGGTGCAAAGCATTTGTAAGTCTTAAGGTAAACTTGGAATGTGAACAGTTAAGTTTTCTTTCCTTTTTGTAATGCTTGTTAAATCTTTGTGGAAAATGTTTAAACATAAACATGGTTACAGTAATCCAGGGCCATTTGGGGAGGAGAGAAATCACTAACTAGATAGTAGATAAGTGTTAACTTTGGTGAAGGGAAAGACAACACAAAATGTAGGAGAAGCCAGCACAGCTTGACCAAGGCAGAATCATAGAAGCTTCCTACACACATGCAAACACCTTGAGACACCGATTACAGGGAGTGAGGGCTAGGAACCATGGTCTTGGAGGATGTCTAGGTCAACTGGCATAACATAGTTCATAAAGAAAATGTAATCAGTTTGAGAGGGGATAGACTCTCAGTTTGAGTTGGGTTACATCTCTTTCTTTTGTCTTAACATTGAACTAGCTTGTATCCCTTGGCTGAAAATTTGGTAGCCTAATGTTTTCTCTTAGGTTTCCTGCCAGGTGAAAATAAAGGTAGTATCAACACCAAACCGTGTTCTTCACTTTCAATAAATTGTAGTTTCAGGCCTTTGTATCTTGGGTACAGAGTATCCAGTTTACAAACATTCTGATTGCTGTATGTTCTGTGGTGCCATAGAGATGATGTCCTTTTTTTTTTTACTGAGTGCATTGTGATGTGCATCCATAGAGATCAGCAAATGCATACTGATGGCTATAATTATGAGTATTTATGTTTTTACCTAGATATTCAAGATCAAAGCAGTGCAATTGGCTGAGAAACTTCTTCCTGCCTTTAACACACCTACTGGGATTCCCTGGGCAATGGTGAATCTGAAAAGGTAAACTGCATTTTGTGTGCGTATTCCTGTTCTGGAAGAATTAGATTAACCGATTTTTCACCTTTTTATCCTTAGAATTTCTAATAATTCCCCCCACAGACACTTTCTAAGACTTCAATTATTTTTTCCGCATATATGCAGAAGCATGTTTCTTTAAAATATTTTCTGATTTTTTAAAAATGTGTCCTTACTTTGTAAGAGTTTACCTTTCTTAGCTTCATTCCAATTTCTATCACTTGTTTCTCTAAGTCTAGATTTTACTTGCTTACCTGTATGGTTATAAAATGTCTCTCTTATTTGCTTATTCATTTCCATTTAGTGCTATAATGGGTTCAAAGTACTTTTCCTCTCTCTCTCTTTTTTTTTTTTTTTTTGTTTAACACCACCTGCTGATCTTTCTGTGTCAAAATGGAAAACAACATGCCTAAAAATTGAGATTTTCCATTACTGAAAATCATTTATTAGTGATAAAGGCAGACACAATTCATGATGTTGACTATAGAGTGCTTATTATACTACCTACACTATTTTTTTTCTTTATTTTTTTTAATTGTACTTTAGATGAAGGTTTACAGAACAAATTGTTTCTCATTAAACAGTACACATATTGTTTTATGACAGTGGTTAACAACCCCATGACATGTCAACACTGTCCCTTCTCAACCTTGGGTTCCCTATTGCCGGCTTTCCTGTCCCCTCCTGCCTTCTAGTCCTTGTCCCTGGACTGTTGTGCCCCATTAGTCTCATTTTGTTTTATGGGGCTGTCTAATCTTTGGCTGAACGGTGGACCTCAAGAGTGACTTCACCACTGAGCTAAAAGGGTGTCCAGGGGCCATACTCTCAGGGTTCCTCCAGTCTTTGTCAGGCCAGTAAGTCTAGTCTTTTTTGTGAGTTAGAATTTTGTTCTACATTTTCCTCCAGCTCTGTCTGGGACCCTCTGTTGTGATCCCTGTCAGAGCAGTCAGTGATGGTAGTCAGGCACCATCTAGTTATACTGGACTCAGTCTGGTGGAGGCCATGGTGGTTGTGGTCCGTTAGTCCTCTGGACTGATCTTTTCCTTGTATCTTGTTCTGTTCATTCTCCGTTGCTCCCGAAGGGGTGAGACCAGTGGAGTATCTTAAATGGCTGCTCCAGAGGCTTTTAAGACCCCAGATGCTACTCACCAAGGTAGAATGTAGAACATTGTCTTTATAAACTGTGTTATGTATTGAGCTAGATGTTCCCCAAGACCATGGTCCCCACAGCCCTCTGCCCAGCACTTCAGTTCCTCCGGGGGTTTGGAAGTGTCTATGGAACTTCCATGACCTTTCCTTGTACAAGTTGTGCTGGCTTCCCCAGTATTGTGTACTGTCTTAACCTTCACCAAAGTTACCAATTATCTATTGTCTATTTAGTATTTCCCCCTCCCACCCCTCCCATCCCTTATAACCAACAAAGATTATTTCTTTTTGTGTGTGAGTTTTTATAGTAGAGGTCTCATACAATATTTGTCCTTTTGTGATTGACTTATTTCACTCAGCATAGTGTTCTCCAGTTTCATCCATGTTATGAGATGCTTCACAGA
>NW_004444009.1:5513079-5562158 GCF_000243295.1 Trichechus manatus latirostris | reverse complement strand
GGTTCTCAATTCTGTTCCATTGGTCAATGTATCTGTCGTTGTACCAGTACCAGGCTGTTTTGACTACCGTAGCTGTATAGTAGGTTCTGCGGTCTGGTAGTGCGAGTCCTCCTACTTTATTCTTCTTCAGTAGTGCTTTACTTATCCGAAGCTTCTCCCCTTTCCAAGTAAAGTTAATGATTAGTTTTTCCATCTCTTTAAAGAATGTTGTTGGTATTTGGATCGGGATCACATTGTATTCGTAAATTGCTTTGGGTAGAATTGTCATTTTCACAATGTTGAGTCTAGCTATCCATGAGCATGGTATGTTTTTCCATTTATGTAGATCCCTTTGGGTTTCTTGCAGTAGTGTGTTGTAGTTTTCTTTGTACAGGTCTTTTACATCCCTAGTTAGATTTATTCTTTAGGAGCTATTATAAATGTCATTGTTTTCCTGATTTCCTTTCCATTGTTCTCTTTATTGGTGTATAGGAATCCAACTGAAGTACCTACACTATTGAAGTTCAAAGTGGAACCTTTAAAACATGATTCTTTATAGTCTATTTCATTCTAATAGAGAAACACTTTTCACTTAGATGAAATGTTTTCTTTGGACAGCTTTAGAAATCAATGAAAGATACACAGTTAAAATTTGAATAATGTCAACGTATTTTAACTTGCATTTAAATAATTTATGCTGACTGAAATTGCTGCTGCTCATCTCTTCTTAAAATAAAATTTATTACTCATTATAGTGTCGGAACTTGGAAAGTACATGAAAATTTGACTCTTGCTGTCCTTGCACCTACCTACCTTTTGAATAAAAGTTGGCTTTTTTTTTTCTGGCGACGTGATTCTGTGATAACTTTACTTGAAAACACTAATCTATTGTAGTTATTTCTTTCTAATGGGCAACTTTATAGAGTTTATATTTACATTGAGAAGTCAGCATTTATTACTGAACATTAAACCTAACTTTACTATTCTCTTATTTCATGTACTGGATGTAATGTAAATTACCTCCATGTGAGGGAAAAAGCTAGCTGGAGTTTCAGAGCAGCCTTCACAGAAGGATGTGGCCAAGTGATGTGCACATACCTGTTCTTTTTCCTTAGTTTCATGGCAGATTTTCTGAGGTTTCCTTCACTGTTGTCGTTAAGAGTCGTATTATGTTCTTATATAATAATTAAACCTTAATTCTGATAATGAAGAAAGACTGGAGGACATTTTTGTTTTGTCTAAATAGAGAAAAAGAAGTGAAAAATCAAGCTTACATTGCAAAACTTCAAATTTAGATCCAAATTAAAGTAGAAAAGGGTTTCAAGGACCATGTCCTGAGCATTTTATAAGTTTAATCCTCATTTAGCTTCTTTGTATATACCCATACAAATACATAATTTTACTTAAGTTGACATATGATACTTTTTTTTTTTTTTGGCATCGTCTTTGGCTTGGATCTGCGTGTTTCACCCACGTAGGCCTTCCTCCAGTACTGCCACCTGAAAGCCAACTCATGTTAGCAATATAGCATTGTCCTTCAATATTTTTCTCTATTCTCATTTATCTTCTGTAGTACACAGAAGTACAAACATACCTACAGGGTAGAGCTTATTTCGTTTGTTTGTTTAAATGATTGTTTTTCTGCTTCTCGTTTTTCCGTGAGAAAAATATTCTTATAAATACTCATGGAAATATTTTTCCAGGCCATCTGATAAAACTCTGAATCAGTCTTTGTGATAACTGCATACTGGGACATGGGGTAGTTATGCCATCGTTTATTAAGCATTCCCGTATCAGTGGTGTTGATTTGTTTCCATTATTTTGCCTCTATAAACATTGCTACAACAGTATACTTTTACATATGTCCTTGTGTAGTGGAGATTTTGTGTCTTTGGAAATAATTCTCAAGAGTAGGATTGCTGGGTCAAAGGGCACATATCTTTTTAGTTTTGTGGGATAATTTCCTACTGTGGAATTGCTGGATCAACGGGTATATGTATTTTTAAATTTAACAGATGATCCAAAATGTTTTCCAAAAAGGCTGTAGTATATTACATTTGCACCAGCAATGTGTGAGAATACCTATATGCCTGCAGGTATAAGTTCTTTTTAATTTTTGACAGCTTGGTACCTGTAAAGCATTACTCATTGTTATCTTAATTTGGTTTTTCCTACTAATGAATTTGAGCATCTTTTTCATAAATTTGTTGGACATTTATATTTGCTTTTTGTGAATTATCTATTCCTAAGCTTTGCTTGGGTTGCTTGTCTTTTTCTGTTTATTTTGTAAGAGTACTTTGTAGATTATAGAATTACCTCTTCTCTCCCAGCTCTACTATTTGTCTGCTATTTTTATTTATAGTATTTTTGTCATTCAGAAATTTTAAATGTTTATCCAAATATGTCTTTTATAACTTTGGGGTTTACAGTCTTGGTTAAAACAGATTGTCTCCACCTATTGTTTTGTAGTCTTCTAGATTTCAATAAAACATTTTTATAATATTACTGTAAAAAAGTTCATCAAGTGTGATGTTAATAGAGATTTTTCATAAAATGCCTTTATCAGATTGAGGAAGTTCCCTTCTCTTCTTATTTTTCTGAAAGTTTTTATTATAAATGGATTTTGAATGTTGCCGGATACTTTTTCTTTATCTCTGGAGATCATCATAAGGCATTTCTTCTTTATTCTGCTATTATGGTAAATCAATTATATGCTAGATTTTAAATGTTAAACCAACTTTGAATTCCTCGGATATTCCTTGGCCATCATGTATTGTACTCCTTGTATGTTGCTGAATTTGATTTCCTAATATTTTATTATGTACTTTTACAACTATGTTCATGAGAGATACTGGTCTGAAATTTTCTTTTGTAATGTCTTTGTCAGGTTTTGGTATTAGAGTTATCTGACTTTCATAAAATGAAGTAGGAAGTATTCTCTCTTTATTTTCTGAATGTTTGTAACATTGGTGTTACTTCTTCCTTAAATGCTTGCTAGTCTGAGCCTGAAATTTTCTTTGTGAGAAGGCTTTTGATAATACGTTCAATTTTTCTAATATACATAGTGCTATTTAAAATTTCAATTTCATTTTATTTCAGTTTTGGTAAATTGTATTTTTTAAGGAATTTATTGATTTTATCAAAGATATCAAATTTGTTGGTATAAAGTTGTTCATATTACTTATGCCTTTCATATTTCTCCAATCTGTAGTGATATGACCCCTCCTTCGGTTCAGATATTGGTAATTTGTGCTCTCTCTTTTTGAAATCAGTTTAACTAGGCATTTATAAATTTTGTTAATATTTTCCAAGAACCAACTTTTGTGTTTGTTAATTTTCTCTCTTTTTTGTCTGTTTTCTGTTTCACTGATTTCTGCCTTATTTTTATTAGTTTTTTCCCTGCACTTACTTGGAGTTACTTTGCTTTTTTTCCAGGCTTCTTAAATTTGAACCATAGGTCTTTTGATTTTAGACCTTTCTCTTTTTTTCCTAATATAAGTATTGAAGCTATAAATTCCCCTCAATCTTGCTTCAGCTGCATCTGAGACATTTTGATATGTTGTCTTTTTCATTATCATTCAGTTCAAAATATTTTCTAATTTCTCTTACAATTTCTTTGATGCATCAGTTATTTAGAAGCATGTTGTTCAATTTCCAAATATTTGGAGGTTTGTTAAGATATCTGATTGTTTTTATTTCTAATTTAATTTTATTGTGACCAGAGAAAATACTTTGTGTAATTTCAAAACTTAAATTTATTGCAACTTGTTTATGGCCCATCATATGATCTTTGCCAATACATACTCTTGAAAAGAATGCTTAGTCTGCAGTTATTGGGTGTAGTGTTCTATTAACAATAGTTAGGTTAAGGTGGTTAATGGTGTTGTTCAGATCATCTTTCCTGATTTTTGTTTGTTTGTTTTTGGTGTAATTATTTTATGAGTTGTTGAGATGAGTGTTAAAATATCCAAACTATGATTGTACAGTTGTCTATTTCTGTCATTTTTTTGTTTCATGTATTTTGAAGCTTTATTCTCAGGTGCATTTATGATATGTCTTTCTGGTGCTTTGACCCTTTAATCATTATGATATCCCCTTCATCTCTGGTAATATTTTTGTCTTGAAGTCTGTTTTATCAACTGTTAATGTAGCTACTCCACCCTTTTTATGCTTATTGTTTTCATGGTATGTCTTTTTGTTTTTTTTTTTTAAACCCATTTACTTTTAATCTCTCTGTGTCATTATAATTATAAGCCCTCTTCTTTTGGAGACAGCATCTAGTTGGATATTGCTTTTGTTATCCAGTTTGACAATATATGCCTTTTAATTGGAATGCTTAGCCCATTAACATTTGATGCAGTTATTAATTGAATTTGATTTAAATTCCCTCTGTTTTTTTTTGTTTCTCTTTTCCTACTTCATTGCCTTTTTATCTAAACCTCTATGGTTTTTTTGTTTGTTTTGTTATTTTGGGGCTTTTCAATTTATTTTTATTTTTGCCATAGGAATCACACTATATATAATTAAGTTTTCACAGTCAACTGAGAGTTAATACTGTACCACTTCATGTAAAGTGTTAAGGATCCCTGCTGGCACAGTGATAAAGCACTTGACCGTTAACTGAAAGGTCAGTGGTTTGAATCCACCAGCCACTCCACGGGAGAGATGTGACAGTCTTCTCCCATAAAGATTACAGCCTTGGAAACCCAGTGGGCAGTTCTGCTCTGTCCGGTAGGTTGCTGTGAGTCAGAATCAACTCAACAGCAATGGGTTTTTTCATATAAAGTGCACACATGTTGCAGCCATATCCGTACATTTAGCCTTCCCTCTCGTCCTTTACATGCTATAATCATCAAGTGGATTATATCTAATATACTGTAAATCTCAAAATACATGTTAACATGGTTGGTTTAACAGTCCTGTGTATTTCAGAGAAGTTAAGAGGGAAATAATAGTCTACTGTTTACTCAGGTGTTTACCATTTCCAATGTTCTTCACGCTTTTTTGAAGATCTGAATTTTAACCTGATACCACTTCAGCCTAAAGAACTTTGGTTAGCGTTTCTTATAGTGCTCCTCTGTAGTGATGAATTCTTACAGTTTTTCTTTGTCTGAAAAAGTCTTTGTTTTGTATTCATTCTTAAAGAATATTTTCAGTCTGTATGAAATTCTGGGTGGATGGTTTTTTTCTTTCTACAATTTAAAGATGTTCCACTCTATCTAGTGTCTGTTGTTTCTTATGAGAAGTCAGAATTTGATTCATTGTTGTTATATATGTAGTGTCTTTTTTTCCTCTCAGTGCTTTTAAGATTTTCTGTTTCTTTTTGGTTTTCAGCAGTTTGACCAAGAAGCGCCTTGGTGTGTTGTTGTTTTCTTTATGTATCCTGCTTGGGCTTTGCTGAGCATGTTGAATCTGTATATTTATGTCTTTTATTAAATATAATGGGAAAATTTTGGCCATTATTTTTTCAATTATTTTTTCTGCCCCATTCTTTCTTTCCTCTCCTTCTGGGATACCAGTTACTGGTCCTTTAGAACTTTTATTACACTTCCACAGAACCCTGAAGGTCTTGTTTTTATTTTTCAATTTTTTTCTCTCTTCTTCAGATTGAATAATTTCCATTGATCTATCTTTGTGTTCACATACTCTTTCCTATGTTGTCTCTAATCTGTTCTTAAGTCCATCCAGTGAATTTTCTATAGGAGTGCTGGTGGTGCAGTGGTTAAGCACTCAGCTGCTAACCAAAAGGCTGGTGATTTGAACTCACCCAGCAGCTCCACGGGAAAAAGACCTGGCGATCTGTTCGTATAAAGATTACAGCCTAGAAAACCCTGTGGGGCAGTTCTACTCCGTAACACATGGCGTCATCACGAGTCAGGGGCTGACTTGACAGCAGCTAACAAAAACAACAACCCTTTATTACACTAACTTTTGGCTTTGTTGATCCTCTATTACATGTTATATTCTACTCGTTGTGTTTTCTTCCTTCTACATTCATTTGGTTTATTGGGCTGTTCGTTTTCTAACTTGTTGAGGTGAGTGTTTAGTTCGTTTATTTGCATACTTCCTTCTTTTCTAATATATGCATTTAAAGCTATGTATTTTCCTTTAATTACTATTCTGATTACATCTCACAAATTTTGATAATGTAGTATTTTTGTTATCATTCATTTTACAATACTGTGTTTTCCATTGTAATTTCTTTTAATCCATAGGTTAATCTGAAGAATATTGTTTAAATTCCAAACTTTTGGAGATTTTCACTTTTTGAAAAATTTTTCATTTCTTGCTTAATTGCATCATGATCAGAGAACAATCAGTAGAATTTTAATTCTTCGAGATTTATTGAGACTTGCTTTATGGCTCATTGTTTAGCCTATTTTTATAACTATTTCTACAGTGCTTGAAAA
Organism: Trichechus manatus latirostris; assembly: GCF_000243295.1. Classification (NCBI taxonomy): domain Eukaryota; kingdom Metazoa; phylum Chordata; class Mammalia; order Sirenia; family Trichechidae; genus Trichechus; species Trichechus manatus. The sequence continues at coordinate 5,555,769 of NW_004444009.1, read as the reverse complement.
GATTGTATTTTTTGTAGTTTTTCGATCCACTGTTCTGTGTATGTCTCTTGAGGTCAAATTTCTTAAGTGTGCTATTCAAATCTTATATGTCCTTACTAATTTTTTTTGGTCTGCTAGTGCTATATCAGTTAATGATAGTGGTATGTTAGACTCTCCTACCATGATAGTTGACTTCTCTCTTTTTCCTGTCAGTTATGCCAATTTTTGCTTTATATTTTTGTGGTTGTGTTACTAAGTGCCTATATATGTAGGATTGCTTAATCTTCTTGGAGATTTAACCCTTTATTATTATCTATAGTAGTACCATTTGTCTTACTCTTCCTGATATTAATGTATCGTCAATGGCTTAATTTTAATTAGTATTTGTATGGTATATCTTTTCCCGCATTTTTTGCATTGCACATGCAGATTGCCTTAAAGACTGTCTCTGGATCCCAAGTGACCACTAGAACAGTGGGTTGAGAATTCCCCCTAGTGGTGACAACCACTCCTTGGGTGTTATGTCCATTTAGGCTGATCAGGCCATATATATGTGACATGTACATGATGTTGGTGGTGGTGAAAGCTATTTTAATTACAGACAGCAGACAACATACAACAGGAAGAGTTCCCTGACTAGTGGTCCCCTCTGGCTTAAAAGCTGTCCGGGCAGGCGATGGAAGGCTTTCACGCGTGCTGCCTCACTATGCACCATGGGCAGAGGGCCCAGAGGACCTTCCCCTATTCTGTTTTGTACTCTGGGGTTGCCCATTTCACTGCACAGAGCACAGTGCAGACTGTCTTGCCTAATTACCCAAAGAGGAGGGTAGTTGGACATGTGGGTTCCAGCCCAGAATTGTATTTCTTTAGCCCTGCTGTATATTTGGACAAAGATTTAAACTCTGGCTTCAGAGGGAGAGTTGCGGTGGTTTGTTCTGAAGCCCCAAGATGCTAGGGGGGAGAGGCGGGCACTGAGTATAGCTGTTTGGGACATCCAAAGGACTGCCTCTTCTCATTTTTCTTATCAATCATTTTGAATCTGTATGTCTCCTATAAACCACATATAATTGGATTTTTTAAAGAAATGAAATCAAACATCTTTGTCTTCTAATTGGAACATATTGTCAGTTTATATGTACTGTATTTATTTTTATACATTTGGGTTTAAATCTTATCTCACTTCATTTTGATCTTTCTACAGTTAATCCTACCTCTTCTAGTTTTCTTTCTCTCTCCTTTCTTATCTTTTATCAGATTAAACATTTTATTTTATTTATTTATTTTTCCCCCTCTGTTAGTTTGGAAGTGTTTCTTTTCTTTTAGTGGTTATTTTAGAGAGCACAGTTTTCAAGCTTGCCTAAGTCTAAATGTCATAAAAACATTCACTGTCCTGTATAGGATAAGACTCTTATAATTTTAAATCTCCATTTACCCTCTTTTGACTGTATGTTACCGTTATATGTTTTTTAAATACTTAACTTTTTTTACCCTAATAGACATTATTAATAACTTTTTATACAGTTAATGTTCATTTACTTTCACCCACATTTTTACCACTTCTTTTGTTTTTTTGTTCCTTCTGCATTTCTGACCTTCCTTCAAGGATAACTTTGTTTGCTTGAAGTACATCTTTTAAAATTTCATTTAGTGTGGATCTGCTGGTGACAAATCTCTGCTTTTGTGTGTCTAAAGATGGCTTTACTTTGCTCATGTTCTTGATGGTTATTTTTGCTGAGTATGGAATTTGAGGTTGTCAGTTATTTAGTTTCAGCACATTGAAGTTGTTATGGCACTGTTTTCTGGGTTCCATTGTTACTGAGAAGTGAACTCTGATGATCTAACAGCAACTCTTAAGAAGGTAAACACTTTTTTGTGTTTTTAATTTTTTCCCATTTATTTTTGATCCTCTGTATTTTCACTATGAGGTTTATTAGCCTTTTTGAATTGTGGGTTGCTATTTTTCCTCAGTTTTGGAAAATTCTTGGCTATTACATCTTCAAATATTGCCTCTGCTTCATTCAGTGTCTCTCCTTTCTTTCTCTGGAATTCCAATCCACTGTACGTTAGATTTTCTAATTCTTTCCCTTGGTGCCCTACACTCTTTTCTTTATTTTCATTTTTTTTTTTTGTCTCTTTGTTCTGTATAATTTCTTCTGATCTACTTCCCTGTTCAGTGATTCTATGTACTGGTCTTTTGATCTGCAGTCAAATAGTTACATTGAATTTTTAATTTTGGTTATTGTGTATTTCTTCAAAGTAAAAGCTGGGACTGAGGATGAAAGAGGATAGAAAATAAAGAGGCAGTATGTGGAGTGGTGTAGAGCACTGAATGGAAATAGATTACCTAGGTTTAATCCTTCCTTTGCTGCTTACTTATGCAGTCTTAGGCATGTTGTATAACCTCTCTCTGTCTCATTTGCTTTATTTGTGAAAAGGGAGGCATTATAGTACTGACAGGATAGTTTTGAGGCCTATATGTAAAGTACTTAAATGCCTGCCACATAATAGGGTAATTTTTGTGTTAATTATTACTATTTTACATGAAAGATGAGTCTGGGGTTCTAAGTGTATGTGAGTGTGCGTTTCTGGATAGATAATAGTATATTATGGATATGTATTTATGTAGTCATAGACTCAAAGATTTGGAAAGAATTTTTTTTTCAATCCCCTACTCACTACAAAACAAGCACATTATGATATTCAGATGAAGATATACGTATGAGCACATTCACACCTTTTATTCTATGTGTAAGTCTGTTGCCGTCGAGTTGATTCCAACTCATGTTTTCTTTGGTTAATTAGTAAGGTTTTAAAAATTATTTAAATTAATTGTCTATATTCTGCATATTTTGTCGATACAGAAAATACAGTTGCTTAGTCCATAGAAGCAAAAATTGATACTAAGACTTTAAAGCAAACACGATTGTTTTCTGCCGCTGGGAAGAATTGTCTTTCTGGCTTAAAATTTTCAGAAGGGACCAGCTTTGCAGGAATTTTGAAGCAGTCTGAAATTTTTTAGTAAAAATTAAAAATAATTTTTGTATAATATAGTTAAATGTTATACCTTTCCAAAATAAACACATTTGAAGATAATTACTAATATACCACACACAAAAAACATGTTTTTATTATGTTTTACTTTTCAAGATCTTCAGTGACCTCTGCTTTGTTAAGTGTGGGGTTTGCTCTCAGTCTTCATCTTTACCAATCAACAAAATTTGACACAATCGATCACTCCTTCCTCCTAGAAATACGTTTTTCACTTGACTCCAGGATACTCCACTGTCCTGGTTGTCCTCTCTTATTGCTGCAGCTTCTCAGACTCCTTTACTGGTCTTCCTTTTATCCCCAGCCTCTCCATGTTGGAGTGCCGTGGCAGTTCTTTTCTTCTATATGTGCATTCACTTCCTGGGTAATCTCATCACTTTCATGACTCCCAAATATATTTCTCCAAGCCAGACCTATCTTCTGAACTTATATCTGGTATCTACCCAACATCTCCACTCGTATGTTTAATAATCATTTGAAATGTAACATATCCAAAAACAAAACTCCACATCTTCTCCTTTAAGCCTATTGCATTGATATTTTTTCTCTATCTCAGTTAATGGCAGCACCATCTCTGCAGTTGTGCTTCATCCAAAGTTTGGTCATCTTTGACTCCTCTTTTCTTCTCATATCCCACATCTAATCTGTCAGGAAATCCTGTTGGTTCTCTCTTCAGAATATATACAGAAACTGACCACTTCTGCCTCCATAACTATCACCCTGGTCTGAGCCACCATCATCTTTCACCTGGATTATTGCAGTGGTCCCCTAACTGGTCTCTTTGCTTTTACTGTTGCTCCCCTGTAATATGTCTTTTCACAGTAGCTAATGACCCTTCTAAAATATTTTAGAAGTTACATTATATAACTTCTCTGCTCAAATCTTCCAGTGGCTTCCCATCTCAGAGTAAAAGCCAAAATCCTTACTGCATTCTACTGAGATTTGGCCCTTTATTATCTACTGGACTTAAGCTGCTCACTATCCTATTGCAACTCTACCTTCCACTGTTCCTTGCATATGCTAGGCACACTTCTGCCTCAGGACCTTTGTATTGGCTGTACATTCTGCTTGGAATGATTGTCCACCAGATAGCTACATAAGTGGCTCCTCTTTTATTTCAAGTCTTTGCTCAAATGTTTTGTCTCAATGAGACGTACTCTGACCACCTTGTTTAAAGTTACCACCTTCGCATCAGCATTCCAAATCTCTGTTACCGTTCTCTGCTTTTTCCCATAGCACTTATTACCTGCTTATACTGTTTAATTATTTGTTATGTTTATTGTTTATTATGCTCCCTCTCCCACACCAGAATGCGTGGGACAGGGATATTTATATACGCAGTGATGTATACGCAGTGCCTAGAACACTGCACAGAGTCAGCATTCAATAAGTATGTGTGAGTGATTGAATAATGGAACTGTAAAGAGAACAAAGATTTTCTTAACATACTTCTTGGTAGGTACTCATTTACACGGGCCTTCTTCTACCCTTTAGGAATCTCCTCTAGAGTTTCCCTGGCAAGTAGTCACATAACTTCTGCTTAAATACTTTTGTTGATTAAAAAAATTATGTTTCATGAGGTAACCCATTTCCAGTTTTGAACAGCTTTAATCATTAGGAAATTCTCCCTTATTCTGACTAAAAATACATTTCCTTGTAACCTCCACTTATAATGGTTCTTTATTCTAGAACTAGTAAGAAGTGATATTAATCCATCTGTACATACCAGTTTTGGTTTTTTTTTTCTGAGTCAACCACCATATCACTTAATATCTTTCCATTTCCAGGCCAGACATTTTTAGTTTCAGCAGTTATTATCTGGTAACATGATTTTATGGTTTTCACTTACTTCATCATTCTGATCATCTCACTATGGATGTGTTTCTTTTAAATAAATGTTTAAATAAATATGAATATGTTCTTTTAAATGAGATATTACTCTTCAGTGAGGCACTGACAACTATAAACTTAGGTAATATTGTTTGATTGATACTGCCCACAGATGGATTTCTTAGATCCCATATGCTAAACTGAATTTAATTCTAAGTATATTATATAAACTAATTTCAGGCCTTTATATTAACCAAGATAATGAGATTTTTATTTGTAAGTTTTACTATTTGAAATGCTATAATTTGAGAAATAGTAAAATAATTACTTCACCTGATGGGTAATCAAATATGTCCTTTGTGATTCCGATATTCTTCAATCCACCTCCATTGCAAAGAAAAATATGTTGATGATACACTGGTTGTTTGGGTTTCTGAAAAGATCCAGAATTGTTCAGGGAGAGAACAAGTATTCACCTTGCAAGTGTGAGCTTAATACAAATGTCAGATCCAAAACCCACTGAAGTGCTTGCAGTAGTTATGAAAATATAGATATCCATCTTTCTGTATTTAACGCTTTCTGATTTTGCCAATTTTATCCAAACTGCATAATTAAAATTTAGAGGCAGTTTATTTTACAGTGTTGAAAGTGATGTCTTTCACATGGCTATGACTCCGTATTTACTGATAATCTACATGGAATATAATCAACTAAAAAAAACAAATCAACATGAAAAACTGTCAGAAATGAGGGCCTAGAAGCAATGCCATACTTCAGTAGCAGTGAACACACGGAGCACCCAGATCTTGGCTTCTGATACCTTTCCTCAATAAAAGAGACCTGGGCTCCTTGGAGAAATGGTGGATCCTAGGGCTGGGACAGGGAATATACAGACTGAACCTAGAGTATCTTATAGTGCCAGAAAGTAAGAAAGTGCTCACAAACACTTGGAATGATTGAGGTGAGGTCATGTCAAAGGCACACAGAAAGCAAGTGAAAGAGCTTCCAATGGCCAAAGTTGGAACAACTTGAGCACCAAAGTAAATAAAATAGTATTGGATTATAGTCCAAACTGTAAAATAAATGTGTGCATGAGTTTCTACTGATACTAATGAATGAATGAATGAATAGGGAGAATAGTCATATCTCTTGTACAGAAGAATTCCAGATCATGCATATAGAGACTTGCCCTTAAGGAGGTGGAACATAACTCTCCACTCCTTAAATGTGGACTGTGCATAGTGACTTCCAAACAGTACAGTACGGAATGTTGTTGTTAGGTGGTGTTGAGTCAGCTCAGACTCATAGTGACTTTATGCATAAAAGAATGAAACACTGCCTGGTCCTGTGCCATCCTCACAATTGTTGCTATGTTTGAGCCTGTTGTTGCAGCCACTGTGTCAGTCCATCTCATTGAGGATCTCTCTTTTCTGCTGACCTGCTATACCAAGCATGATGTCCTCTCCAGGCACTGGTCCCTCTTGATAACATGTCCAAAGTACATAAGACAAAATCTCACCAGCCTCACTTCTAAGGGCCATTCTGGCTGTACTTCTTGCAAGACAGATTTGTTTGTTTTTCTGGCAGTCCATTGTCTATTCAGTAGTTTTTGCTGACGCCATAAGTCAAAGGTATCGGTTCTTTTTCTGTCTTCCTTTTTCATTGTCCACCACCCATCTGTCAGTTTGTCATACTGTGGTGGCTTGTGTGTTGTTATAGTGCTGGAAGCTGTACCTCTGGTATCTCCAATACCAGTAGGGTCACCCATAGTGGACAGGTTTCAGCGGAGCTTCCAGACTAAAACAGACTAGGAAAAAGGCCCGCCAGTCTGCTTTCAAAAATTAGCGAATGAAAACCTTATGGACAACAGAACATTGTCACATATAGTGCTGGAAGATGAGCCCCTCAGATTGGAAGGCACTCAGTATACAACTGGGGAAGAGCTGCTTCCTCAAGAGTAGAGACAACCTTACTGACACAGATGGAGTAAAGCTTTCTAGACCTTCATTTGCTGATGTGGCATGACTCAAAGTGAGAAGCAACAGTTGTAAATATCTATTAATAATCAGAACAGGATGGAAAGGGGGAAAAAGAGTAACTTTACAGTAGAAAAACCTGACGTATACTACCTCAGCCAAGCCATCAAAGTTAATGTCAACAGTGATGGCAAGTCATGTTGATAGCACGTACCCTTGATACGATGTGATGAGAGTGGCACTTTACCTCAGTACCCACAACCCCAGCCTAATCCTGAGAAGAACATCAGACAAATCCCAATTAAGGAGCGTTCTACACCAGGCAGTGTTTTGTTCTGTTGTACATAGGGTCGCTATGAGTCAGAACCGACTCAATGGCATCTAACAACAACAACTCAGAACAGTCAAGGGAAGTCTGAGAAACTGGCACAGCCAAGAGTCGCCTAAGGAGGCATGACTACTAAATGTAATGTGGTGTTCTGTATGCGATCCTGGAACAGAAAAAAGACATTAGGTAGAAATTAAGGAAGTCTGAATAAAGTATGGACTTTAGTTAATAATGTGTCAGTATTGATTCATTAATTGTGACAGATGTACCATACCAATGTAAGATATTATAATAGAGGAAACTGGGTGTGGGCTACATGAAAGCTATCTGTACTTTCTTTGCAATTTTTCTGTAAATCTAAAATTATTCTAAAATTGAAGGTTTATTTTTTTAAAAGACACATAAAACACACATACACACACAAAACCAAATTGTCAGACATCTTCAACCTAAGAAACTCTGCCATGGGGAGAGAATGTGTAACTTAACAGCTTGCAAGAAAACAGTGCATCTTAAAGAAATTTAATGAGCTTTACTGCTGATTCATTTACATTAACTGATAAACAATTTTGAATCATTCATCTTCACACCAGTCATTGTTTTATGACCTACATAAATATCTAAAACAACATTTTAGGTCTAAGACAATGTATAAGTATGAAACTAACTCCGGCATGTGTAATCAGTCCTAATGAATGGTTCAAATTAGATGAAAGAAGATTTTTTTCTGTATCCCTAGGCTAAGAAGTAAAAATACAATTGAATTTGGAATTAATTTTTCTTAGCTCAGTAACTCTAAGCTTACTAGACATTTTATTAAAAAACGACAACAACAAAATCTTATTATCTCTGATATTCCTGATATCATACTGTCTGTCAGTAAAGGATGGCTTTTAACTTTTTTTCCCTACACCCGTAAGCAAGGTATTAGGAGCCCTGGTGGTCCAACAGTTAAGGGCTTGGCTGTTAACTGGAAGGCTGGTGGTTCATACCCGCCCAGTGGTCTCATGAGAGAAAGACCTGGCAGTCTGCTCCCATAGAGATTACAGCTTAGAAAACCCCATGGGGGTAGTTCTCCTCTGTCACATGGAATCACTATGAGTTGGAATTGATTTGATGGCACCTAGCAACAACACAACAAGCAAGGTACTGTAGGTTTTTGGGGTAAGACACACAGTCCTCATTCTCAAAGAACCAGCCAGGGCTATGTATTGTATTCAGTGGAATGGCATATATGGCAGGTACCCAAATATCAATGTTATAGAGGGTATAGATAGGCAAGCAATATGTTATGAGGATGTCAGAGAAGAGGAGTTTTCATGAAACATTTGAATTTGCTTTTGTGAATGGGTAAGATGTTAACAGGTGTATGGGGTAGGGCATCTTGAGTGAAGGAAATAGTTTAACCAAAAAAAGATGCAGCGATGAGAAATTATAGGGTAGAAACTTGGACTTTCAGAGTAAAGACTGGTGATGAAATATGGGGGACCAGTATATTTGAATCCCAAAGTGTTTCAGTTAATCCTATAAGTGAGGAGATTTATGAAAGGGCAAAAGTGCCATTTCTGTAAAGGAGGCTCAACATTTAACTGGAAAGTTCTCCTTGGAGTTACTAAGATAAACTCCATTATCAGAAGATTTAAGAAAGACCTGGAGACTGTACTTGAAATTTCTTTCTCTGGAAAAATAGCAAGACTATATAGGACATACGTTAAAAAGGTCTGATCGTCACTGTTGTTAGTTGCTGTTGAGTCGGCTCCGACTCATGGTGATCCCATGTGTAACAATGAAAGTATTGCCTGGTTCTATCCATCTTCATGATCATTTGTATGTCTGAGACCGTTGTTGTGGCTGCTGTGTCAGTCCATCTCATTGAGGGTTTCCCTTGTTTTTGCTGATGCTCTACTGTACCAACCATGATGTCCTTCTCTAACCATTGGTCTTTCCTGGTGACCTGCCCAAAGTAAGCGAGCCAAAGTCTTGCCATCCTCACTTCTGAGGAGCATTCTGGTTGTATTTCTTCTAAGACTGATTTGTTTGTTCTTGACGTCACAGGTACCCCCTAATTTGAAGGGATAATCTTTTGCCCTGCTGAAAGCAACAACATTAGGAAGCAGTGATACCTAATCCCCGCACTACATTAAAGCCAGAAACCGTATCTGTTTTGTTCGCCACTATATTCTTAGCACTTAACATGGTGACTGCATGTGGTCATGTGTAGATAAGCACTTATACCTGGCAAAAGTCTGATTGATAAGCAGTGGTATGATTCTGACATGGTTGGCAAAATCACAAGGAATGACACTAAACTGAGTATCAGAATAGAAGCTGAACCAAGCAGAAAACTACATACAGAAAGCTTCATGAAAATCGGAAAAGGAACCACACAGAGATTAAATTTCCCACCTACGCCTTCAGCCTCCTCCACATCCCCCTCAAATTGCTATATCACTGAATTTCTCCAGGTTATGACCACAGAAGGGAATTCTCTTATCATCATCCAAGATTTAGTGAGAGTTCAGTTTCCTAAGAAGAAATTGTCTACTGTGATGTTAGATAAATATGTAACTTGGATTGTTGTTGTTGTTGTTGTTAGGTGTTGCCAAGTCAGTTCCGACTCATAACGACCCTGCGTACAACAGATTGAAGCACTGCCTGGTCCTGCACCATCTGCAGAATCGTTGCTATGGTTAAGCCCATTGTTGCAGCCACTGTGTCAGTCTGTCTTGTTAAGGGTCTTCCTCTTTTTTGCTGACCCTCTACTTTAGCAGGCATGATACTGGTCTCCCCTGATAACATGTTCAAAGTACATGAAATGAAGCCTCACCATCCTCGCTTCTGAGGAACATTCTGGCTGTTCTTCTTCCAAGACAGATTTGTTCATTCTTCTGGAAGTCCATGGTACATTTAGTATTCTTTGCCAGCACCATAATTCAAAGGCATCAGTTCTTCTTCAGTCTTCTTTATTCATTGTCCAGTTTTGGCACACAAATGAGGCAAATGAAAATACCATGGGTTGGATCAGGCACATCTTAGTCCTCAAAGTGACATCTTTGCTTTTTAACACGTTATGAGAGGTCTTTTGCAGCCGATTTACCCAATGCAAAACATCGTTTGATTTCATTACTGCTGCTTCCATGGGTGTCAATTGTGGATCCAAGTAAAATGAAATTCTTGACAATTTCCATCTTTTCTCCGTTTCTCATGATGTTGCTTATTGGTCCAGTTGTGAGGATTTTTGTTTTCTTTATGTTGAAGTGTAATCCTCACTGAAGGCTGTAGTCTTTGATTTTCATCAGTAAGTGCTTCAAGTTCTCTTTGCTTTCAGCAAGATTGTGTCATGTGCATATCTCAGGTTGTTAAATGAGTCTTCCTCCAATCCTGATGCCACATTCTTCTTCATGTAGTCCAGCTTCTCAGATTATTTACTTAGCATACAGATTGAATAGGTATGGTGAAAGGATACAATCCCGATGCACACCTTTTAGATTTTCAACTATGTAGTATTCCCTTGTTCTGTTAGAATGACTGCTTCTTGGTCAGTGTACAGGTTCTGCATGAGCCCAATTAAGTGTTCTGGAATTAACTTGGATTAATCTCTCATTATTCAAGGAGGAATAAGTAGGTAAAAATTAGGATCTCTAAGAAGATTTTGCAACTTAAAATTTGGAGAACCTAATCTAAGAAGTAGAGAAAGAATGCTTTTGACAGAGTTTTACTAAAGGAAATGTTTAAATTTTAAACATATACTTCATTCCCTTGATGAAATTTTGTAAGCATGTTGAACTTAACAATATTATAAAACATCATGAATAAATTTAAAGTAAGTAACAAACTAGGAAAATTTTAGTAGCAGTAATGGTAGTAGCAGAGTATCATTCTTAATATATAAATTTATATAGACTATTAATAAAAATGCTATTATTATTTAATTTAAAAAGCTGCAAAATAAATGAGTAGGTAATTCAAAAGAAAAGTATTCTTGAGAGATAAACATAAAAAATCTTAAGCTTCTTTAGTAATTAAAAAATTTCAAAGGATGATTCCATTTTCTTACCTTTCAAGTTAACAAAAAGAGAATGATGTTATTTAGGATTGGCAAGAGTGAAGAAATGAAAACTCACACATAGATGTTGGAATGGGAAACTGGAATAACTCAGAGGGCAGATGGGCAAGTAGGTTTCAGAAACTTTGAAATATGCCTGCCCTTTGACCTTGCAGTTTTACTTCTGGAAATTTATCTTAATGAAGTAAGAGTATATACAAAGATTTAGTTGTGAGGATGTTCATGGCAGTGCTGTTTATGCTTGTGAAAACAGAATGAAACACATTACATATAAAGGATTGGCATGTCCATACAGTGAATGTGATGCAGCCATTGGAAATGGTGTTGTAAAAGTGAATTTCTGAAAAAGGAAAATGTTTGTGATATATTAAGTGAAAAAGCAACATACACAAAAATATCCTATTTTTTAAATTAAGTAAGCATACTTTATCATGATAGCTACCCATTTCTAAGTAGGAATCAGAATCCACTATTTTTATTGTTTCTTCTTCCTTACTCTTAGACTATATAAGCAGTCATGAAATACACTATAAACTTCTTTCTTTTTCCTCTTCACTCTTCCTCCTTTTCTTCTTTTTTCATTTAGCTAGATTTTTTAACTGGAAAAAGTAATACATATACTTGGTTAAAAATTCAAACAGCACATATTCATTATAAAGTAAACTTGGTATCTCAAATACCTAGTCCTTCAGGGAAACCACTTTTAAGTTTCTAGTTGGAATCGACTCGACAGCAACTAACAATAACAGGATGTCCTTCCAGGCATGTTATATAAGCATGCGTGCCCTTGTAAGTATGTATTATTTAGTTGTCTTTTTAATCTAATGATAGATCTTGAAGATTATTTCTTATGAACACTTTATGTACATTTACCTCATTCTTTTCAAGAGCTTTATCAATTATTATGAAAATACTGTTATTTAAATGAATTTTAAGATTATTTCCAATTTTGATATTAAAAAATACTGGAAGAAATACTCTGCGTATGTTGAGGATTGTGTGTGTGTATATGCATATATGTATACATATACAAGTGTGAGTATATCTGTGGGGTACTTTAGTGGTAGAAATACTGGATCAAAGAGTTTATGTATTTTTTTAATATTGATAGATACTGCCCTCCAAAGAGGATATCCAGTTGAGATTTCCACAAAGAGTGTATGAGAATGCCTCTTTCCTAACATTTTGCAAATACTGTTTATTTTTATTTATCGATAGGTAGAAAATAAAATCCTGCTTTAGTTTTCATTAATTTTTGAGTGATGTTGGGTATGTTTTATTCAGTGGACAGCCTTTTTATGTCCTTCGACTGTTTTCTACTGGATTTTTAAAAAATTAATTCTTATGATCTTTTTATATACTAGCTCAATTAATACTTTGTCAAGCATGTTGCAACTATTGTTGCTACTATTTATGGGAATTGTTTCTTCAAAATTTCTATCTTTTTTAGTATAATATTTTTTTTTTCTTTTATATCCTTGATCCATCTGGATTTTATTGTAGTATAAGAGGGAAGGTAGAAATTGAGCTTCTATTTTATTTTTTTTGAGATGCTTAGATTACTGCTCTGACATTATTATTATTATTATTATTTGGTTTTGATGAAGAGAAGTTTATTTCCTCATATTCAAAGTAGGCTAAAAGTCCAAATTCAGGGCATCAGCTCCAGGGGAAGGCTTTCTCTCTCTGGGCCTTCTTATCAGTGCTCCCCCAGACTAGGAGCTTCTTGGCACAGGGACCTCGGTCCAAAGGACACGCTCTGCTCCCGGCACTGCTTTCTTGATGGTATGAGGCCTCCCTGCTCTGACATTATTAATTGTATAATCCCACTTTCCCACTGAAGTAGTAATTTTATGATGAAATATGATAAAGTATAAAAAGTATTTCCATATGTATGTGCATCTATTTTCTCTTGCATTGATTAGTGTGTTTGTTTTAATTCTTGTGTATGTTGATTTAATCATTATAATGTGGTAATGTGCTTTACTGTCTCTGGTAGTACAAGTCCCTTTAGTATCCTGCTTTTCAGAATTCTCTTAGCTATTCTCACATATTTATTGTTTCATATGAAATTTAGAATATTTTGTCTGTTTCTTTTTATTTTCTATATTTTAGTTGGGTTTGCATTAAATATATAAATTAGGCAACATATTTCTAATAAATTTTCCTAATAATAAGTTATATCTTTTCATAAGTTGTACAGCCTTCATTAAAAAACAGACATAATGAAATATTAGACATGTCACATTAAAATCAAGAACAAAGCACTGTTTAATATTTAACTGGAGGGTTTAGCAGATGTAACCAAATAGGAGAAAGAAATAAAGATACTAATTTTGTTTTGGAAACAAAATTAAAATTAATTATAGATTATATGATTGCCTAGACAGAAGAGCAATTGAAACCATTAGACCGATAAAAGAATTTAATTAGATGACCGGTTAAAGAGTAAATCTTTTTGAGTACTCAGGACATTGAATTGGAACTCCAGAAGGTCATGCTTTAGTAAAGAGCTAAATTAGCCATAGAGTAAAGACAACTGCAGAATTTCCCCAGCAAAGCCTAAAACCTTGAAAGAACTAAGCTGTCCCCAAGTTATTTAACTGCCTATCAGAAGGAAGTTGAACATACTCTAAAGGAAGAAAACAATACAGACTTTTTTAAAGAAGCAGGAAAAATGTAAACCATATTCAGGAGAAAAATCTGACAATAGAAATAGACACAGAAGTAACAGATGATGGAAATAGCAATAAAGGATTTTTAAAATAGCTATTGTAAATTTGCTCAAGGATTTAAAGCAAAATGTAACATAACAAGGAGGGAAATTATTAAAAGAACCAAATGGAACTTCTAGAGCTGAAAAGTATAATATATGAAATAAAAAATTCACCTGAGAATCTTAAGCTTAAATAGCAAATTTGACACTGCATCAGAAAAGATCAGTGAGCTTGAAGACATAGCAGTAGATACCAGTCAAACTGAAGTACAGAATGAAAAAATTAAAAGCTGGGTAAGGGAAAGAGCAGAGCCAGTGACCTGTGGGACAATATCAGATGGTTTAAAATACATGTAATGGAATTGGGGGTGGTGCATGTTCTTATTTATCATGACAGCAGGGAAGTTTTCTGTGAAGTTCACCACTGTATCTCCCAGTGCGCAGTGTCTAACATATGTTGTTGTTAGCTGTGTAGAGTCAGCCTCTAACTCATGGTGTCCCCACGCACAATGGAATGAAATGCTGCCCAGCTGGTGCCATTCCCTGATCAGTTTTGTATCAGATCATTGCAATCCATAGGGTTTTCATTGACTGACTTTCAGAAGTAGATTGCCAGGCCTTTCTTCCTAGTCTGTCTTAGTCTAGAAGCTCTGCTGAAACCTGTTCAGCATCATAGCAACACACAAGCCTCCCGTGACAGGTAGTGGTGGCTGCACATGAGGTACATTAGCTGGAATCGAATCTGGGGCTTCTGCATGGAAGATGAGAATCCTTTCACTAAACCACTAATGCCTCATCTAACATATACCAGTCAGTTGCCGTCAAGTCATTTGCAACTCATGACAACCCCGTGTATGTCAGAGTAGGGCTATTCTTCATAGCATTTTCAGTGGCTGATTCTTCAGAAGTAGATCGCCAGGCCTTTCTTCTGAGGTGTCTCTAGGTGGACTCAAACCTCCAATCTTTTGGTTAGCAGTCGAGAGCTTAACTGTTAGTGTCATCCAAGAATTCTGTCTAACGTATACCCACTGCTGTCGAGTCGATTCTGACTTATAGCGACCCCATAGGGTTTCTGAGGTTATAAATCTCTGTAGAAGAAGGCTGCCACATCTTTCTCCCGTGGAGCCACTGGTGGTTTCGAACTACCGACCTCTTGGTTAGCAGTCAGTTGCTTTAACCACTGAGCCAACATATAGTAAGCACTTAATATTTGTTAAATTAATGACTGTCTTTCTCCATAATTATTATATCTATATTTCTTCCTTGATTGTCGCAGCTATCAAAATCTGTTAATAGTATTTGCCTACCGTATTTTTGAGTACAATGTAAAAATAACACTGAACAATGAAGGAACGGTTGTAAGGTAGTGATGTGTCCTGATACCCATTTTAGTGTTTTCTCACCACAGCTAAGTAAAGTATAGCATATTGAATTGGCAGTATAAAAGTGGATATAAAATGAGAAAAGACTTATATTTTCACTTCTTCCTTAGAGTTAGAATAAACACTAGAGAATGGTTTAGAGTTTTAGTAGGAATAACAACCCATGGACGTTACTGTTTGAATAAGTAATCTAGATTTCCAGTTCCAACCAATCATTAAAACTAGACAAAAATACATAAAACCAAGTGATTTGAAGGCATTGGAAACAATTAACACAGGCAGGACTCGAAGGGTTATGATCCTAAGAGAAGGGCAGCTCCGTAAGAATTTTGGCTTTTTCCTGGAGGGCATGCTCCAAGTCATGGTGCAGGGCAATGGAGGCCAAGCCTAAACTGGTCTCAGAAGACAGTGATCAGAGCTTGGCGCTGCCAAAATGACTGAGACGTGAGGGACAAAGTCTCAGAAAGGAGAAAATAGCAGAGGACGAGCCCCAAAATCTTTGTACAACTTCCCTTCAACTCATTGGCTGATTCCTTAACTGAACGGGCAGAGGGCAAGACTCAAACCCAGCAGAAACAGTAGCTGGAGGCTAACGGGCTAAGGAGAGATTTTAGCAGCCACGTGGTACGGAAACAGTTGTTAAATAAGTTTAAGGCTGCCTTACAGGTAAAACCCCAGACTTTCAGTTGAGATCTCAGAGGGCCATTCTCTGGGAGTAAGGGTAAAACTGAAATAGGTCATTGTCAAGAAAGCCTAAAACCAGTGTAACCTGCCTGTACTCTCCCTGTTTCCAGAAGTAACCTAATATTCTTAGAAGAAAACATCTAAAGCTTCAAGTTTTCATTTATATAGTTTGGCTTCCAATAAAAAATTACAAGGCATGCTAACATAAAAGCAAACAACAACAGCAAAAATCAAACAGGAATGTGTCCTAGATATGTATCTACACAAATCGGAGATGTGCAAAAAATTCTTAACTGCAAAAGTTTTCGTATTAGCAAAATATTGGAAATATCTCAAGGACTTACCAATAGAGGATTGATTGTCTCTATTCATGTAATGGGCTCAAGCATGACAACAATTGCGAGGATGGTACAGGACTGGGCAGCGTTTCATTCTGTAGTACATAGGGTCCCTATGAGTTGGAACCGACTTGATGGCGGCTACCAACAACAACAACATTCATGTAATGTGGTGGTTTTCACACAGGCACTATTGGCATTTGGGGCTGACCAGTTATTTATTATATGGTACTGTTCTGACCATTACGTTACGTTTTATGTCTTTGGCCCCAGCCTAATAACTGCAAGTTATACCTCCAAGGTTTGAGATAACCCAAAATGCTCCCATACATTTTCATATACCTCTTTGATGGGGCATTCCAGTTGGGAATCATTGATACTGTGGAATATTGTGCAGCTGTTAAAAAAAAAAATGAGAAAGCTATTTATAAACTGATAGGAAGATACCTGAGGTCATTTGATGTATTTAAGAGTAAAATGCAAGATACAGAGCTATGTTTTGTGTGAGAAAGGAGGAGAGTAAAAGTACATATTTGGATTGTTTACATATGTATAAAAATTATGTATTATTACATAAGAAACTAATGAAAGTCATTATCTGTGGGGCCTGGTCAGGTGAAGGGAGATGAAATCGGAGTGCAAAAAATACTTATACAGTATACCTTTTTATATTGTTTTGATTTTTTTAAATTTTATTGTTGAAAATATACATAGCAAAACATAAACCAATTCATCGTTTTCTACATATACTGTTTAGTGACACTGATTACATTCTTTGAGTTGTGAAACCTTTGTCACCCTCCTTTTCTGAATTATTCCTCCTGCATTAACATAAATTCACTGCCCCCTAAGGTTCCTACCTAATCTTCCAGGTTGCTGTTGTCAGTATGATCCCATATAGATAGTTTTTAGAAGAGCACAGTGCTCAAGGCAGACCTTTTTTTTTACTAGTTAAACTAAACTATTGTTTGATTTTAGGGAGACTTCAGGGGATATTTTTGGTTTAAGGTTTAAAGATTACCTCTGGACAATAGTTTCAGGGATTCATCCAACCTTCATGGCTCCAGGATGTCTGGAGTCCATGAGAATTTCAATTCTGTTTTGCATTTTCCCCCTTTTTGATCAGCATTCTGCTATAGAATCTTTGATGAAAATGTTCAGTAATGGTAGCCAGGCACCATCCAATTCTTCTGGTCTCATGGCAAAGGAGGCAGTTGTTCACGGGGCAATTAAGCCACACATTCCATATCCTCCTTCTATTCCTGACTGTTTTTCCTCTGTTGCTCCAGGTGAATAGAGACCAATTGTGCCTCGGATGGCCACTTGCTAGCTTTTGTAAGACCCCAGGCACTATGCATCAAACTAGGAGGTAGAATAGAAGCACTGAACATGTTATTAGGCCAATTAACTGGTATGGCCCATGAAACCATGACCCTCAAGCCAAGAAACCACATCCCATGAGGTTTTTGGTTGTACATAAGCAATCTCAGTGACTACTTTTTTTTTTTTGAAACATGTATATAAAAATTTAAAAAATAAAATAGAATTTAAGAAATAAGTAAACTATTTGTTAGATATGGTAATTTCTAGGAATGAAATTCTATGTATTGATTTAAAAAAAATATTTTGTTCTTTTTCAAATCCTGTCTCTTTTTTTTTTTTTTTGTTTTACCCTTTTATTCAGTGGAGTAGGGCGAAACTGGGGCTGGGCATCTGCGGGCAGCAGCATTCTGGCTGAATTTGGTACCCTACATATGGAGTTTGTCCACCTCAGCTACTTGACAGGGGACCCAGTTTACTTCAAAAAGGTTAGTTTTCTTGTCTTCTTTTCTTTGTTTGCTATTAAACAGTCCATTAAGATTTACCCAAATCTTAATTTCTAAGCATGAACTAACATGTGTACCTTAGAAATTGTGTACCTTTTTGGAAATAATGTTTATCAGAACTCTGACTTTTTTTTTTAATCCAAAGAGATGTCCTTTCTGTTTAGAACATATTTAAAATATTTACTGTTATTTGAGAAGTTTAAACCACTATTATGTTTTTTAAAAAATTCCATTGTCATGTCCATAAGCATTGCACTGAAGTTCCTTGCCAGCATGGTAAGACAAGAAAAAAAAGAAAATGAACAAAAGGTTTAAGAATTGGAAAGGAAGCTAGAATACAATAAATATTCACCAATTTTATGATTACCTGAAATAAATCTATATTTAAATTACTAGAAATAATAAGTTTAATATGGTTTTTGAATAAAAGGTCAATATAAATGTAAAAAATCAATAGCATTTTTCTATACCAGATACAAAAGGCAAAAAAGTATAATTTTTTAAAAAGATACCTTATACAGTAGTAACAAATGTTTATGGTTCCTAGAAATAAATCTAACAAAAGATGAACCAAAGTAAAAACTTTACTAAAGAGAGTCAAATAAATAGAGAGATGTATCATGTTCATGTATAGATAGACAATATAAAAATCTCAGTCATCCCCAAATTGGTCTGTAGGATTGTTTCAGTGCCAATTAAATCCTCAGTGGCTTTTTATAAAATGGAACTTTACAAGACACTTCTAGAATTTATATAGATAAGAAACACTGAAGACATTCCTAAAGAAAACAGGATGGGTGGATTTGTGCTACTCAGTTATCAACACTGACAGTGGGGTATTGGTACATAGAAACAAATAGACTGATGAGCAGAATAGATAGCCCATAAACAGACTCATATGTATGTGGAAACTTTTAATGTCAACGATAGCATTGTAGATTACCACATAACTCCAGGAGGATTAAAGGCTTAAATGTAAAAGGCAAAACTTTGACATTTTTAGAAAGAAAAAAAAAAAAGTAAAACATCTGTGCCCTTGGAGTACAGAAAGGTTTTCAAAACAGGAAATGAAAAATACTATCTGGTAAAGTTAGAAATACACAGAATGTTATAACCCAACAATTCCACTCTTTTGGTACGTGCATTTATATCATATACATAGAAACATTTGTTGGCATTAGCAGTTTATATAATAAAATACAATAGAGCAGTGAAAATAAATTAATTGTGATTATATTAATCAATTAAAAGAGTATCACATCATTTTTATAAAGCATAAAACAAACAAAACCAAACAACATATTATTTAGGGATTCAAAGGGCTGTTAACAAAGTCAAGATAGTGACAACATAAAATTCAAGACATTACATCTAGGACAAAGGCAGTGATATGTGTTTGTAGTATTGTATTTCTTAAATTGAGATGTGAGTAGAATGTATATATATTCCTTTTTGTGTGTGACATTTTATTAAAAACAGAAAACAAGATGGGGCCAACATGGCGCTATAGACAGGAGCACCATTCCGTCCATCTACAGCAAAAACCCGAAAAACTAAGTAAAACACATACAGATGTCAATCCTGGAATCCTAAGTGTCAAATGAAGGGATAAAGAACTTGATAAACCACCAATGGAATAAAAAACTGACGGAGAATAGAGAATGAGGAGACCTGTGGAGGGGGTGTCCCCTACTAGCTAACACAGCACGGATTCACCATCTTGGAACTCAGCCATCAACAATGGCAGACAGTACGGGAAGGTAACTTCGTGGAGCTTCCAACAGGGGACTGAGCACCAGCTCCACACATCACATCCTCTCCCATCCCTCCTGCCTATCTGCACTGTGTGCTGAGCCCTGTCCCCTGAGCAGCACTGGCATGGACCACTGGACCCAACCCTGCACTGACCCCTGGCCCTGCCCTGTCAGCCCCAGTACGTGCCACAAAGGACCCATCCCTGCCCCTCCCCGGACCTATCCTGCTGCACCATAGCTGAGCAACTGGCCTTGCCCACCTGGACAAGGTTGTGAGAAGTATCATGCCCACAAATGAGTAAGCAACAAAGCACAGCTAGCCCGCCTGCCCAGACATAACCAAATAAAACAAAAAAAGCTGGATGAAACAAATCTACAATCAATAAACAAGGAAAGTAATTCCTGAATGTCCCAGAGACAGCAGACAATATCAAAACATATTTAAAAAAAAAAGGAGGGCAGGAAGACTCCAGAAAGCAACCAAAATAAAACACCAGATGACCTTTAGGTAGAAGAAAAGGCACTGGAACTACCTAATAGGGAATTCAAAACTCCAATATTCAGGGCTCTCCAAGAGATGAAGGAGAACACAGACAAAAATAAGGAAAAGATAGACAACATCATGGAAAATACAGACAAAATCAGGGAAAACACAAAGCCAGGAAAATAATACAGGAACAAAATGTCAAAGTAAACAA
Source organism: Trichechus manatus latirostris (assembly GCF_000243295.1). NCBI lineage: Eukaryota > Metazoa > Chordata > Mammalia > Sirenia > Trichechidae > Trichechus > Trichechus manatus. The sequence goes on along the minus strand of NW_004444009.1, from coordinate 5,535,144 downwards.
ACAACCAGAACTCCTACAAAAACAGCAATTAGAAATCCAAAAGATAAACAACAAAATTTCCGAAATGGACAGCACAGTAGAAGGTTTTAGGAGCAAATTTGAAACAATGGAAGACAGGATCAGTGAAATTGAAGACAAATGCTTGGATACCTCCTTGAGGAGAAATCAGGGAAAAGAATGAAGAAAAATGAAGTAAACCTGAGAACAATGTGGGATACATACAATCAAAAGCAAAAATTTGCATGTGATTAGAGTTCCTGAATGGGGAGAAGATGGAAAACACAGATGATCATTGAAGATTTGCTGACAGAAGAACTTCCCTAATATCATGAAAGATGAAAAGCTGACCATCCAAGAAGTACAGTCAACTCCATATAGGATAGACCCCAAAAGAAAATCACCAAGACATATCATAATCACACTCACTAAAATCAAAGACAGAGAGAATCCTGAGAGCAGCTTGAGAAAAACAAAAAGTCACATACAGAGGGGATACAATAAGACTAAGCTCTCATTACTCAGAAGAAACCATGCAGGCAAGAAGGCAATGGGATGGCATATATAAAATCTTGAAAGAAAAAAATTGCCAAGCAAGAATAATATCTCCTGCAAAACTCTTGCTCAAATATGATGACAAAATTAGGACATTTCCAGATAAACAAATTAAGGGAATATGTAAAAAGCAAACTAAACTTACAAGAAATATTAAAGGGAGCCCTTTGGTTAGAGAACCAACTACATCAGACAACGACCTAAATCTAGTACACAGGACAGCATCAGCCAGAGACCAACCCTAGGTAATGAACTCTCAAGAATAAAACAAAACTAAAAGATTTACAACAGGAAACCAGAGAGGTCAGCCTGAAAATGACAACAACGTCAGAACAATGAAAGAGGGAATAAACAGTGTAGGTATACGACTTTCAAATGGAGAGGAAGTCAAGGCGATATCAAGTAATAAAAGACTGGTTTAAACTTACAAAGATAGGAGTAAATTTCAAGGTAACCACAAAGAAAGTTAACAAACCGACTCATCAAAACGAAGAAGGAAAACATAATTTCTCAGTAAACACAAAATCTACAAAAACAAAAGAAATGAAAAAAATCTACAAACAAAAGGCATTCAGCACAGGAGAGTAGGAGGAACAAAGAAAATGTCAGCATCACAAAAAAAAGCACTACAAAATGATAGCAATAAAATCACCCTATCAGTAATCACACAACATAAATGGCTTAAATGTACCCATAAAGAGACAGAGTTACAGAACGGATAAAAAAAAGGACCCATCAATATGCTATCTACAAGAGACACACCTTAGAAACAAAGATATAAATATATTAAAAATCAAAGGGTGGAAAAAAATATATCAAGCAAACAGCAACCAAAAATGAGCAGGAGTGGTAATACTACTTTCAAATAAAATAGACTTTCAAACAAAATGCACCATAAAAGACAAGGAGGGTCATTATATAATGATTAAAGGGACAATCCACTGTAAGAACATAACCATAATAAATATCTATGCACCAGAATACATAAAACAAAACTCTTAACAGCACTGAAAAGAGAAATTGGCAGTTTCACAAAAACAGTAGGAGACTTCAACGCGCTACTCTCAGTAAAGGACAGAACATCTAGAAAGAAACTCAGCAAAGATACAGACGATCTAAAAACTACAGTCACCCAACTTCACCTCATAGACATATATAGAACATTCCACCCAACAGCAGCAAAGTACACACTGTGTTCCAACGCACATTGAATGTTCTCCAAAATGGACCACATCTTAGGCCACAAAGCAACGCTCAACAAAATCCAAAACATTGAGATAGTACAACGCATCTTCTTTGATCACAACACCATAAAAGTAGAAATTAATAACAGGAAGAGCAAGGAATAAAATCAAATACATGGAAAAAGAATAATATCTTGCTTAAAAGCCTCAAGGTAATAGAAGAAATCAAAGATGGTATCAGAAAATTCCTAGAATCAAATGAAAATGGAAACACATCATACCAAAACCTTTGGGACACAGTGAAGGCAGCGCTCAGAGGTCAATTTATAGCAATAGATGCACACATCAAAAAAGAAGAAAGAGACAAAATCAAAACATTAGCTATACAACTCGAACAAACAGGAGAACAGCAAAGCCCACAGCCATGAGAAAAAAGGAAATAATAAAGATCAGAGCAGAAATAAATGAAATAGAGAATAGAAAAACAATAGAAAGAGTCAACAAATCCAAAAATTGGTTCTTTGAAAGAATTAACAAAATTGGCAAACCACTGGCCACACTGACGAAAGAAAAACAGGAGAGGATGCAAATAACCTAAATAAGAAATGAAATGGGGGACATTACAACAGACCCAACTGAAATAAAAAGGATTATAACAGAGTATTATGAAAAACTATACTCCAACAAATTTGAAAACTTAGAGGAAATGAAAAAATTTCTACAAACACGCTACCTACCCAAACTAACACAAAATAACCCTGCTGTACACTGGGTTCAGGATGGCTTCAGGGACTACTGAGTCCCCTGGGCCAGAAGTAGGACCCATCACGTGCCCTCAGCCATTCTCCTGCCCTTGGAGAGGGAACAAATTAACAAACGGGAAAAAAATAATCTGCTGGCTCCCCTAAGCCAGGAACTCTGGGTGGGAACAGCTCCTTTGCCTAGGCACAGGCATAAGGGATCCACAGACTTTGAGTGCCTTTCCCCCTGCAGAGACTTGTGTGGGCCCATTTAAACAGCGTAGGCCCTCATTACCACAGTACAACAGGGTATATACATGAAGGTTAACTTCAACTGTGAAGTGACAGGTTCTTGACATTTGACACTGCTTGCCCATTAAGCAGGGTCTTCACCTACCCACATCAGGGGCTTAGGGACTGGTGGCTCCACCCACGCCACCTAACCACCTGCGACAGGGGCCCAAGAATAAGAGGTGCCTCCCAGTCCTTACAGCCAACAGCATTGGGTGCTCACAGTGTGGCTACAAAACCCACCCACCTGTGCACTCTAGGAAACAGGGACATGCTTTCCTCCTGGACACTTGGAGGTGGCCATCAGCCCCCTGCCTTGCTCAGAATGTGTCCCCCTGCTGCAGCTGGATGCCTTTGCCTACACCAATCACCCATTCCTGTCTAGGACTGTAGGTGAGAGCCTGCACCACACACTTGGTGGGCGACTACCTGGAAAACTGAGCTGAACCCATACAGGAGGAGTGGGTGGACTTGTGGGCTCACATACTTAGTGGCAGGTCTGCCCACCTGGTGGCAGGATGTTGGAGTTTCAGGGGCACTGGTGACCAAACTAGCTCACACGAGCAGCCTATTTGGGCATATCAAAACAAAACAAAATAAGAAGCTAGGACACAGTAAGCAAACATAAAATAAGTAAATATAACTTATTGATGGCTCAGAGACAACAGTCAATATCAAATTACATAAAGAGGCAGACCATGATGGCTTCAGCAATGTCTGAAAATAAAGAATCTAGAAATTTTCCAGGGGAAGAAAATTTCTTGGAATTAGCAGAGGCAGAATACAAAAGATTAATATACAGAACTCTTCAAGACATCAAGAAGGAAATTAGGCAAAACACAGAACAGGCAATAGAGGAACTTAAAAAGATTAGAGAAGAGCGTAATGACAAATTTGACAGGCTGCAAGAATCCATAGAGAGACAGCAATCAGAAATCCAGAAGATTAACAATAAAATTCTAGAATTAGACAACTCAGTAGAAAGCCATAGGAGCAGAATTGAGGCAATGGAAGTCAGAATTAGTGAGACTGAAGATAAAGCACTTGACACCAGCTTATTTGAGGAAAAATCAGATAAAAGGATTTAAAAAAATGAAGAAACCCTAAGAATTATGCGGGACTCTATCAAGAGGAATAACCTACGAGCGATTGGAGTACCAGAACGGGGGGGATAACAGAAAATACAGAGAGAACTGTTGAAGATTTGTTGGTGGAAAACTTCCCTGATATTGTGAAAAATGAGAAGATATCTATCCAAGATGCTCATTGAACCCCACGTAAGGTAGATGCCACAAGAAAGTCGCCAAGATGTATTATAATCAAATGTGCCAAAACCAAAGATAAAAAGAGAATTTGAAGAGCAGCTAGGGATAAATGAAAGGTCATCTACAAAGGAGAGTCAATAAGACTAAGCTCAGACTACTTAGCAGAAACCATGAAGGCAAGAACGCAATGGGATGACATATATAAAGCCTTGAAGGAAAGAAATTGCCAGCCAAGAATTATATATCCAGCAAAACTGTCTCTCAGATACGGCGAAATTAGGGCATTTCCAGATAAACAGAAGTTTAGGGACTTTGCAAAAACCAGACCAGAATTTCAAGAAATACTGAAGGGAATCCTCCAGTTAGAAAGTCAATAACATCAGATAACAACCCAAGACTAGAACATGGTACAGAGCAACCAGATATCAACCCAGAGAGGAAAGTCACAAAAAAAAAAAAAATCAAAGCTGAAACACTGAAAATATAGCAACAGAGATGTCAGTACGTAAAGGATGACAACATTAAAACAAAATAGAGGGACTAAAACTGTAGACGTAGATATTTCATATGAAGAGGAAGTCAGGGTGATATAAAAGACTGGTATAAACTTAGAAAAATGGGGTTAATATTAAGGTAACCACAAAAGAAACTAACAATCCTACACATCAAAACAAAAAACAAGAAAAATATAAAGACTCAGAAAATACAAAATCAACAACAATGAAAAGAAAATAAAGAAAAATTGACTCAGCACAGAAAATTAAGTGAAACAAACTGTGAACAACACACAAAAAAAGACATCAAAATGACAGCACTGAACTCATACCTATCAATAATTATGTTGAATGTAACGGGACTAAATGGACCAATAAAGAGAGAGTGGCAGAATGGATTAAAAAAAACATGATCCATCTATACGCTGCCTATAAGAGACACACCTTAGGCTTAAAGACACAAACAAACTAAAACTCAAAGGATGGAAAAAAAATATATCAAGCAAACAACACTCAAAAAAGAACACAAGTGGCAATATTAATTTCTGACAAAATAGACTTTAAAGTAAAATTCACCACAAAGAATAACGAAGGGCACTATATAGTGATTAAAGGGTCAATACTCCAGGAGGACATAACTGTAATAAATATTTCCGCACCCAACGACAGGGCTCCAAAATACATAAAACAGACTTTAACAGCATTGAAAAGAGAGATAGACAGCTCCACAGTAATAGTAGGAGACTTCAACACACCACTTTTGGTGAAGGTGAGAACATCCAGAAAGAAGCTCAACAAAGACACGGAATATCTAAATGCTACAATGAGCCAACTCGATCTCATAGACATATACCAAACACTCCACCCAACAGCAGCCAAGTATATTTTCTTTTCCAATGCACATGGAATATTCTCCAGAATAAACCATATATTAGGCCATAAAGCAAGCCTTAACAAAATTCAGTGTATCGAAATATTACAAAGCATCTTTTCAGGCCATGAAAGTAGAAATCAGTAACAGAAAAAACAACGAAAAAAAATCAAACACATGGAAACTGAACAACACCTTGCTCAAAAACTGCTGGGTTATAGAAGAAATTAAGGATGGAATAAAGAAATTCATAGAATCAACGAGAACGAAAACACATCCTACCAGAACCTTTGGGACACAGCAAAAGCAGTGCTCAGAGGTCAGTTTATAGCAATAAATGCACACATCCAAAAAGAAGAAAGGGTCAAAATCAAAACATTAACCCTACAACTTGAACAAGTAGAAAGAGAGCAGCAAAAGAAGCCCTCAGGCACCAGAAGAAAGGAAATGATAAGAATTAGAGCAGAATTAAATGAAATAGAGAATAGAAAAACAGTTGAAAGAGTTAACAAGACTTAAAGCTGGTTCTTTGAAAAGATCAACAAAATTGATAAACCATTGGCCAAACTGACAAAGAAAAACAGGGGAGGAAGCAGATAACCCATATAAGAAATGAGACGGGTGGTATCACAACAGACCCAACTAAAATTAAAAGAATCATAATTGAATACTATGAAAAACTGTACTGTAACAAATTTGAAAACATGGAGAAAGTGGACAAATTTCTAGAAGCTCACTACCTACCTAAACTAATACAGAGGTAGAACAACTAAAGAAACTCATAACAAAAGAAGAGATTGAAAAGGTTATTTAAAAACTCTGGGAAAAAAAAAAAAAAGTCCTGGCCTGGACACCTTCACTGGAGAAATCTACCGAACTTTCAGAGAAGAGTTAACACCACTACTACTAAAGGTATTTCAGAGCATACAAAAGGATGGGATACTCCCAAACTCATTCTGTGAAGCCAGCGTAACCCTGATACCAAAACCAGGTAAAGACACCACAAAAAAAGAAAATTACAGGCCAATATCCCTCATGAATATTGATGGAGAAGTCCTCAACAGAATTCTAGCCAATAGAATTCAGCAACATATCAAAAAAATAATTCACCATGATCAAGTGGGATTTATACCAGGTATGCAGAGATTTTTCAACATTAGGAAAACAATCAGTGTAATCCATAACATTAATAAAACTAAAGACAAGAACCACATGATGTTATCAATCGTTGCACCTATTCATGATAAAAACTCTCAGCAAAATAGGAGTATAAGGGAAATTCCTCAACATAATTAAGGGCATTTATACAAAGCTAACAGCCAACATCATCCTAAATGAAGAGAGTTTGAAAGCATTCCTCTTGAGAACGGGAACCAGACAAGGATGCGCTTTATCACCCCTCTTATTCAACATTGTGCTGGAGGTCCTAGCCAGAGCAGTTAGGCTAGAATAAGAAATAAAGGGTATCCAGATTGGTAGGGAAGAATTCAAAGTACCTCTGTTTGCAGATGATATGATCTTATACATAGAAAACCCCAAAGAATGCACAAGAAAACTACTGGAACCAATAGAAGATTTCAGCAAAGTTTCAGGATACAACATAAACATACAAAAATCAGTTGGATTCCTTTACACCAACAAAGAGAACCTTGAAGAGGAAATCACCAAATCAATATGATTGACAATAGCCCCCAAGAAGATAAAATATTTAGGAATAAATCCAATTATAGACATAAAAGACTTATACAAGGAAAATTAAAAGACACTACTGTAAGAAGCTAAAAGAGACCTGCGTAAGTGGAAAAACATGTCTTGCGCGTGGATAGGAAGACTCAACATTGTCAAAATGTCAATTCTACCCAAAGTGATCTACAGGTACAGTGCGATCCTGATCCAAATTTCAATGGCAGTTTTTAGTGAGATGGAGAAACAAATCACCAACTTCATATGGAAAGGGAAGAGACCTCGGCTAAGTAAAGCATTACTCAAGAAGAAGAACAAAGTGGGAGGCCTCACACTACCTGATTTTAGAACCAATTATACTGCCACGGTAGTCAAATCAGCCTGGTACTGGTACAACAACAGATACATAGCCCAATGGAGCAGAATTGAGAATCCAGACATAAATTCATCCACTTATGAGCAGCTGCTATTTGACAAAGGGTCAAAGTCCGTTAATTGGGGAAAACACAGTCTCTTTAACAAATGGTGCTGGCATAACTGGATATCCATCTGCTAAAAACTGAAACAAGATCCATACCTCACACCATACACAAAAACTAACTCAAAATGGATCAAAGACCTAGATATCAAATTGAAAATGATAAAGATCTTGGAAGAAATAATAGGGACAACGCTAGGATCCCTAATCCATGGCATCAACAGAATATGAACCATAAGTAACAATACGCAAACAGCAGAACAGAGACTACATAACTGGGACCTCCTAAAAATCGAACACTTATGCTCTACAAAAGACTTCACCAAAAAAGTCAAAAGACAACCTACAGACTGGGAACAGAATTTTGGCTATGACAAATCTGTTCAGCATCTGATGTCTGAAGTCTACAAGATACTGCAAAACCCCAAGAACAAAAAGACAAATAACCCAGTTAAAAAATGGGCAAAGGTTACGAACAGGCACTTTGTCAAAGAAGACATTCTGGCAGCTAACAGACACATGAAGAAATGCTCACGCTCGTTAGCCGTTAGAGAAATACAAACAAAAACTACAATGAGATACCATCTCACCCCAACAAGGCTAGCATTAATCCAGAAAACACAAAATGATAAATGCTGCAGAGGTTGTGGAGAGACTGAAATACTTCTACACTGTTGGTGAAAATGTAAAATGGTACAACTGCTTTGGAAATCCATTTGGTGCTTCCTTTAAAAAGCCAGAAATAGAAGTACCGTACGATCTAGCAGTCTCGCTCCTTGCAGTATATCCTAGAGAAACAAGAGCCATCACACGAATAGATATATGCACACGCATGTTCATTGCAGCACTGTTCACGATAGCAAAAGGATGGAAACAACCTAGGTGCCCATCAACAAATGCGTGGATAAACAAATTATGGTATAATCACACAGTGGAATATTATGCAACAATAAAGAACAACAATGAAGCCATGAAACATAATGTGGAGGAATCTGGAGGGCATTATGCTGAGTGAATTTAGTCAGTCACAGAAGGACAAATACTGTATAAGACCACTATTATAAGAACCCAAGAAAAAGTTTAAACACAGAAGAAAACATTCTTTGATGTTTATGAGGGTGGGGAGGGAGGGTGAGGGTTATTCACTAACTAGATAGTAGACAATTATATTAGGTGAGGGGAAGGATGGCACACAGTTCAGGGGAAGTCAGCACAATGGGACTAAACCAAAGATGATAAGTTTCCTGGATACAGTCAATCACTTTGAGAGACAGAGTAGCAGGGGCAGGGTTCTGGGGACCATGCTTTCAGGGGACGTGTAGGTCAATTGGCATAACAATGTTTATTAAGAAAATCTTCTGCATCCTATTTTGGTGAGTGGCGTCTGGGGTCTTAAAAGTTAGCAAGTGGCCATCTAAGATGCATCACCTGGTCCCCACCATCTGGAGTAAAGGAGAATGAGGAACACCAAAGACACAAGGAAAGTATTAGCCCAAGAGATAGAAAGAACTACATAGACCAGAGACTTCATCAGCCTGAGACCAGAAGACCGGGATGGTGCCTGGCTACAACTAGTGACCGCCCTGACAGGGAACACAACAGCGTGTCCGTGATGGAGCGGGGGAAGGGTGGGATGCAGAACTCAAATTGTAGTACAAAGACCAGACTTAATGGTCTGACTGAGACTGGAGGAACCCCAGAAAGCATAGCCCCCGGATTCTCTGTCATCCCAGAACTAAAACAGTTCCTGAAGCCAACTCTTCATACAAAGTTTGGACTGCACTGTGGGACAGAGAATGATACTCGTGAAGAGTGTGCCTCTTAGCTCAAGTAAATACATGAGACTAAATGGGCAGCTTTTGTCCAGAGGTGAGATGAGAAGGCAGAGAGGGTTAGGAGCTAATTGAATGGACAAGGGAAATCAAGGGTGGAAAGGAGGAGTGTGCTGTTACAGTATAGGCAGAGCAATTAGGGTCACATAAGAATGTGTGTGTAAATTTTTGTATGCGAGACTAACTTTAATGGTAAACTTTTACTTAAACTACAACAATTTAAAAAAAAAAGAAAGTGGTCTGCATCCTGCTTTGGTGAGCAGCCATCTGCAATGCATCAGTTGGTCCCAGCCCACTTGGAGCAAAGGAGAATGAAGAACACCAAAGGCACAAGGAAAATATTAGCCCAAGAGACAGAAGGGCCACATAAACCAGAGACTCCATCAGCTTGAGACCAGAAGAACTAGATGTTCCTGGCTGCCATCAACGACTGCCCTGACAGGAAACACAACAGAGAGTCCCTGATGGAATGGGAGACGTGTGCAGCAAAACTCAAATTCATGTGAAAAGACCAGACGTAATGGTCTGAAAGAGACTGGAGGAATCCCGGAAGGCATGGCTCCTGGATGCGGTGTTAACCCAGAACTAAAACCTTTTCCAAAGCCCACTCTTCAGACAAAGATTACACTGGATTATAAAATATAAACTAATACTCATGAAGAGTGTGCTTTTTAGTTCAGTCAGATACACGAGACCAAATGGGCCACTCATGTTTGGAGGTGGGATGAGAAGGCGGGAAAGGACAGGAACTGGTTAAATGGACACAAGAAACCTGAGATGGAAAGGGGGAGTTTGCTGTCACATTGTAGGGATTGCAACTACTGTCAGATAATAATATGTGTATAAATTTTTGTATGAGAAATTAACTTGTGCTATAAACTTCCACCTAAAGCACACACACACACAAAGAACAATAGCTCAGGTAATAAAGAAAAGAAAAGAAAAGGATTGAAAAGAAAAAAGTATACTCCAAGAAATTTCAAAACCTAGAGAAAATAGACAAATTTCTAGAAACACACTACCTACCTAAAGTAACAGAAACTTAGATTGAAAATCCAAACAGACCCATAACAAGAGAAGTTAAAAAAAAAAAAAAAAAAAACCTCCCAACAAAATCAAGCACTGGCCCAGATGGCTTCACTGTAGAATTCTGACAAACATTCAGAGAAGAATTTGCACCAGTACTACTCAAAGTATTTTAGAACTTAGAAGACGAAGGAATTTTCCGAGTTCATTCTATGAAGTCAGCATACCCCTAATACCAAAACAAAGCAAAGACACCACAAAAGAAAATTATAAACCCGTATCTCTCTACAAACTTCTAGCCAGTAGAATTCAGCATCATACCCAAAACGAATATACCACAACCTAGTAGGATTCATACCAAGTATGCAAGGATGGTTCAACGTTAGAAAATCAATCAACGTAATCCACCACATAAATAAAAGAATTACATGATCATCTCAAATGATGCAGAAAAGGCATTTGATAAAGTCCAACACCCATTCTTGATAAAAACTCTCAATAAAATAGGGATAGAAGGGAAATTCCTCAACATACTAAAGGATGTCTACAGAAAACCAATGACCAATATAATTTTTAACGGAGAGAGTCTAAAAACATTCCCCCTGAGAACAGGAACAAGACAATGATGCTTTTTATTATGACTCCTATTTAACATTGTGCTGTAAGTCCTAACTTGAACAATAAGGCAAGAAAAAGAAATAAAGGGCATCTAAATCGGTAAGGAAGAAGTAATACTATTCCTGTTTGCAAATGGTGTGATACTGGATGTAGAGAACCCAAAAGACTCCACAAGAAAACTGCTGGAACTAACAGATTCAGCAGAGTAGCAAGATACAGGATAAATGTACAAAAATCAGTTAGATTCCTAGACACCAATAAAGAGAACTATGAAAAGGAAATCAGGAAAGCAGTACTGTTTTATAATAGCCCCTAAAAAAGTAAAATACTTAGGAATAAATCTAACCAGGGATGTAAAAGACCTATACAAAGAAACCTACAAAACACTACTGCAGGAAACCAAACAAGACCTATGTAAATAGAAAAACATCCCTTGCTCATGGATGGGTAGATTCAACATCGTGAAAATGTCAGTTCTACCCAAAGCAATTGTACAAATACAATGCAATCCTGATCCAGATACCAACAGCATTATTTAACAAGATGGAAAAACTAATCATTAACTTTATATGGAAAGATAAGAGGGCCTGGATAAGTAAAGCACTATTGAATAAGAATAACTTAGGAGGACTTGCACTATACAGCTATGGTAGTTGAAACAGCCTGGTATGGATACAACAGACACATTGACCAATGGAACAGAATCGAGAACCCAGATGTAAATCCATCCGCCTACAGTGCCCTGAACTTCAACAAAGGCCCAAAGTCCATTAAATGGGAAAAGACAGCCTTTTTAACAAATGGTGCTGGCAAAACTGGATGTCCATCTGTAAAAAAAAGAAACAAGATCCATACCTCACACCATACACAAAAACTATGTCAAAATGGATGAAGGACCTAAATATAATACCAAAAAGTATAAAGAACATAGAAGAAAAAGTAAGGTTAATGCCAGGGGCCCTAATACACAGCATAAATAGGATACAAACCATAACTAACAACACACAAACTCCAGAAGATAAACTAGATAACTGAGATCTTCTAAAAATCAAACACTTACGCTCATCAAAAGACTTCACCAAAAGAGTAAGAAGAGAACCTACAAACCGGGAAAAAGTTTTTGGCTATGACAGCTCTGACAAAGGTCTCATCTCTAAAATCTATAGGAAAATCCAACACCTCTACAACAAAAAGACTAATAATCCAAGTAAAAAATGGGCAAAGGACATGAACAGATACTTCACCAAAGAAGACATTCAGGTGGCTAAAAGACACATGAGGAAATGCTCATGATCACTAGCCATTAGAGAAATGCAAATCAAAAGTACAGTGAGATACTGTCTCTACCGTCTCACCCTGGCATTACTGGCATGAATCAAAAAAAACAAAAAAAAAACAAAATAAATGCTAGAGAGGCTGCGGGGAGCTTGGAACTCTTGCGCACTCCTGATGGGAATTCAAAATGGTACAACCATTTTGGAAAACAGTACAGCACTTCCTTAAAAAGCTGGAAATAGAAATACCATATGATCCAGCAATCCCTCTCCTAGGAATATATCCTAGAGAAATAAGAGCTGTCACACGAGTAGACATATGCACACCCATGTTCATTGCAACATTATTCACAATAGCAAAAAGATGGAAACCACCTAAGTGCCCATCAACAGATGAACGGATAAACAAATTATAGTATATACACACAATGGAATACTATGCAACAATAAAGAACAATGATTAATCTGCAAAATATCTCACAACATGAATGAATCTGGAGGCCATTGTGCTGAGTGAAATAAATCAATCACAAAAGAACAGAGTTTGAGACCACTATTTTAAAAATTCATGAAAAGATTTACACACAGAAAGAAATGATCTTTGATGCTTATGAGGGGGTTGGGTGGGGAGGGAAAAACACCAGCTAAACAACAGATAATTGGTAACGTTGGTGAAGGGTAAGACAGTACACAGTACTGGGGAAGTCCGCACACCTTGTGCAATCCAAGGTCATGGAAGCTTCATAGATACATCCAAACTGCCTGAAGGACTGAGTTACTGGGCTGAGGCCTGGGAACCATGATCTCGGGGGATATCTAGTTTAACGGGCATAATATAGTTTATGAAGAAAATATTCCTGCGTCCTGCTTTGGTCAGTAGTGTCTGGGGTCCTAAAAGCTTGTGAGTAGCCATTGAAGATACTCCATTGGTCCCACTCTGTCTGGAGCACGGGAGAATGAAGAAAACCAAAGACACAAGGGAAATATTAGTCTAAAGGACTAATGGACCACAGGTACCACAGCCTCCATCAGACTGAGTTCAACACAAACCAGATGGTGCCCAGCTACCATCACTGAGTACTCTGACAGGGATCACAATTGTGGTTCCCGGACAGAACTGGAAGAAAATGTAGAACAAATTCTAACTCACAAAAATAAGACCCGACTTAATGGTCTGACAGAGACTGGAGAATCTCCCAGAGTATGGCCCCTGGACACCATTTTAACTCAGTACTGATGTCACTCTTGAGTTTCACCCTTCAACCAAAGATTAGACAGGCCTATAAAACAAAATGAAAGTAAATGGGCACACCAGCCCAGGGGCAAGGTCAAGAAGCCAGGAAGGAATAGGAAAGCTGGTAACGGGGAACCGAAAGTCTAGAAGGGAGGGAAGAGTGTCGTCGCATCCTGGTGTTAGCAAACAGTATAACAAAACAATATTTGTATTAATTGTTTAATGAGAAACTAATTTGCTCTGTAAACCTGAATTCATCCAAAGCACAATTTAAAAAAAAAAAGAAAAATGCGAAGAATTTTCAGGTAAAGACAACAAAATGGAATCAGATCATAGAATTTGTCCTTCTCTTACTAAATGAACAAAAATAATAAAAATAGTAAAGACCAAAGTTCATCAACAGCGACCAAAGAAAGGCTGCAACCTGAGTCATTTAAAAAATAGAACTTTTTTCCTTACCACCACCAAAAACGGGAGGAGGGATATAAGTTCTGAATGAAGAAAAAACAAAAACCTAGCCTTGATAACATTTATTTTTGTTAATTGGATTCCTGATTTTATTTTATTTAGGTCATGCACATTCGGAAACTACTTCAGAAAATGGATCGTCCAAATGGTCTTTATCCAAATTATTTGAACCCAAGAACAGGGCGCTGGGGTCAGTGTAAGTATTTCTAGCACTACTGATGCTTTGTTGAAAGAGTATTTGTCTGAAATCACTTGCTGGATGTAGTGAAAATTGTATTAGATATGGACTTAGAAACCCTCAGTTGGTGTCTGATCTTGTGATCTACTGATACTGTTACCTTTGACACATTTCTGATCTCTTGAAGCTTCAGTTTTCCCCGTTATAAAATGGAAATATTGATAACCTGTTACACAAGAATGTGTTATTTCATGTATGTGTAAGTTCTTTGGAAAAATATAGTGTGGTATTGGGAAATGTAATACTTTAAATTCCTGTTAATAAATCATGCCATCATGTAAGTAAGAGCATTGTCTGAGATAGATACTTACAGGAGGAATATGAAGAACAATGTTACATGACTAGAAAACGGTCATTTGCTCTTGGGCGACTTATATCCAGTCATTCATTTTAAAAGAGGGTATCAGCATGTCCATTATTTACTAGGTTCTGTGCCAACTTCTTGGATGAGACTAGAAATGAGGAAAGAATATACAGGACTTGGTCTGCATTTGGAGAGCTCACAGACTATTAGGGTATAGGCAGACACACTTGGAAGTAGTTGGAATATATGTGATAAATGCTGTAGTAAAGAAACGTACCAATTGTTATATTATTATTTCCACTGCCTCAGGAGAAAGTTTGTTGTTTGGAAAGGGGGTGCTTTTTCTTATTAGAGCTTTAAAATTTATTTTTGAAGGAATTGATTTTTAAGAATAATTAAGTGGTAAATGTTAATGTGGACTTATTGGAACTTAAAAAATTTTAGTAAATTATAGGTACCATAACTAAGAGAGTTCTGACTTTGTCCATAGTATAACATCTTTGAGTTATTTCTCAGACTAATAAAATCATAATGAAGTAGTAAGTGGCAAAAATATCATTTAATTTTATTTATTGAAAATACTGCTGCATCCACAATTGAAAAAGTATGCTGATATGAAAACCAAAGATAGTAAAATATTTGCCATGAAATTGTCACTTGGACTTCGGTCAAAGAAACTATCCTTTATGCAAGGAAAGCACATTGATCAGTACAGTTATGTCTTTCATGAATCTGGAAATAGATCTCAATCTTTTGGCTATGATAGGAATCGACTCGACAGCAACTGGTTTGGTTTGGTTTTTTTCCTCTCCTGAAATTCTTTATAAGTACCTCGTTTTTTTCTTTATTTTGAAGAAAATATAAGGCCTAATGCCTAAACTGAGTGGAAATAATACTTTTTGAAGAACCAAAACCCTGAGAGCAGCATTTCTAAAATATAAAGTGCATTTTCCTTTTCTCAGAGAAGAGTGACTAGATTGGATGTCTAGTCAGTAATTTGGGTGGATTTGATTTAATTTTTCCCCGTAGAATTTCATTAAGATTTGGAACTATAACATTTGGGGAAAAAAAATTATGTTTGATTCCTTCCTTTTGCCATATGCCAATATATATTGTTTATAGTATAACTTTTCAAATGTAAAAAATGAAACCATTGAAGTATTAGAATATGGTTGAATATATAGTTATAATCAGGAAAGCCTTTTCTAAGCATGTCATATAAAGCAGAAACCATAAAGAAAAAGATGTCTGTTTTTACTATATATAAATGTTAACCCTCATATATTTCATAGCCTACCATCAAAAGAATCAAAAGTGAAGTAGCAAACTAAGGAAATATATTTGGACATATTTGGAAAACAATGTTTTTATATCCTCTATTTCAAGAACTCTTATAAAATGATAAGAAAAATATGATCACCCCAATGGAAAAATGGGCTAAGAAAAGTTAATTCATTTTAAAAAAAAAACAACAAACCACAAATGGACAGTAAACAAGTGTTTTCTTATTTAGCCCTAAAAAATGGTGCTAATGAAGATAAATGGTACAGATTGCTGCTATTGCACTAGAGATTACAAAGCCTACCATATTTGTAGCACCTTCATGGACTGGTGACCAGAAACCTTTGTCCCTCTCTGCTCCTACTTCACCCCAATCCTAATCAAATCAATACAGCTTCTAAACAGAAGACACTATTCTTTATCTATTAAATTGACTTAAAAAAAACCTAAACCTCTTGCCGTCGAGTCAGTTCTGACTCATAGCCACCTATAGGACAGAGTAGAACTGTCCCATAGGGTTTCAAAGGAGGAACTAGTGGAGTCGAACTGCTGACCTTTTGGTGCTTTTGGTTAGCAGCCATAGCTCTTAACCACAATACCTCCAGGGTTCCATTAAATTGCCTAAGGGAATGGATGTTTCCCTGTACCCACTGATTCAAAGAGTCTTGAAAATTTGTAGCCTTTTGAACCAGTGACTCATTATTAGGAACTTACTCCAAAGAAATTATCAGAGGTATATGTAAAAGTTTATTTACAATAACTTTTGAGTTATTTTAAAAGGGATAATTTGGAAACATTCTACAACAGTACTGTCCAATTTCTGTAATGGTGAAAATGTCCTATATCTGTGCTGTTTAATATGGTAGTCATTAGCCATATGTGACTTTTGAACACTTGAAATATGGCTAGGAACTACATTTTAAATTTTATTTACTTTTAATTAATCTAAACTAACATAGCCACATGTGACTTAGTGGCTGTTGCCTGGAACAGCATAATTTTTAAACATCCTATAATAGGGATTTGATTACATTTCAATGGTACCTTCTAATGTGATATACTGTGCAACCATTAAAAGGGATATTATAGAATACTTGATATAGATAAATATGATATACTAGAAAGATATTTAGAAAGAGAAAACAAACACTATAGGAATAACAACTTAAGTGTTACCGGTGGTTTTTCGAGTGGTGTGATGATATGATGATTTTATTTTCTTCTTCTTATTTTCCTTTATTATTCATATTTGATAGTGAACATGTATTACTGTTGAAGTAAGATAAAAAGCATTTTTTAAATAAAAAAGATGTCATCTACTACAATAAAATCTTAGAATACTGAAAAAAAAAAATCACTATTTGAGAATTTGCCAGCTTTGAAATGACCAACAGTATAGCATTGATGGCAGTGTAGTTATTAAAAAGACAACTCTTTTAATTTCCTGTTTTTTTTTCCCCTGCAAAATAAATTCAGGTTGCCTCTTTATAATATATTCATTCTCTGGAGTTAATGGTTTTGATAATATTAGAGAAAGAGCTATTCACTAGTTATTTTGGTAAGTGGTCTTTAAAATCCTAGGGGAGCTGCCCTGATATCCCTTTAGCAGCTGTATTCCTTACTAAAATAAATAGTTCAGTTTGTTCCTTTTAATGTTTTTGTACATTTTATTTCAGTTCTGAAAAGTATGTCAAATTCCTTTATTGTATCTGAGCAGTATACATCTGCCATATCTATAAATATCCTGGAAAACAAACAATGAATTGAACTGAAATTTAACAGTTCAGCTTTGGCTAACTGTATTATAATTAGAGTACCGATAATGTCTGTGATATGCATATAGCAATCACAGAGAATAATTACTGGTAATTACCTTCAGGAAAAGTACTTGGCAACAGATATGAAAGATTATTGTAAGGAACATCGATTTAAAGAAACGTCATTAGTTTTTTTTCTTTTTTTTTACTTTAAGTTTTCACTAGTTTTCTAAGTACAGTGCTTAGCCTATGCCATTTAATGAAGAAAATGTAGGAAATCAGTCTTTACTGATTCATTAAATTTTATACTTTAAAGTTAAAAATTGTGGGAAAAACAAGAATGGGTATAATATTTGGAATTGGAAGATTTAAATTCTAATCCTGGCTTTTATTCTAGACTTCCCTATAAGAACAACTTCAGGAATAACTTCTGTTAGAAACCTGCCATTAACTGCATGACGTGCTGGGATAGGTCATATGAATCATTGATATTTAGGAGTGCCTTATCACACGTCATCAATTTCTGAATATCAAAAGGACCTTGGAGTGAGAAAGTTCATCAAAATTGACACCTAGGCAGGCATGGTTCAGGGGTTCAAATAAGAAAGTCCAACTACTAGGTGATATATTCCATAGTTACCATGGATCTCAGGCTTCTGCTATGTATTCATTTCTTAAAGCACATAATTTTTCACTGGAACAGCTGCCTAGAAGAGCTGCAAAGGAGATTAAAATTGCCTCAGGAACCTGACAGGCAGGACTGGGGCTAAAGCCCATAACCTAAGTAGCCTAGAACTAAGACTGTAAACCCTAGCAATAATTCAAAGATGTTAAAAAACATTTTTCGTAAATCGTGATGCCTTTCTCTGCTCTCCCCACCTTATTCATTTGCTTTAGTTCTGTTATCTCTTCTTTAACTTGTTTTCTTTGTTACTCAATTGCTAATCCTTTTCTTAGATCTGCAGTGTATCCACAAATAGATAAATGAAACCAAAGGGCAAAATAAAAATTAAAAATATTCTGTAGGTTATTTTAATGTTTCTTACTTGTAAAAATGTCATATTGGGGCTTCTTTGCCTGTTTCCTTACTGCTTTTTCATACTTTTAAAATAGATCCCACCTGACTATGAAATTAGCTGTCAACAAGGATACTTTTTGTACCTTTCTAACCGTAGTTTTATACGTGATCATTCCATACTGTTACTTTTAGGCTTAATATCTTTCTTTTCATTCATTCCCTAACACATTTATTTAGATGTTGATGTATTCATGAAAATTGTACCTCATATTCTGTGAACTTCCGTGTTTTTTAAAATTAAGAAAATGTTTCAAATGTAAGTAACAATGATATATCCAAAGAGAACAGCAGTTTACTCTGAAAGAGGTTGATTTATGCTGTTTTCGGGTTTTCATTGTCTTAAGGGTGAGGAGAAATTAGGTACATAAAGTGATGAAAATATTCCGATTCCATAGAAACATGTCCCACTGAAGTTATTATAAGTAGAATTAGCACTGAGTTAGTGACCTGGCAATCAAGAAGTTTCTACCATTTAAGTAATTAGTACAAGAAATTTTGAATAAAGGATTAAATTGTTTGTGGGCTTGAGAGGTTTTATTGTAGAAGGCGCCCTTGCACATTGGAACTACATTGAGAAAAGACAGCTGTAGTCGCCCTAATAGTTGTTATAGGTAAAATTATCTGTCTCCAAATGTAATGAAATATAGTAGACTAGAACTGCAAATACAAATACGTTTCAATATATAAATTTTTTTCTTTATGAAGATCAGAATTTATATGGTAATTATAAAAAAAAAGTTGGACAGTGATTCAGCATAGCTGAATAAACCTAAAGATGATTAAATAGAATTTGTCAAAAGCGGAAAAATTACTTAACATTCAGTAATGGAAGCTAGGAAGGCCGTAAGTCCTGTTTTTGAGGCCTACCTTCTAATCAAGTGTGGCTGTATAGTGATTGGGTTCCTTTACTGTTCTGACATGCCTGGGATGGATATGTCACCCTTTGCCCTATCTATCATATAAACTTTCCCCATTATTTTATAAAGCATAGTAAAATAAGGCTCAGTTCCCCAAGACATTGGGATATATCAAATAAATATTGAGATCCAGTGACTCCAAACTGTTATTTCAGTAGAAATACCTGTTAATGAATAAATGTTGTCAGTATTTTCTTGGGTAAATATACACTACAGAAAGAAGAAGTAACTTCAAGTTCTTTAATAACATCCTTTTGCTTATAATGTGATTTCAGATGGTCTTCTATAAAGCAAAATGGACAGAGTTCTTGCTTACTTGAGAGGTTTTCTTGTTGGTATATTTTGTTTTCAATGGAGATAATTGATTTTGACAAGAAAATTTAATATTGTCTACACTATTCAACAATAAAGTTGCTTTTATTTTAATATCATTTGTTTTGTAACTTTTCAAATTCACATTCTTCCTGCTTCACTTAGTGAATATGTACTCTATTGAAGGTTAAACAACCAAGGTATATTCCATAAGCTATCATATTCAGAAACTGACAAGACACTGGACCAAGCTTTGAGAAAACTCTGATGGGGAAACAATACTTTTATTCTAACAAATTTGTCTATAAGACAAATGATAATAAATAGGCTAAATTAGGTAAAGAAGAGACTTCAAGTAAAAAAAAAAAGTAAGCAGCCCAGAGCCCTGGTGATACAGTAGTTAAGTACTTAGGTGCTAACCGAAAGGTCAGCTGTTCAAACCTACTAGCCGATCCGCGGGAGAAAGATGTGGCGGTCTGCCTTTGTAAAGACTACAGCCTTGGAAACCCTATGGGGCAGTTCTCCTGTGTCCTATAGGGTCGCTATGAGTTGAAATCGACTCTAGATGACAACAGGTTTGTTTTTTTTGGTTTAAAGCCAAAAACCTATTAAAAAGCTACTATAATAAGGATCTGATCAAGGATCGATGTCAGTGGGAATGGTAGTCATCTTTTAGATTTTGTCCTTTCCTTTACACCCTGTATCCCTTTCTTCACTAAGTCTTGCTAGTTCTAATTATCTCTAAAATATTTTTTTCCCATTTCAACTTTCACTTCGTCCATTTAGAATAACTTCCTCTTTCTCTATGTCTTCTTATCGATAAATTCCTGTCTATCCAATTAAAATAGAAAAAGAACTTTTAAGTTAAATTTACTGTTTGAATACAATCCCCCACGCTTCCCCTGCCACCAAAAAAAATAAAAAGGCCCATTAGAGATAAAGGAAAAAAAAAGTATATAAATACCCATAAAAATTAATACCGGTTATACGTGATGGAATTATTTTTTCTCTCATTTACAGGATTTTTTAATTCCATATGTATTTACTGAACACCTACTAAATGCCAGGCATTGTTTGAGATGCTGGGCATGCAGATGTGAATAAGCAGACAATGACCCTAATACCTTTGTAGAACTTACATTCTATTAGGAGAGAAGTACGATAAACAAATGTATGATACGATGTCACATGATAAGAGCTCTGCCAAAACTCCTAATCAGAGTCACCAGTGATCGCCATGTTGCTAAATCCAACAGTCCCTTCTCAGGCCTCATCTTTCAGAGTCCATCAACAGCTTGATCCCTCTTTCTTTAAAATTCTTGGTTTTTAGGACAACACATTCTCTTTTTTTTTCTTCTTCCCTCACTAACTGCATTCCGTATTCTTTGCTAGTTTCTCCTTTATTCCTAGCCTCTTACTGTTGGAATGCTGTAGGGCTCCATCCTCTTCTCTACACTTCTCTCCAGTGGCATGGTTTTAAATGGCATCTATATACTGACATCTCCCAGATCTAAAGCTCCGGTCCACATCTTGCCCTTGACCTCCATACTTGTATATCCAGTTATCTACTTGACATCTCTACTTACATATCTTATAATAAACTTAATATGTCTGTAACTGATTATTATTTTTTTCCCACTCCAAAACCTTCTCTTCTCATAGTCTTGCCTATCTCAGTTAATGGCAACTCTGTCCTTCAGCTTGCTCAGTCCACAAATCATGATGTTATTCTCTTCCTTTCTTTATCTCACACCCCACTTCCAGTTCCTCAGTAAATTCTGCTGTCTACCTTTTTTTTTTTTTTTTTAATTGTACTTCAGATGAAGGTTTACGGAACAAACAGTTTCTCAAACCGTAGTATACATATTGTTTTATGACATTGGTTAACAACTCCACAACATGTCAACCCTCTCCCTTCTCAACCTTTTTTAAATTTTTTTGTTGTACTTCAGGTGAAGGTCCACAGAACAAACAGTCTCCCATGAAACAGCAGTACACATACTGTTCCATGACATTGGCTAACAACCCCACGACTTGTCAACCCCTTCCCTCTCGACCTTTTTTTTTTCTTTCTTTTTTTGGTGAAAATATACATAGCCAAAGATACACCGTTTCAAAAATTTCTACATGCACAGTTCAGTGACATCGACTACGCTCTTCCAGTTGTG
>NW_004444009.1:5509940-5512979 GCF_000243295.1 Trichechus manatus latirostris | reverse complement strand
TCTATCTTTTTTTTTTTTTTTTTTTAATTGTACTTCAGATGAAGGTTTACGGAACAAACAGTTTCTCAAACCGTAGTATACATATTGTTTTATGACATTGGTTAACAACTCCACAACATGTCAACCCTCTCCCTTCTCAACCTTTTTTAAATTTTTTTGTTGTACTTCAGGTGAAGGTCCACAGAACAAACAGTCTCCCATGAAACAGCAGTACACATACTGTTCCATGACATTGGCTAACAACCCCACGACTTGTCAACCCCTTCCCTCTCGACCTTTTTTTTTTCTTTCTTTTTTTGGTGAAAATATACATAGCCAAAGATACACCGTTTCAAAAATTTCTACATGCACAGTTCAGTGACATCGACTACGCTCTTCCAGTTGTGCTGCTATTCTCACTTTAGTTGAAGGTTTACAGAACAAAATCGTTTCTCATTAAACAGTTAGTACACATGTTGCCCTATGACAATGGTTAACAACCCCACTACATGTCAACACTGTCCTTACTCAACCTTGGGTTCCCTATCACCAGCTTTCCTCTCCCTTCTGCCTTCTAGTCCTTGTCCCTGGACTCCTGTGACTCATTAGTCCCATTTTGTTTTATGGGGCTATCCAATCCCCAGCTGAATGGTGAACCTCGGAAGTGACTTCACCACTAAGCTAAAAGGGTGTCTGGGGGCCATACTCTCAGGGTTTCTCCAATCTCTTTTAGGCCAGTAAGTCTGGTCTTTTTTGTGTGTGTTAGAATTTTGTTCTACATCCTTCTCCAGCTCTGTCCAGAACCCTCTGTTGTGATCCCGGTCAGAGCAGTCACTGGTGGTAACCAGGCACCATTTAGCTGTGTTGGACTTAGTCTGGTGGAGGCCATAGTAGCTGTGGTCCATTAGTCCTTTTGACTAATCTTTTCCTTGTATCCTGTTCTCTTCATTCCCCCTTGCTCCTGAAGGAGTGAGACCAGTGGAGTATCTTAGATGGCTGCTGACAGGTTTTTAAGACCCCAGTCTGCTGTCTACCTTTGAAATATACCTGGAACTCAACTGCTATCACCCTGAGCCAAGCCACCACCTCTTACTTGGATTATTGTAATAGCATCCTAATTGATCTTCCTGTTTCTGCCTCTGCTCGCCTTAAGTCTATTCTTAACACAGCAGCTAGTTATTCTTTAAAACATAAGTCACACCATACCACTTCATGAAAATCCAATGGCTTTTCATCTCTTTCAGAATAAAAGCCAAAGTCCTGATGAAGCCCTGTGATCTAGCTCCTCTTATCTCTTCTCTCATGTATTCTGCTCCAGCTACACTGGCCTCCTCTCAATTCTTGAGTCCGCTGTACCTACTATTCCCTCTCTCTCTTTCTTCAGGTTTTTATTCAAAAGTAAAAACCTCAGTGTTTCTCAGTGTAGTCTTCCCTGATCACTTTATCTAAAATTTCCACGGGCATCCTAACCCCCAGATATATACTTTATATATCCCTTCCCTCTATAATGGTTAAGATCATAGACTCTAGAGCCAGAATATCTGTATTTGAATCCTGAATCTGCTAGCTACATACTATGACCTACAGGTTTGTCATGAATTGAATTGTGTCCCCAAAAAATATATGTCAACTTGCTTAGGCCATAATTCCCAGTATTGTGTGGTTGTCCTCCATTCTGTGATTGATGTAATTTTCCTGTGTTGTAATCCTGATCTCTGCCTGTGATTAATGAGGTTAAGATTAAATTATGTTAAAGAGGATTAGGGTGGGATGCAATACCCTTACTCAGGTCATATCCCTGATCTAGTATAAAGGGAGTTTCCCTGAGGTGTAGCCCGCATCACCTTTTATCTTACAGAAGATGAAAGGAAAGGGAACTAAGCAGAGAGTTGGGAACCTCATACCACCAAGAAAGCAGCACCGGGAGCAGAGGGCATCCTTTGGACCCAGGGTTCCTGCGCTGAAAAGCTCCTAGTCCAGGGAAAGATTGATGACAAGGACCTTCCTCCAGAGCCAACAGGGAGAGAAAGCCTTCTCCTGGAGCTAGCGCCCTGAATTCAGTACTTCTAGCCTCCTAGAGTGTGAGAGAATAAACTTCTGTTTGTTAAAGCCATCCACTTGTGGTATTTCTGTTATAGCAGCACTAGATGACTAAGACAAGGTTATTTAACCATTTTGTACAATGAGGATAATAAAATAGAGCCTACCTCATGGGGTTATTTTAAGGATTAAAGGAGTTAATATGTGTAAACTTCTTAAAACAGTATCTGGCACATAGTACCATATAATGTTTGCTCTTGTTAATATCAGTAATACGTATTAAATGTAAGTTTTGCTTATCATTATACTTTATACTTAGCATTCTGTATTTGGTTGTTGTTGTCAGGTGCCATTGAGTCGGTTCCAACTGATAGCGACCCTGTGTACAACCGAATGAAACACTGCCCAGTGCTGTGCCATCTCACAATCCTTGTTATGCTTGAGCCCATTGTTGCAGCCACTGTGTCAGTCCATCTCATTGAGGGTCTTCCTCTTTTTCGCTGACCCTCTGCTTTTCCAAGCACGATGTCCTTCTCCAGGGACTGGTCCCTCTTGATAGCACATTCAAAGTATGTGAGACGAAGTCTCGTCATCCTTGCTTCTAAGGAGCATTCTGGCTGCACTTCTTCCAAGACAGATTTGTTCATTCTTTTGGCAGTCTGTGGTATGTTCAATATTTTTCACCAGTACCATAATTCAAACGTGTCAATTCTTCTTTGGTTTTATTCATTGTCCAGCTTTCACATGTGTATGAGAGGATTGAAAACACCATGGCTTGGGTCAGGCGCACGGTAGTCTTCAAGGTGACATCTTTGCTTTTGAATACTTTCGCAGCAGATTTGCCCAATGCAATATGTCATTTGATTTCTTGACTGCTGCTTCCATGGGTGTTGATTGTGGATCCAAGTAAAATTAAATCCTTGAAAACTTCAATATTTTCTCCATTTATCATGATGTTGCTTATTGGTCCAGTTGTGAGGATTTTTGTTTTCTTTATGTTGAGGTGTAATCCATACTGAA
>NW_004444009.1:5498189-5509840 GCF_000243295.1 Trichechus manatus latirostris | reverse complement strand
CTCAGCATACAGATTGAATAAGTATGGTAAAAGGATACAACACTGACACACACCTTTCCTGAGTTTAAACCACACAGTATATCCTAGTTCTGTTAGAACGACTGCGTCTTGATCTATGTACATATAAAATCTATCTCTTGTTTTTCGTCTCTCCCGGCAGAATGCAAGCTCCATGAAGGCAGGGAGTTCTGTCAGGTTTGTTTACTGCTGTATCCCTAGCACCTAGAACAGTGCCTGACACCTTGTAGGTACTCAATAAGTATATGTTGCATGAATGACGAAAAGAAGATTTTCAGTCTTTATCTTACCTGACCTCTTTGTAGATTTAAAGATGCTGATTATTCCATCAGTTTTGAAACTTTATCCTCCCTTTTATTTATTTAATATGCCCTCGTTATGCTTATTATGTACCAGTCAGAGTTCCAAGTGCTTCGTAAGTTCTGATTCATTGGATCTGCATAACAACCTTTTGCAGTAGGTAGTATTATTGTTCCCTTTTTATAGATGGGAAAACGGAAGTAAAAAGTGATTAAGTAACTTGCCCAAGGTTACATAGCTAGTAAGCAACAGAGCACAGGCCAGAGTTCAAACCCAGGTAGTCTGGCTCCAGGGCTCATGCTTTTACCTGCTGCACTCTACTACCTCCCTTGACTTTTGAAACACCACTCTCTCCTCCCCCTTTTCCTCATACACTGGCTCTCCTCATTGTCTCCACTGACCTCCTTTTTTTCTGCTCATTCTTTAAATGTTGACATTCTCCGGAGATTTGTGTCCTTCAATCACTAAGGACACTCTCCCTGAGTGAACTCAAATGTCTCAAATTCATTTTATATACTGATAACACCCAAATGTATACCCCCAACTTAGCTTTCTCTCTGGTTTTCCAATATCCGATTGCCTGTTTGTCCTCTCTATTTAGATATCCAACTAACTCCTCAAATTCAACATACCCAAAATTCAAACACCTTTCACTTTAAACCATTTTCCCTTCCAGTATTCCCAGTTTTAATGAATAGCACCACTGTTCACCCACTTGCCCCAGCCAGAAATCTAGGCATCATCCATAATTTCTTCTTCACTTTTTCAGTTAACATTTGATAGATGTCAAAATAAAAGAGAATAGAAGACTCAAGGATGATTATTTTAAGATGTTAATGATAAGCATTTAAATGCTAAAGAGACGGATTCAGTTGAAGGGTAGAGGGTGGAGATTCCTGAGAAGAAAAGAATGATTAGGGTCCAGAGCTAGATAGTGTGTATAGAGTAGAGAGGGGACATTTCTTTCTCTCTAACAAGCAAAAAAAAAAAAAGACCAGTTGCTGTCGAGTCGATTCCAACTCACAGTGACCCTATAGGACAGAGTAGAACTGCCTCCATGGAGTTTCCAAGGAGTGCCTGGTGGATTTGAACTGCTGACCTTTTGGTTAGCAGCCATAGCACTTAACCACTATGGCACCAGGGTTTCCAACAAGCAAAAGGAACAGGTAAATTGATAGGCGGAGGTCTGTATTTTCTTTGTGAATTAGAAGGCATGGTTGTCTGCTGAGAGTGAGAAGGAAGTAGAGTAGTGGGAGACTTATAAAAGAAGAGATTTCAGATATCTGCTTTAGGGAATGAGTGCTAATTAAGGAGTTGTAGAAAAACTGACAAGAAGTATTGAGAATTGTGAATCTGTTGTGAATCTGGGATAATAGTTTAGCAAACTAACAGCTGGGTTGATGCAAAGTTGATGTTTTAACTGATTTGGTTGCAAGAGAAGGACAATGGAGCAAGGGTCCTGAATGTTTGGACAAGAGAATTATCTGTTACTTCCTTTCCCATCTAGCCTAGACTATGTAGGATCCAGACTAATATGAGAATACTCCTGTCTTAATTTTTCTGTTTTACCTGTCCTACAAATCCCAAAACTTTTAATAACACAGCCAGCTACTTCCCCATTTATCATTTATGCACTGAGTCAGCTGAGCATTGCTGATGAAAATCTTCAACAGCACAGGTTAAAGTCACTATATGTTTATAATTTCCAACTCCAGTGGGATCATTCCAGCATCCAAAGGGATCTTTGACAGTCCTTTTTCCTTACTATTCTTTTTTTTACTCTCCTTAAGCTTTCTATCTGACTATCCTATCCATCTTCAACTCTTTTTTTTTCCATTAAAAAAATTTCTTTTTATCTTCAACTTCCATGGCAATTTTAGTTTAGGTATATATATTTTTGTAAATAGTACTTATAGAAATTTTTTTTTTTAATTCCAGCATGAGAGTCTCAGTATTTTAAAAATTGAGTTAAGACCATTTAAATCTGTTGAGGTTACTATACTATAGGTTTGGACTAATTCCTAATACATTTTTAGTTGTTTTATTTACTTACATTTTTAAAAATAGCTTTTTTAATGTATAATTGACATACAATAAACTTTACATGCTTAAAGTGCACACTTTCTTTCCTACTCCCTCATCTGCAAGCAACCACAAATCTCCTATCACTATAGATTAATTTACATTTTCTAGAGTCTTGTATAAATATAATGCTTTTTATGTAATTACTCTTTTTGGGGGGAAGGTTTGGCTTCTTGCACTCAGCGTACTTACTTTGAGCTTTGTCTATGTTGTGTGTTATCATTAGGTCATTCTTTTATTGATGAATAGTATTCTACCATAGTTTATCTATTTACCAATTGATTGACATTTAGGTTGTTTCTAGTTTTAAGATATATCAAATAAAGGTGCCGTGAACATTCACGTACAAGCCTTTGTATGGGCATATGCTCTCATTTCTCTTGGGTAAATACCTAGGAGTGGAATGGTTGTACCATATTGTAGATATATATTTAATGTTTTAAGAAACTGCCAGACTGTTTTCCGAAGTGGATGTCAGTAGTGTTCCCATCAGTGGTGTTCTTCCACATATTTGCCAACACTGAATATGATCAGCCTTTTAATAGGTGTATAGTCATAATTCATTGTAGTTTTAATTAGCACTTCTCAAATGACTAATGATGCTGGACATCTTTTCATATGCTATTTTCCATTCATTTATTTTCTTGGTTAATTGTCTGTTCAAATCTCTTCACCATTGCCCATTATTTTTTAATGGGTTATTGTTGAGTTTTGAGAGTTTTGTATATATTCTGAACACAAGTACTTTATCATATATATACTTTGAAAGTGTTTTCTCCCCGTGTGTGGCTTGTCCTTATATTCCTTAAAGGGTGTCTGTTGAAGTGGAGGAGATTCTAATTGTAAAGTCCATTTTATCAGTTTGTTTATTTATGGGTTGTTCTTTTGGTGTCATATCTAAGAAGCCTTTCCCTAAATTGAAAACTCAAGGTCACAGGGATTTTTTTCCTGTGTTCTCTTCTAAAAGTTTTGTAGTTTTAGGTTTTATTTTATTTTTTATTTATGTTGTTGTTGAGCATGTACACAGCAAAACAACACTGGTTCAACCATTTCTACACATACAATTCAGAAACATAGGTTTTATATTTGGGTGTATGATTGATTTAATTTTTGTAGAGGCATCAAAGTTAATTTTTTACATATGGCTATCCAGTTGCTCCAGCACCATTTGTTGAAAAGTCTCTCCTTTCATTACTACATTGCCTTTATATCTTTGTCAAAAATCAGTTGTCCACATAGGTATGAGTTTATATTTGCATTCTATTCTACCTTTGATCTGTTTATCTGTCAATATGCCAATGCCATGCTGTTTTGATTAGTGTAGCTTTACTATAAGTGCTGAAATAAAGTAGTGTTAGTTCTCCAAATTTTTCTTCTTTTTCAATTTTTTTTGGCTATTCTAGGTCCTTGGCATTTTAATATGAGTTTTAGAACCACCATGTCAATTTCTATAGAAAATCTTGCTAGAATTTGGATTGAGATTTCATTGAATCTATAGATCAGTTTGAGGAGAATGGCATCTTAACAGTAGTGAGTTCTTTAATACAAGAAAAATGTGTGTGTGTGTATATATATATATATACACATATACATACATACATATGTGTATATATATCCATTTATTTAGATGTTCTTTATAATTTCTCTCAAAAATATTTTGTAGTTTTCAATATTCAAATCTTAACGTTTTGTCAGATTTTTCTGTATTTCATATTGTTAGTGCTATTGTGACATTTTTTGTTTCCTATTTTTTAATAATATACAGTATAGAGTTAAAATTGATTTTAATATATTAATCTTCTATCTGCAGTCTTGCTAAACTTACGTATTAGTTCTAGTAACTTTTTTGTAGATTCCATGGAATTTTTCTACATAGACAATAATGTTATCTCCAGAAAAAAAGTTGTACTTCGTTATTTCCAATCTGGATGTCTTTTATTTCTTTATTTCTTGCCTCATTACACTTGCCAGAATCTGCAGTCCAATACTGAAGAGAAGTGATGAAAGTGGACGTCCTTGTCTTTTTTCTAATCTTAGAGAGAAAGCATTTAGTCTTTCACCATTAAGTACGATGCTAGCTATAGGTTTTTTGTAGATACCGTTTATCAGATTGGGAGTCCTGGTGGCACAGTGGTTAAGAGCTACAGCTGCTAACCAAGAGATCAGCAGTTTGAATCCACCAGCCGCTCCTTGGAGACCCTGTGGGGCAGTTCTGCTGTGTCCTATAGGGTCACTAGGAGTTGGAATTGACTTGACTGCAATGGATTTTTGGTTGTTTTTTGTTTTTTTTTTAATCAGATAGAGTTCCCTTTTTCTTGCCTGGTTTGCTAAGAATTTTTATCAAGAATGAAGGTCACATTTTGTCAAATGTTTTTTCTGTGTTTATTTTCTTTTTTAGTTTAACATAGTGAATTACATTAACTGATTTTTTTTAATGTTAAACTGCCCTGTATTCCTAGACTAGATCACATTTGCTTATGATGTATTATCCTTTTCATATTTTTGTTGAATTCAATTTGTTAAAAATTTTATTAGAATTTTTACATCTCTGTTCATGAAAAAGCAGAGCTTTCTTTTGTGGCTTTTTCTGATTTTGGTATCAGTGTAATGCTGGCCTCATAAAACGAGTTGTATTCTCTCCTCTTCCCTTTTTTTTCAGAGGTTATGTAAAGTTAGTACTGCTTTTTCCTTAAATGTTTGGTAGAATTCACTAGTATAACCATCTGGGACTGAAGTTTTCTTTGTAGAAAGATTTTTAACTACAATCTCAATTCCCTTAACAGATTATTCAGGTTAACTATTTCTCTTTGAGTGAGCTTTGGAAATTTCTGTTTTTCAGAGAATTTGTCCATTTCATCTACTTTTTCAAATGTATTGGCATAAAGTTGTTCATAATATTCACTTATTATCTTTTTAGTGTCTCTAGATTCTATTTCATTGATTTTGCCTTCACTTTTATTATTTGCTTTTTTCTGCTTACTTGGAGTTTAATTTGCTTTTCTTTTCCTAGTTTTTTAAGGTTAAAGCTAAGGTTATTGATATGAGACTTTTCTTCTTTTCTGATAGATGTTTAGTACTATAAATTTACCCCTAAGTACTGTTTTAGTGGCATCCTGCAAATTCTGATACATTCTGTTTTAATTTTTATTCAGTTCAAAATAATTTTGATTTCTTCTTTGATGATTGGGTTATTTAGAAGTATTGTATTTGGTTTCTAAACATTTGGAGAGTCTTCTAAGGATCCATCTTAATTACCTAGTGCAGCTGTAACAAAAAATACCACAAGTGGGTGGTTTTAAAGAACAAATTTGTTTTCTCACAGGTCAGGAAACTAGAAATTCAAATTAAGGGTATGGTTCTAGGGGGACTTCCTTCTTTGTTTATTTCACCTTCTAGTAGCTAGCAATCCTTGGAATTCCTGGGCTTATAGATTCATCTGTCTCTGTCATCAAGTAGTATCTGCCTTCCCACTGTGTCTCTGTGTCCATTATTCTCTTTTTATGACTCAGAATTGATTAGATTTAGGATTCACCCTACACTTGCTTTACCTCAACTGTGATTGATTGGTTGATTGCATTACACTAGATTGCATTATGCAATGTGATTACATCACATTATGGAAGGTAATGTGCTCTACCCAAGGGCAAGTGATTTAATCATGTGATTAAATCATAACAGCATATGGCCAGGATTTCAATATATATTTTGGGGAGATACAATTTAATCCATACCAGGATCTTTCTCTTATTGATTAATAAGTTAATTCCATTGTGTTCAGAAGACATACTTTGTGTGACTTGAATCCTTTGGCTTTATTGATACTTGTTTTATGGCCCAGAATACGATCTACTTTGGTTAACATTCCATGTGCACTTGAGAATAATGTGTGTATTCTGCTGTTGTTGAGTGTTCTATAAATGTCAGTCAGATCAACTTGGTTGATAGTGTTTGTTAAGTCTACTATATCGTTACTGATTTTCTTTTTACTTGTTCTATCAATTATTGAGAGGGATGTTTAAATCTTTGTCTATTATTGTAGATTTGTCTATGTCTCCTTTCAGTTATATGTTTTTGTTTAGTGTATTTTAAAGTTCTGTTATTAGGTGCATAGATGTTCTTTTGATACATTGACTCCTTTATGAACTGACCTCTTCACAAAATAATTTTCTTTGTTCTTGGTAATATTATTTACTCTGAAATCTATTTTGTCTAATATTAATACAGCTACTCCAGTTTTCTTTTGGTGTATCTTTTTCTAAACTTTCCCTGGTAAACTATTTGTGTTTCAAACTATTGTATGTTTCTTGTAGGCAGGATATAATTGGGCTTTGCTGTTTTAAATCCAGTCTGCCTTATAATTGGGGTGTGTAGACCAGTTACATTTAATATGATTATTGATATGTTTTGCTCTATTATTTTGCTCTTGTTTTCTATTTTGTACTTATTTCTTTGTTTCCTTTTTCTACTTTTTTGCCCTCTTTTGCATTACTCAAGTATTTGTTAGTATTCCATTTTATTTCCTTTGTTGGGTTATTAGCTTTAATTTTCTTGTTTTAATAGTTTAATGGTTGTTTTAGGTTTTGTAGTATACATCTTTAATATATGACAGTCTACCTTCAATTGATACTGTACCCCTTCATGTGTAGTGTAGGAGTCTTAGGATAGCATACTTCCATTTCCTCCCTCCTGGCCTTTATGCTATTATTTTCATGCAGTTTACTTCTATATGTTATTAACTCCACAATACATTGTTATTATTTGTTTTTAAATACTCAATTATCTTTTAAAGATATTTTAGTAATTAAAAAACCCATTTACATATTTATCCATGTAGCTACATTTCTGGTGCTCTTTATCCCTTTGTGTAGATCAGGTCAGGATTAGCAAACTTTTTATGTAAAGGTCCATCCTTATGATAAGTATTTTAGGTTTGCAGGCCAGGAGGCAGAATTAATGGTATTAGAATGTTGATACTTGAAAAACACTGTATATAATAAGAGAAAACAAATTCCCACAAATTTTTTATTGATGAAAAATTGAGTATAATTTTTCTTTTGTATTGAAGTTCTACTTAGTGAGAAGAATGGAATTCTTTTTTTTTTTTTTTCCGGTGATAACATTTTGCTTAACTGGCATTCAAAATGAATGTTCCCTGTCACCAAAATCTAATGATCAAGTGTTTATCCATTAATGATAATCTGTAATGATATTTTACGTATTTCATCTTTCAAAATGTTGTTTTACAAAGATAAAGACAGCCAAATACTGATACCCATCCATGAGCATATAATTTTAATTGAGCTTATATTCCAATAAAACTTAATTTATTGACATTGGAATTTGAATTTCATATAGTTTTCACATTCACAAAATATTATTCTTCATTGGATGTTTTTACCATTAAAAATATAAAAACTAGGAGGCCAAGACAGCGGAGTAGCCAGATGGCTTCCTATGACCCTCTTACAAAAAAGACCTGGAAAAACAAGCGATTTGATTGTATATGAATATCTAGGAGCCCTGAACAAGGCAAAGTTGAGGAATTGGACTGAGTGGTTGGGGGAGAGGAAGATAGTTCTGAAGAAGCGAAAAGTTTCAGACTGGACTTGGCTGGAGCCGCAGCTCTTCAGCCCCGACTGGCTCCAAGGTATGCAGTGAAGCAGGCATTCAACTCCGTGTGCACACTTGGGAGGCAGTTTCCACGTTGAGAGAGATCTGGCAGCAAAGATTCTGCTTGGACACTCTGAACCAGTGAAAAGCAGCTCCCAAGTGGCTAAAGATAAGTACATGCCTGTGGCCTTTCACGGGTTTTTTTTTTTTTTAAAAGCCCATTTGGGAAAAACCTCTCTCCCTTTCACATCCTCCCTCCCTGCTCTGCACCAGTCCTGCCGACTTCCGAAGACTGAGTCCCCTGGGCCGGAAGTAGATCCCATAAGGTGCCCTGACCCATTCTCCCGGCCTTGGAGAGGGAACAAATAAGCTACTGGCTCCCCTAAGCCGGGAACTCAGGGTTGGCATAACTCCTTTGCTAGGCACAGGCATAAGGGGTTCGCAGACTTTGAGTGCCTTCCACCCCGTATAGACTTGTGTGGACCCATCTCAGCAGCATAAGCCCTCACTACTACAGTACAACAGGGTAAACACCTGGGGTCTAACTTCAACTGTTTCAGCTGTGAAGTGGCAGATTTGTGATACTTAACACAGCCCTGCTCTTCAAGCAGGCGCCTTTGCCCGTCCGCACCAGGGGCTTGAGGTGTGTTGGCTCCACCTGCACCACCTAGTCACCTACTACAGAGATCCAAGACTAAGTGGTGTCCCCGAGTCTTTACAGCCAACAGAGTAGGGTGCTCATAGTCCAGCTGCAAAACTCACCTACCTACTCGCTCTAGGGAATAGGGACACGCTTTCCTTTCAGAAACTCAGGGAGCCATCAGCCCCCTGCCTTGCTCAGCACATGACTCCCTACTGCAGCCAGATACCTGTGCCTACACTAATTACCCATGCCTCTCTAAGACTATAGGTGAGAGCCTGCACCACACACTTGGTGACCAACTGCCTGGACACCTGAGCTGAATCCATACAGGAAAATTTAATGGATTTCTGTGTGCACATACTTAGTTATAGGACTGACTACCTGGTGACAGGACATTAGAGCTTCAAAGGTGCCAGTAATCAAACTAGCTCACATGAGCAGCCTATTTGGGCATATCAAAACAAAACAAAACAAAAAGGACACACTAAACAAGTATAAAATAAAGTTATAATAACTTATTGATGGCTCGGAGACAACAGTCAATATCAAATCATATAAAGAGGCAGTCCATGATGGCTTCAGCAAGCTCCCAAAATAAAGAATCAAATAAATTCTCTGGAGGAAGAGAATTTCTTGGAATTACCAGAGGCAGAATACAAAAGATTAATGTACAGAACTCTTCTGGAAATTAGAAATGAAATTCGTCAAAGCATAGAGACAGCCAAAGAACACACAGACAAAGTAGTAGCAGAACTTAAAAAAGTTATTCAAGAACATAATTACGAATTTAATAGGCTGTAAGAATCCATAGACAGCAGTCAGAAGTCCAGATCAACAATAAAATTTCAGAATTAGACAATTCAGTAGAAAGTAATAGGAGCAGAATTGAGGCAGTAGAAGTTAAAATTAGTGACATTGAAGATAAAGCGCTTGACGCCAACTTATTTGAGGAAAAATCAGATAAAAGAATGAAGAAACTCTTAAGAGTCATGTGGGACTCTATCAAGAGAAATAACCTATAAGTGATTGGAGTACCAGAACGGGGGAGGTAACAGAAAATACAGAGAAAATTGTTGAAGATTTATTGGCAGAAAACTTCCCTGGTATCATGAAAGATGAGAAGATATTTATCCAAGATGCTCATTGAACCCCACATAAGGTAGACCCAAAAGAAAGTCACCAAGACATATTATAATCAAACTTACCAAAACCAAAGGTATAGAGAATTTTAAGAGTGGCTAGGGGTAAAAGAAAAGTCATCTACAAAGGAGAGTCAATTAGAATAAGCTCGGAGTACTCAGCAGAAACCATGCAGGCAAGAAGGTAATGGGATGACATATATAAAGCCTTGAAGGAAAACAGCTGCCAGCCAAGAATTACATATCCAGCAAAACAGTTTCTCAAATATGATGGTGAAATTAGGGCATTTCCAGATAAGCAGAAGTTTAGGGAATTTGCAAAAACCAAACCAAAATTACAGGAAATGCTAAAGGAAGTCCTCCGGTGAGAGAATCAGTAACATCAGATAACAACGCAAGACTAGAACATAAGACAGAACAACCAGATATTGACTCAGATAGGGAACTCGAAAATACATCGAAGCTATAACATTGAAAATAGGGAAACAGAGATATCAATGTGTAAAAAAGGACAATATTAAAACAAAAAAGAAGGACTTAAAAAATGCAGACATAGATTTTACATATGGAGGGGAAGTCAAGGTGATATAAAGAAATAAAAGACTGGTATAAACTTAGCAAAATAGGGGTAAATATTAAGGTAACCACAAAGAAGACTAACAGTCCTACAAATGAAAATAAACTAGAAAAATACAAAGACTCAGCAAACACAAAATCAGCAACAATGAAAACGATGAAAAAAAAAAAACATAAAAACGACTCAGCACAGAAAATTAAGGGGAACGAAAAAACTGAACAGCACACAAAAACAGACATCAGGATGACAACACTAAACTCTTACCTATTAATAATTACGCCGAATGAAAACGAACTAAATGCACCAATAAAGAGACACACAGTGACAGATTGGATAACAAAGCATGATCTGTCTATATGCTGCCTACAAAAGATGCACTTTAGGCTTAAAGACACAAACAGGCTAAAACTCAAAGAATCGAAAAAAATATATCAAGCAAACAACACTCAAAAAAGAGCAGGAGTCGCAATATTAATCTCTGACAAAATAGACTTTAAAGTAAA
Organism: Trichechus manatus latirostris; assembly: GCF_000243295.1. Lineage (NCBI taxonomy): Eukaryota > Metazoa > Chordata > Mammalia > Sirenia > Trichechidae > Trichechus > Trichechus manatus. The sequence goes on along the minus strand of NW_004444009.1, from coordinate 5,498,968 downwards.
ATCCACCAAAAAGGATAAGGAAGGGCACTATATAATGATTAAAGGGTCAGTACACCAGGAGGACATAACTATAGTAAATATTTACACACCCAACGACAGGGCTCCAAAATACATAAAACAAACTCTAACAGCACTGAAAAGGTAGATAGACAGCTCCACAATAGTAGTAGGAGACTTCAACACACCACTTTCAGTGAAGGACAGAACATCCAGAAAGAAGCTCCGCAAAGACATGGAAGATCTAAATGCTACAATCAACCAACTTGATCTCATAGACATATACCAAACACTCCACCCAACAGCAGCCAAGTATACTTTCTTATCCAATGCACATGGAACATTCTCCAGAACAGACCAGATATTAGGCCATAAAGCAAGCCTTGAAAAAATCCAAAACATGTAAATATTACAAAGCATCATTTCTGACCATAAAGCCATAAAAGTGGAATTCAGCAACACAAAAAGCAAGGAAAAAAATATCAAACACATAGAAACTGAACAATACCTTGCCCAAAAACTACTGGGTGATAGAAGAAATTAAGGACGGAATAAAGAAATTCATGGAACCAAACGAGAAGGAAAACACATCCTACCAGAACCTTTGGGACACAGCAAAACCAGTGCTCAGAGGTCAGCTTATAGCAATAAATGCACACATCCAAAAGGAAGAAAGGGCCATAATCAAAACATTAACCCTACAACTGGAACAAGTAGAAAGAGAGCAGCAAAAGAAGCCCTGAGGTGCCAGAAGGAAGGAATAATAAGAATTAGAGCAGAAT
>NW_004444009.1:5495871-5497204 GCF_000243295.1 Trichechus manatus latirostris | reverse complement strand
CCAATGGAACAGAGTTGAGAATCCAGACATAAGTTCATCCACCTATAAGCAGCTGATATTTGACAAAGGCCCAAAGTCCGTTAATTGGGGAAAAGACAGTTTCTTTAACAAATGGTGCTGGCATAAGTGGATATCCATTTGCAAAAACCTGAAACAAGACCCATACCTCACACCATGCACAAAAATTAACTAAAACTGGATCAAAGGCTTAAATATAAAATCAAAAACGATAAAGATCATGGAAGATAAAATAGGGACAACGCTAGGAGCCCTAATATATGGCATAAACACAATATGAACCATAAGTAACAATGCACAAGCACCAGAAGAGAGACTAGATAAGTGGCAGCTCCTAAAAATTAAACACTTATGTTCATCAAATGACTTCAGCAAAAGAGTGTAAGGAAAAAATTTTTGGCTACGACAAATACGATCAGCGTCTCATCTCTAAAATCTACAAGATACTGCAAAACCTCAACAACAAAAAGACAACCCAGTTAAAAAATGGGCAAAGTATATGAACAGGCACTTCGCCAAAGAAGATATTCAGGCAGCTGACAGACACATGAAGAAATGTTCACGATCATTAGCCATTAGAGAAATGCAGATCAAAACTACAAGGAGATATCATCTCACCCCAACAAGGCTAGCCTTAATCCAAAAAATACAAAATAATAAATGCTGGAGAGGTTATGGAGAGACTGGAACACTTACACACTTTTGGTGGGAATGTAAAATGGTACAGCCACTTTGGAAATTGATTTGGCGCTTCCTTAAAAAGCTAGAAATAGAAGTACCGTACGATCCAGCTTTTCCTCTCCTTGGAATATATCCTAGAGAAATAAGAGCCATCACACAAATAGATATATGCACACCCATGTTCATTGCAGCACTGTTCACAATAGCAAAAAGATAGAAACAACCTACGTGCCCATCAATGGATGAATGGATAAACAAATTATGGTATATCCACACAACGGAATACTACACAACAATAAACAACGATGAAGCTGTGGAACTTTGTATAACGTGGAGGAAGCTGGAACTTATTATGCTGAGTGAATTCAGTCAGTCACAGAAGGACAAATACTGTATAAGACCACTATTATAAGAACTGAAGAAAAGGTTTAAACACAGAAGAAAATATTCTTTGATGGTTACGAGAGTGGGGAGTGAGGGAAAGGGTTATTTACTAACTAGATAGTAGGTAAGAATCATCTTAGGCGAAGGGAAGGACAGCACACACTACAGGGGAAGTCAGCACAACTGGACTAAACCAGAGTTAAAAAGTTTCCTGAATACAATCAAACACTTGGAGGGACAGAGTAGCAGG
>NW_004444009.1:5487133-5495405 GCF_000243295.1 Trichechus manatus latirostris | reverse complement strand
GATGGGAAGGCAGAGAGGGTTAGGAGCTGGTTGATTGGTTATGGGGATTCAGGGGTGGAAAGGAGGAGTGTGCTGTCGCAGAATGGGGTGAGCAATTAGGGTCACATAAGAATGTATGTATAAAAATTTTTTATGGGAGACTAACTTGAAGTGTAAACTTCATTTAAAGTACAACAATAAATTCACTCAGAAGTGGAAAAAAAAAGTATAAAAACTATTCTGGTATAGATTGAATTGTGTCCACCCAAAAATATGTATTGCATATCTTAACCTCCATGCCTGTGTTTATAATCCCATTTAGGAATGATTAGTGTAGGGTTTGTTGTGAATCCATCTATTTTGAGTTATAAAAGACATTAAAGAAGCAAACAAGTAAGTAGAGATAGGAAAGAGAAATACCAAGCCACATAAGATTGCCCAGGAGCAGAAATTCAAAAGAGACAAGGACCTTGCTCCATAGCTGGCAGAGAGAGAGAGAAAGCCCTCCTGTAGAGATGGCACCCTGAATTCAGACTTGTAGCCTCCTAAACTCTGAGAAAATAAAGCTACCCACTTGCGATATTTTTGTTGTAGCAGTACTAGATAACTAAGACATATTCTTAGCTCACAGGACATGTAAAAACAGGAGTAAATTTGACCCCTGCACCATAGTGTGCCAACGTATGTTATAGATCAGATTTCTGCTGTTTTCCGTCTGCCCGAAGGATGTCCTTTAATATTTCCTGTAGTGGAAGTCTTGTGATGATGGATTCTTTCAGTTTCTGTATATCTAAAAACATCTTTATTTCACCCTCATTTTTGTAAAACATTTTTTCTGTGTATGGAATTTTAGGTTGACGTGGTTTTTGCTTTCACTATGTTAAAGATGGTGTTCTACTGTCTTCTTTCATTATTTCTGATGATATATCTGATGTAATTCTTAGCATTCTTCCTCCATTTATAGAATGACTTTTTTCTCTGGCTGTATTTGAAATTTCTCTGTATCACTGGTTTTGATCAATTTGATTATGATGTGTCTTGATGAAGTTTTATTCTTGTATTTTGTTTTTGGGATTTGTTCATTGAGCTTCTAGGGTCTGTGGGTTTGTAGCTCTCATCCATTTTGCTGTATAACAAATCATTCTAAAACCTAGTGGCTTAAATCAACACTAATTTGGTATTTTTACATAATCTACAGGTTGCTTTATTAGTTCTGCTGACCTGACTTGGCCTCTGCTGATCTTATCTGGGGCTTGCTCTTGTGCTACAGTCAGCTTGCCAGTTGGCTGGAGGCTGGCTGATCTAGGATGACCCCATCTGAGGTTTCTCATCTCTGCTCCATGTGGTCTCATCCTCTATCAGGCTGTACCTTGCTTCTATTCATGGCAGTAACAGTGCTCTCGCAAAAGAAGTAAGCATACAAGGTCTCTCTGAGGCTTAGGCTTAGAATTGGCACATTTTTGCCACATTCAGTTGGACAAAGAAAGACACAAGACCAGTAAACTTTCAAGGGAATGAGTATTTATTTCATATTCTTATTTAGCTAGTTCCTTAAATATTGATATTCCCAGGGATTCCTACTTTTTACCATTTCAATTGTACTTAACCAACCTCATCTCTTGTCACAGGATGAATGCACTATGTCCTGCATATTGATGAGATCCAAATCAGCTATTGGTAAACGATTGCAAGCCAGCCTGTGGCCTGTTTTTGTGTGGCCTGCAAGTTTAGAATGATTTTTACATTTTTAAAGGGTTATTTAAACAAACAAACAGCGTCAACAACAATGAAAAATGTGTGGCAGATGTGTTATCTGAGTGGAAATAATTATCAAATATCAAAATGTCCACTTTTTCTGTCACCAACTATGAGGATATAACAAATTCCTACTTTCCATTTCTCTGTTCAGTTCTGACACCAGCTGCTTATACAGCTCTTCTTTCTCTGACCCTAGCCACCTGGAGCTAGGTCAGATCTCACAAATTAAAAGGACACTGTCCTTCAGGCTGCCAGTCAGTCCAAGACTTCAGATGCTAGCTACAAGCTTGGGAGTCTCTGGGGTTCCCTTTCCTTCTGACCTGCTGGCTGTAACTTCAGGATTTTCCCATTACCCCTTTAGGATGCCAGCCTCAACCTTACTCTTCCCCTGGACTCCCCTACTTCTGACCTGCTGACTACAAATTCAGGGGTTCACTCTACACCCTCAGGATACAGTTGTAAGTTTGTCCCCCTCCCCTCCTCCCTCTGCCCCTCTGGACTCCTTTACTTCTGACCTGCTGGCTTCCACTACTCGTTTGGGTTCAGTAATTTGCTGGAATGACTCACAGAATCATGGAAAGCACTATAATTGTGATTACAGCTTTATTGTGGCAAAAAAGGTTATAAATGAAGAGACACATAGGGCAAGGTCTTGGAGGGTTCTCAATGCAAGTTTTATGTCCCACAGGGTTTGCTACCCTACCACATGCCTGGATGTCTTTCACCAACCAGGGATCCCCTGGTTGGTGTCAAGAGCCTTTATTGACCTCATTACGGAGTCATGATTGATTGAATCAGTCTGCCTCCCTCCTGAGTTCAGCTGATATCAGGTGACATGATGGTCTCTCTGGCCTGGCCATCCCCCACTGATTAGCACAGACCCTCAGGTGTGGTTTGGAGAAACTTCAGTTACTCAGGAATTTACAAAGTTTTAGAATTATCTCCCAGGAAACAAGGGCAAAGACGAAATTACTTTGGGGAAAGTGAAATTCTTTACCCTACACCCACCCATGATCTAAGTTAATACTTCATTACTGATCTTTCTTAGGCTTTCAACTTATATTCCCACATGTACAGTATATTTGTTCCTGAGTATCTCGTTGTTTTTGTTGTTAGGTGCCGTCAAGTTGGTTCCGACTCATAGTGACCCTATAGGACAGAGTAGGACCCCCTCAAGGGTTTCCAAGGAGCGGCTGGTGGATTTGAACTGCCAACGTTTTGGTTAGCAGCCGAACTCTTAACCAGTACACCACCAGGGCTCCAAATATCTCATAGGTACCTTAAACTCACCATGTATAAATCTGAACTCTGTCTTTGTCTGACTTCATCTCTCATGCTTTGGGCATGCTATCAGAAGGGATCAGTCCCTGGAGAAGGACATCATGCTTGGTAAAGTAGAGGGTCAGCGATAAAGAGGAAAACCCTCAATGAGATGGATTGACACGGTGGCTACAACAGTGGGCTCAAGCATAGCAATGATTGTGAGGATGGTGCAGGACTAGGCAGTGTTTCATTCTGTTGTACACAGGGTCGCTAGAGTCAGAACCAACTTGAGGGCGCCTAAAAACATCTTTTCTTTAAAACGTTTCCTTCTCCTGATTCCTTATTCCACCCACATTCTACATAGTCTGGCCTCTGCTAGAAATGTTACAATCTGACTAGACTGCAGTCCTGTTGTTTCTGTCTTCTTAAAAACTCTCAAATCTATTCTGTCCTTCATTTCTTATTCCCTTCAGTTATTTTAGGCCCTCTGTTCAATATCACCCCTTACCAATGCTTCTCTACAATTCTCACGTGAGCTAATCATTTTGTTTCCGGTTTATTTGATGTTTTGATGTGTTAGGACCGAGAAATGACTACACCTACTCTTCATTTATCCATTTTCTAGTTATCCAACATTTTGCATTTATGACAGTAGTAAAAAATCTACTATCCAACTATTTTGCACGGTAACGATGTACATCTGGCAGTAACGAATGCCAAGGCATGAGGTGAGAGTAACACTGGCTGTGATGGTTAAGGTTATATGTCAGCTTGGCTGGGCTATGATTCTCAGTGGTTTGGCAGTTATATAATGATGTAATTTGGTAGTTATGTAATGATATAGTCCTCCTCCATTTTTTGATCTGATCTTGATCATCCTCCATTTTTGCATATGCCAGTTTTCTCATAATAACCTGGTCTTTGGCACCTAACCATGTTGATAAGTGAGAAGTTTAAAAAAAAAAAAAAACAAACCCATTACTGTCAAGTCAATTCCGACTCATACCAACCCTATAGGACAAAGTAGAACTGCCCCAAGTGAGGAGTGAGTATATTAAATTGTAGAGGACCATTTTGGTTTGGTTATGTGGAGTAGCCAGAAGCCAGAATATGGGGGATAAAGGAGCAAGGAGATTATGAGAAAGAAGCAGTTAGTCCAGACTCTTTTAAGAAAGATGAGAGGAATAAAGTTGGGTATTTGGGTATTTTTACAGAATACGTTCTTTTATCTAGACATTGAGTTGTGAGAAAATTAAAAAGTTCTAGGCACAAATACATGTTCATAGAAGTTTTAACATCTCCAAAGGGAAAATCTTATTATCAATATTTGTGTACATTTTTCTGATTATCTGCATTAATGAGGTGATTTGTAAGTTGTTTTTTATTATCTGAGCAATGGCTATTTCATGAAAATATATACTGTAATTATAGACATTTTAGTATTGAGGGAGTTAGAAAAGTTTATAAAAATGTACGCATGGAAATTTTATTATAACTTGAAAGAACGAGTGCTTCAGGTATTTAATGCACCATTCAGCAAACATTTCTGTTGAATTTTTAAGTATTAGGTACTATCCTAGGTTTTAACATTTATCTCATAATTCATTATTTGTTTCCCTAAACTGGAAAAAAAAAGAATGAGAGACTATGAAAATGGATTTATTTTGTTAAAATGTGGTCTAGTTGGTTAGAAAAAGAAAAAGCACCGTAAGACAAATTATTATAATTGTGAAATGTTATTTGTACTTAAAAATAAAAGTACAGCCATTCATTTGATAATTGCTCATGAACATGTACAAATAATAATTGCGCTAGGTACTGTAGGGTATATAAAGAAGCTTAAACCAGTAATACAAGTCAGCTGTCAAGTTGCTTATAGTTTAACTGAGTCTGATTGCCTTTTAGTTAATTCAACCTCCTCAGCATATTAAGCAAGACTGTTTTTGGATTCTTTGATATTTTTCTGACTGATCTATCAGTTTTTTCAAATAGGTGTATTAAAATCTGTATTTGCCAATTTTTCAGTTGAATTTTATCGGTTTTTGCTTTATATATTTACCTTTTCTCTTAGTATTTTTAAATATACATATTTTAAACTTCCTTTCAGGAAGTTACTCCGTCATTTACTTTTTCTTGGTATAGTAAATTCTACTATTTGTTGAGGTGAATTATGTTACATTCTTACATTTTTCTCATGTGCATAGGAATTTTCATTTGAAAGCTCATCTTGAGTCAGAGCTTCATGATATATGTGTTTTTCCTTCCGCTCCCCTCACTGTCTCTTCAATGCCTGACAGGTTTATTATTACCTTCCCTGGCTCATCAGTTCAGAACTTGGTCTTTTTTTTTTTTTAATGTACTGGAATCACAGCTCTCACTTCCGAGGATATTATACATTCAGTTCCCAACATATATGGCGTTTTAACCCAACCTCAATTGTGCAGCTGTTTCTGCTTCCTTCTGCTAATCTAGGAAACTAATTTTATACTCAGAGTCTCACCACAAGTGAGTACGTTCAACCCTACTAGCTTCTAGGGGGTAAACTCTCAAATGCCTTTATTTACTTCTGTTTCCAGATATAGAAACTCTTGTGTTTAACACTATGAGTTTCTTTATATTTCTTATCTACTATAGTTTTTAATTTGTTTTAAACATAGCTATGCCTTTTTAAGAAATATTTGGTTCCTTATCGTTGTTAACTGCTCTAAGGAGGGGTTGGATTTTACATGAAATCATAACATCATCTTGACAAGAGTCATAATATAATTATTAAAATCTTTTAAAAGTCTTCTACCACCTAACATCATCTTGAATAACATAGTGGTTGCAAGCTTACAAGTTCCACACCATCAGGAAATAATGGAGTAGATGGATACCTTTAGCTCTAACATGTTTGGTTTTTATTTCTATTTTTTTTTAATTGTACTTTAGGTGAAGGTTTACAGAACAAAAGTTTCTCATTACACAGTCAATGTGCGTAGTGTTTTATGACATTGGTTAACAGCCCCACAACATGTCAACACTCGCCCGTCTCAAACTTGGAGGACCTTTTTTCTTTTTTGGTGAAAATATACCCGGCCAAAGATACACCATTTCAAAAATTTCTACATGTACAGTTCAGTGACATCAATTACGTTCCTCCAGTTGTGCTGCTGTTCTCACTACCCTTTTCCAAATTATTCCATCACCGTTATCTTCAACCCACTGCCCCCTAGGCTTCCCATCAAACCTTTTGAGTTGCTGTTGTCAATTTGATCTCACATAGATAATCCTTTTTTTTTTGTACTTTTGATGAAGGTTTACAAAACAGAATAGCTTCTCATTAAAAACTTAGTACACATATTACCTATGACAGTGGTTAACAACCCCACTACATGTCAACACTGTCCTTTCTCAACCTTGGGTTCCCTATCACCAGCTTTCCTGTCCCCTCCTGCCTTCTAGTCCTTGTCCCCTGGACTGCTGTGCCCCATTAGTCCTGCTTTGTTTTATGGGGCTGTCCAATCCCTGGCTGAACGGCGAACCCCCGGAGTGACTTCACCACTGATCCAAAAGGGTGTCCAGGGGCCATACTCTAGGGGTTTCTCCAGTCTCTGTCAGGCCAGCAAATCTGGTCATTTTTTGTGTGTTAGACTTTTGTTCTACATCCTTCTCCAGCTCTGTCCAGGACCCTCTGTTGCGATCTCGGTCAGAGCAGTCAGTGGTGGGTAGCCGGGCACCATCCCTATACTGGACTCAGTCTGGTGGAGGCATTGGTAGCCGTGGTCCATGAGTCCTTTGGACTCATCTTTTCCATGTATCCTGTTCTCCTCATTCTCCCTTGCTCCCAAAGGGGTGAGACCAGTGGAGTATCTTAGATGGCTGCTCACAGAATTTTAAGACCCCAGACGCTACTCACCAAGGTAGAATGTAGAACATTTTCTTTATAAACTGTGTTATGCCGGTTGAGCTAGATGTTCCCTGAAAGCATGGTTCCCACAGCCCTCCACCCAGCATTTCAGTCCCTCAGGGAGTTTGGATGTGTCTATGGAGCTTCCATGACCTTTCCTTGTACAAGTTGTACTGGCTTCCCCATATTGTGTACTGTCTTACCCTTCAACAAAGTTACCACTTATCTATTGTCTATTTAGTATTTCCCCCCCACCCCTCCCATCCCTTGTAACCAACAAAGATTGTTGCTTTTTGTGTGTAAACTTTTTCATGAGTTTTTACAGTAGAGGTCTCATACAATCTTTGTATTTTTGTGATTGATTTATTTCACTCAGCATAATGTCCTCCAGTTTCATCCATGTTATGAGATGCTTCACAGATTCATCATTGTTCCTTCTCGTTGCGCAGTACTCCATTGTGTGTATGTACCATAGTTTGTTTATCCATTCCTCTGTTGATGGGCATCTAGGTTGTTTCCATCTTTTTCCTATTGTGAACAATGCTGCCGTGAACGTGGGTGTGCATATGTCTATTCATGTGATGGCTCTTATTTCTCTAGGATATATTCCTAGGAGCGGGATTATAGGATCGTATGGTACTTCTATTTCTGGCTATCTAAGGAGGCACCATATCGTTTTCCAAAGTGGTTGTATCATTATGCATCCCCAACAGCAGTGCATGAGAGTTCTCATCTCCCCGCAGCCTCTCCAGCATTTCTTATTTCCAGTGTTTTTGATTTGTGCCAGTTATGCTGGGGTGAGATGGTATCTGATTGTGGTTTTAATTTGCATTTCTCTCATGGCTAGTGATCTCGAGCATTTCCTCATGTGTCTGTTGGCCACTTGAATGTCTTCTTTGGTGAAGTGTCTGTTCATTTCCTTTGCCCATTTTTAACAGGATTATTTGTCTTTTTGTTGTAGAGGTGTTGGATTTTCTTATAGATTATAGACATTAGACCTTTGACTCGTAATGTCCACAGATTTTTTCCCAGTAAGTAGGTTCTCTTTTTTCTCTTTTGGTGAATTCTTTAGATGAGCATAAGTGTTTCATTTTTAGAAGATTCCAGTTATCTAGCTTATCTTTTGGAATTTGTGAGTTGTTGGTTATGGTTTGTATCCTGATGCCATGTGTTAGGGCCTCTAGCGTTGATCCTATTTTTTCTTCTATGAATGTTACAGTTTTTGGCTTTATATTTAGTCTTTGATCCATTTTTAATTAGTTTTTGTATATAGTGTGTAGTATGGGCCCTGTTTCATTTTTTTGCAGATGGATATCCAGTTTTGCCAGCACCATTTGTTAAAAAGACCATCTGTTCCCCATTTGATGGACTTTGGGCCCTTGT
>NW_004444009.1:5464225-5484795 GCF_000243295.1 Trichechus manatus latirostris | reverse complement strand
ATTCTGTTTTTTTATTCATTCTGTCACTCTCCATCTCTTTATGGGCGCATTGAGGCCATTTACATTCAGTGTATTTATGATAGGTGTGAGTTTATTGCTGTCATTTTGACTGCTTGTTTTTGTGGTGCTGTCTTTTTGTTTGTTCCTCTTATTCTCCTGTGCTGAATTCCTTTTGTTCGTGGATTTTTTTTCTTTTGTTTTTTGTAGGTTTTTTTTTTATTGAGACTTTATGTTTTTCCTCTTTATTTTGTTGGGTAGATTTGTTAACTTTGTTTGTGGTTACTGGGAAATTGGCCCTTATCTTTCTACGTTTGAAGCAGTCTATTATTACTTGTTATTGCCTGGCCTTCCTCTCCATTAAAAGCTTCTGTAGCTACACCGTTTATTTCCTCTTTTACTGTTCTGATGTTGTTTTCATTTACAGATTAATTGCTCTGATTCCCTGTTGTATGTCTTTTGATTTTGGATATTCCTTGAGAGTTCATTTCCTAGATTAGTATCTGGCTGGTATGATCCTGCGTCCTAGATTTAGCCTGTGAGCTGTTGTTGTTTGTTCTCAGATCGAAGGACTCCCTTTAATAATTCTTGTAAGTTTTGTTTGGTTTTTACATAGTCCCTTAATCTCTGTTTATCTGGAAATGACCTAATTTCACCATCATATTTGAATGAGAGTTTTGCAGGATATATTATCTTTGGCTGGCAGTTTTTTTCTTTCAAGATTTTATATATCTCATCCCGTTGCCTTCTTGCCTGCATGGTTTCTGCCGAGTAGTCTGAGCTTAGTCTTATTGTTTCTCCTCTCTATGTGACTTTTTGTTTTTCTTGAGCTGCTCTCAGGATCCTTTGTTTGTCTTTGGTTTTGGCGAATGTGATTATGATATGCCTTGGTGATTTTCTTTTGGGATCTATCCTATATGGGGTTTGTTGAGCTTCTTGGATGGCCAGCTTCTCATCTTTCATGGTATTGGGGAGGTTTTCTATCATCAGTTCTTCAGTGATCCTCTCTGTTTTCTGTTTCCTCCCCTTGTTCTGGAATTCCGATCACTCGCGTATTTTTGCTTTTGATTGTGTCCCACATAATTCTTAGGGTCTCTTCATTTTTCTTCGTTCTTTTTTCTGATTTTTCCTCAAACAGAGTTATATCCAAGTGTTTGTCTTCAATTTTGCTGGTCCTGTCTTCCACTGTTTCAAACCTGTTCCTCAGCCCTTTTATGACACTGTCCATTTCTGAAATCTTGTTGTTTATCTTTTGGATTTCTAATTGTTGTTTTTGTATGATTTCTAGTTGTGAATATTTTGGCATTTTGTTCCTGCATTATTTTCCTGAAATCTTCCTTTTTTTTGTCCGTATTTTCCATGAATTTGCGTTTTCCATGAATTTTTCTATTTTTTTCCTCATTTTTGTCTGCTTTTTGCTTCAACTTTGGATATCTCTGAATATTAGAGATTTCAATTCCCTATCAGGTAGTTCCAGTGCCTTTTCTTCTACTGGAAAGTCATGTGGTGTTTTATTTTGGGCACCTACTGGAACCATCCTGTCGTGTTTTTGTAAATGGTTTGATATTGTCTTCTGTCTTTAGGGCATTTGGTAGTTATTTTCCTCATTTATTGATTGTAGATTTGTTTGTTTCATCCTGGTTTTTTCTTTTATTTGGCTGTGTCTTAGCAGGCAGGCTGTGTTCTTTGTTGTTTGCTCGTCTTTGGGCAGATACTTTAAGCCTCCTTCTCCAGTTGGCAGGGTCAGTTGCTCAGATATGGTACAGCAGGGCAGGTCTATCTGAAGAGGAGTTGCTCAGATGGGTTGTTTGTAGCACATACTATAGCCACCAGGAAGGGCTGGTAATCAGTGCAGGGCAGATTTCGGTAGGCCATGTCTGGGCTGCTTGGTGGTATGATGTTCTCCGCATGGTGCAGGTAGGCAGGATGGAGGGGGAAGATTGTGATGTGTGGAGGTAAGATGGGTACGGGAGAGAGGAGAGAGGAATGGGAGCCAAAAACATACAAACAAACAAACAAACAAAAAAAAAAACAGTGTTGGGGAGCTTGCCGTTGGAGTGGAAAGATGAGAGACTTTGACGTGGAGAAAATGAAAAAGGAGAAGAGGAAAAAGAAAAGACAAACATGAATAAATAAAAATTAGAAGAAAATCAAAGCTCGCAGGGATCCCTCCAGTGTTGTGAGTTCTTGGGAAATTGCTCCTGGGCCATGAAGTACAGCCTGGCTAGAAGGTGTAGAGGTGTCGGTCTGTGTCAGGTATTCAGAGGGCACGAAGAGAAGGAAAGTATAGAGAGACAAGAAACTGAGTAATGACAAAAGACAAAAAGGGAAACAGAGGGAAAAGAAAACAAAACAAGCAAATAAAAAAAAAAAGAGCCAGAAAAATAGAAAAAAAAGAAAACAAAAAAGAAATGCCCTTGGCTTTCCCTCTGTGCGTCTGTGTAAACTGAAGGGGTAGGTCCCAAGCCACGCAGTACTGCCCATCGAGAAAGGGGTCCCAATTCAAGAAAAGAAAAAGAAAACAAACAAAAAAATACTCAAAACAAACAAACAAAAAAGCCCAGGGATCCCACCAGCGTGGCAGCACGGGCTGGGAAGCAGTTTCACATTCAAGCAGTGTTGCACAGCCTTTCAGGAAGAAGCAAAGATGGCACACGGAGCCTGGTATTTGAGAGAAAGGACTGGGAGGTCATGAGAGTTAAGGAAGAAATCTAAAGAAGCGGAAAAAAAGCAACACCAGCAGCCAACAAATGGCACTTAGGGAGCTGGCCAGTGTGGGTAGGTGGAATCCAACTGACATCAGGGTGAAAGTGGTGCTTCCTGGCCAAGAGACTGGCTGCAGGAAACAGAGCAGGCCGAGTGGGGGGTGAAGAAGGGTGGGGTGGGGGAAAGCATATATCACTGGTTACTGGTTGTTCTGTCTCCTGCTGGAAGCTCCGTGAAGCTGCTTTCTCGTATCCCCTGTTTGCTGATCTCTGAAAGGAGTCCAAGGTGCTGGATTCGTGCTGCGTTAACTGATAGGGGACCTCTGTATGTATCTCTCCTCACTCTCTGTTCTCTGTCAGTTTCTTATTCCATTCGGTGCTTGGCTGAGTTCTTTATCTCTTCATTTGATGCTTAGGGTTTCAGGATTGCCGTTTTCTTTTTTTTTGGCTTAGTTTTTTGAATCTTTACTGTGATGGGATAGCGTGGTGTTTCTGCCTTATAGTGCCATGTTGCCCAGAAGTCTGGTTTTTATTTTTGATAGGATAAACAATGGGAGCAAATTATGACATAGGGGAATGAAAAATTAAACATATATAGCATTAACTAATTGCAGAGTTACTGAGAAAAAAGTCAGCCTGAGAAACTTGTATTAGAACTTCTAGTTCATGGTAGAAAATTGAACTATAACTTCACCATTATGAACAACGATTCTTCCTGAGACCAAAATGAAGTGAAGATCCAGAAATGTAAAAATGGAAAACCCATAATAATGAAGAAATTTGGAAGTGGAGGAGGGAGAGGGTTCATAATGGATAAGATATTTCAACCAACTTCCAGAATACAGAATGTGGCTGAGGGTAGATGAATAGAAATGAGAAAGCCACAGCCTAGAATATCTTAAAAGAAAACTAAAGAAAAGATAATTGATGGAATCCCAGAGAGATTTTGGGTTCATAGGCAGTATGTAAAATTAGTCGAAGACATGAGTGAAAAATAGAGCTAAAAACAGGGATTTATTCAAGGTTGATATATAAAAAACATGAGCTTCACTTGAATTCCTTATCTACTACCTCCACCCTTGGTGTTTATCACCAGGCATGAAACTGTGCAGCTCTTCTTTTAAAAAATGAGCGATTTTATTGAGGGAAGGTAAGACTTTCCATGTAGATGTAGATGTCCCAGAATAAAGCCCCCACTTCATTCTAAAATTTGGTCAGGTCCACAGTTTCACAGCAAGCAAACCATTCCTGACTCTAAAGCAAAGCCTGTCAGTTAGCCTACCCTTCTCCAACTTAGCCTACACAAAAGCATCCAGGCAGTAGATACCCAGTCAGTATATTTTTCTGTATCTCTATTTCAAAGAGTGACTCAGGAAGACAAAGTAAAGTATTATAATGAGACATGCAAAGACCTGGAGTTAGAAAACTGAAAGAGAAGAGCATGCTCAGCATTTTTCAAGCTGAAAGAAGTGAAAAACATCAAGCCTTAAGTTGGCAATATTGAAGGATTCTATAGGCAAAAAGTTGAATGATGCAGACAGCGTCAAAGAAGATGGAAGGAATACACAGTCACTGTACCAAAAATAAAGTGGTCGACATTCAGCCATTTCAGGAGGTAGCATATGATCAAGAACCAGTGGCACAGAAGGAAGAAGTTCGAGCTTCACTGAAGGCATTGGCACAAAACAAGGCCCCAGGAATTGACAGAATACCAATTAAAACGTTTCAACAAATGAATGCAGCGCTGGAAGTGCCCCCTCGTCTGTGGCAAGAAATTCGGAAGACAGCTACCTGGCCAAGTGACTGGAAGAGATCCATATTTGTGCCCATTCCAAACAAAGGTGATCCAACAGAATGCGGAAATTATCAAGCAATATCATTAATATCCCGTGCAAGTAAAATTATGCTGAAGATCATTCAAAAGCGGTTGCAGGGAACTGCCAGAAATTCAAGCCGAATTCCGAAGAGGATGTGGAACAAGGGATATCTTTGCTGATGTCAGGTGGAACCTGGCTGAAAGCAGAGAGTACCAGAAAGATGTTTACCTGTGTTTTATTGACCATGCAAAGGCTTTGAACTGTGTGGATCATAACAAATTATGGATAACATTGTGAAGAATGGGAATTCTGGAACACATAACTGTGCTCATTTGAAACCTGTACATAGACCAAGAGGTAGTTGTTTGAACAGAACAAGGGGGATACTGCATACTTTACAGTCAGAAAAGGTATGCGTCAAGGTTGTATCCTTTCACCCTACCTGTTCATTCTGGCCGCTGAGCAAAAAATGCAAGAAGCTGTACTATATGAAGAAGAGCACTGCGTCAGGATTGGAGGAAGACTCATTAACAGCCTGTAATATGCAAATGACACAACCTTGCTTGCTGAAAGTGAAGAGAACTTGAAGCACTTACTGATGAAGATAAAAGACTACAGCTTTTCATATGGATTACATCTCAGAAATCCTCACAACAACAACATCATGATAAATGGAGAAAAGATTGAAGTTGTCAAGGATTTCATTTTACTTGGATCCACAATCAACACCCATGGAAGCAGCAGTCAAGAAATCAAACGACATACTGCATTGGGCAAATCTGCAAAAGACCTCTTTAAAGCATTGAAAAGCAAAGATGTCACCTTGAGGACCAAGGTGTGCCTGACCCAAGCCATGGTATTTTCAGTCGCTTCATATGCATGCAAAATCTAGACAATGAATAAGGAAGACCGAAGAAGAATTGATTTGAAATTCATTTGAATTATGATGTTGGCAAAGAATATTGAACATGGACTGCCAGAACAACCAAATCTGTCTTGGAAGAAGTACAGCCAGAATGTTTCTTAGAAGCAAGGATAGTGAGACTTCGTCTCACTTACTTTGGACATGTTAACAAGAGGGACCAGTGACTGGAGAAGGACATCATGCTTGCTAAAATAGAGGGTCAGCAAAAAAAGAGGAGGACACTCAATGAGATGGATTGACGCAGTGGCTGTGGCAATGGGCTCAAACATAGTAACAACTGTGAGGGTAGTGCAGGACCAGACAGTATTTTGTACTTTTGTGCATGGGGCTGCTATGAGTTGGAATTGACTTGACAGCATCTAGCAACAGCAACATCTATATATGTATATTAGTGATGGGATAGCATATAATTTCAGAACTATAACTCCTAGGTTATGTTTTCATTAGCTACTACCAAATTTCTTTTAAATCCCAGCAACAACAAAGCATAACCTTGTCAATGTTGGATATTATCAGTCTTTAAAAAATTTTGCCAATCTAATAGGTAAAAATAAAATCTCATTGTTTTTATTTGATTTTCTCTAAGCATCTTTGCTTATGTTAATTATCAATTTGTGTTGTTTTTTTTTTTTTTTCCTTGTGAATTACTTTTGTTTGTCCTGTGTCAGTTTTTCATTGGGCTATTTGTCCTCATTTGTCAGAGTTCGTTGTTTAGGATATTGATCCTTTTTTCTTATGTTATAAATATCTTCTCCCATTCAGTTTTTTGTGTTTTATGTTTATTTATGGTAGCTTATTCCATAGGAGGAGCCCTGGTGGCACAGGGCCATGGCTGCTAAACAAAAGGCAGTTTGGAACTCTATGGGGCAGTTCTATAGGGTCACTGTGAGTCAGAATTGACAGCAACGGGTTTGGTTTTTTTTTTTTTAATACAATAGGAAGCTATAAATCTTTTCCTTTATGGCTCCTTCATTTTGTGTTTTGCCTAACAAGATCATTTGCTTAGGAAGATTAGACATTTCCTTATTTTTTTTCTTCTGGTATATTTATAGTTTTATGTTTTACTTTTAAATTGTTTATCACAAGTTTATTTTTGTGACCTAAAGATATTAATATGCACGTGTCCCAAATGGATAACCAGTGCCATAGGGCACTGAATAGTCTGTCTTTTCCTTACCAATTTGAAAGACTAATTATAGTACTATGTAGATGATTGAAGAGTTGTAAGAAATGTGATATTTTTTCTTTCATGCAGGGAGGATGTAAGTTTTGAAACAAAGTTCAGGGATGGTAGAGCAGGGTTTGTAGAAAGTCGAGAGTAAAAGAATAGACTGTCTTAGGATTTATAGCACTAAACTGTATAGGATTAAAAATATAGATGAGATAAACAATATAACTAGGGCAAACAAATAAGTACTGATAGCTGTATAAATACTAATTGAGGATAACGTTTCAGCAACTTATTACGCAAGGTGATATTACAAAGGAATTCTTGGGCTTTTTTTTCTTTGTGGAATAATTTTATTTCCTGTGGCACAGATGTTACCATTCGCCATCCTATAGAGAAAAATGTCTAAGAATGAGCTCTTTTAGGTTAACATCAGATCTAAGAGTGTTTTGCGTATTTAATCATAGCATATATTTAGGGAGCCCTGATGGTGCTGTGGTTAAGAGCTTGGCTGGTAACCAAAAGGTCGGTAGTTCTCATCCACCAGCTGCTCTTTGGAAACCCTGTGAGGCAGTTCTACTCTGTCCTGTAGGGTCGCTATGAGTCGGAATCGGCTCAACGGCAGTGGGTTTGGGTTTTTCTTTTTTTGGTTTTGTATATATTTAGAGCCATTAATATATGAAAGATAATTATTTTCAATTCTGGAAAGTTTGGATATATGACAGTGTACACACTATGTGATTCACAATAATGACTACTAAATATGTGAAAGACCACATCCAGAGGAAAAAGATGTTCAGAAAAATTGGGTACATATATAGAGAAGAGTTATTATGGTATACTCTTACTGGACTAAATTTAAAGTATGTTGATAAGTAATTTTTAAAATTATTAGTATAATTTTAAAATAATTCATCTGTAATATAATCAGAAAATATTACTTTATTTAAGTGTTGTGTTTTCTCTACCTCCATTCTTCTCTTTTGTTACAGATCATACATCAGTTGGTGGACTGGGAGACAGTTTTTATGAATACTTACTGAAAGCATGGTTAATGTCAGATAAAACAGACCATGAGGCAAGAAAAATGTATGATGATGCTGTTGAGGTAATTATTATCAGAACGTTTTGCTAGTTAACTTACTGAATGTAAAATGTGAATATTTGATAGTGACTAGACAAATACAACCATTTTATTATGTGCATCCAGGAAGTGCGTATAACACACATAATATTTTATCATATGCAGTCGTATAGTTTTTTAGTGTTGTAATATAAAAGGCATTTATTACTTTATATTGTGGCATTTTAAAGAAATTATTGAAGAATTTAGTATAGCATTTTACGTATGAAAAATTATTTAATTGCTTTTAGTTACTATCTACAAAGACTAGAAAAACTTCTGACTTAACATACATTTCCATAGACATTTCTTCTTTCCAATGATTACTTGTACCTACCCATTGAAAACTTTCTGGGTAAATAATAATAATGACAGCACACTTACATAGTGTTTTCCATACACCAGGCACTGTTCTGACTCTCTTTCATATATAAAATAGTTTTCCCGTTACTCCCATTTTACACAAGAGGCCCTTAAGGCACAGAGAGATTAAATAACTTGCCAAAGGTCACATAGCTGGTAAATGATGGAGCCTGGAACTGAACAGTCTGATGCCACAGCCTGTGCTCTTCACCACTGTACTATATTGTTTCGTATTTATATAACATCATACCATGAGAAAGTGAAATTTTAAAATCCGAAAAAGACTCGTTCTTGGAAGCATTTAGATAGGATATTTCCAAGCAAAAACTGAAATAGAAAAGTATATGAATAGTTTAGTAAGTTGTTTTCTGTCTGATTCATTATAAACTCATACCCCATTAATGATTTAAAGTATTTCTTAAAATAGTATATTTTGCATATAAGAACACCATTCTAGCTGTAGTCACATATCCATTTTCAGAGTTATAGTTTTGTTTTTATTTTTAATACTCATTTTATATCCTTGTCTTTTAGGGACCCAGTTCCTCACAGTTGTCTATAAAAATGCAGATGTTGAATTTAATATGTAGTATACATTACTTTGCCCATTGTAGGCACTTAGTAAATGTTTGCTGAAGGATTGAGTTAACTAATAAATTGAACTAACTGAAGTATAATCAAGAATTAAAATTGTAGTATATGACTTCTGAAATTCTTTATGAAGTCTAAAATTTTGAAAAGTTTGGAAGTTTTCTCTATTATTAAAATTTAAAACTAGAAATTTTTATGGTCTAAGGAAAGTCATTAAGTAGAAAGAATTTAATATTCTTAGAATCATAGTGTTGAAAAGATCCCCTTAGTCATTCCCACTACCCTGTGGGCTCCCTGAGGGCAGAAGCTAATTTGTTTGTCTTAACATCTAGCACAATACCTGAAACATAATAGTTTCTCAGTAAGTATTTGATAATTGAATGAATATGTTTAATATTATTATTTTTGAGAAAGTGTGACACGTCATATACCATGTAATTAATATCTTTTCTTCATAGCTTGCTGCTTTCTTATACTATTCTTAATCTAAAACCGTTTTTCCTTTTACTTTACTTAATTCTTGATAGAAGTGAAAGAAAATCTATTTTATATTTGTCATTGATTTTTTAATGTATACTTTGAAAGGCATGATATCTATGTGAAAGTTAACCTCATTAGGTTAAAATTATTTTCCACAAAACATCTGCTATGTAAGTTATCTGTTCTATAAATATGCTTTTCATATTTATTTTCTGTGTTCTGTTTTTATTACTTCTTAAGTCCAGAATGGGCACCTACTAAATGTTTTTAAATGACCAATTAGCCATTTTTCATTTTGAGTGATAATCAAGTGTGCAGTTTGTGATGGTAGTTTAATTATCTTCAGTAAACATTAATTTTGTTAAGAGACAGAGTATATACAAATTTAACTAAGTGACATATGGAATGCATGGGAGAGGTAGGAATGATCACTTATTTTAAGATCCATTCTAATTTGAATAAATTATATTTTAAATTTGCCTTTCTGAGCTATTCTATGTAAATAATTCCACTCCCACCCACCCTACTCTACGCATACAACCTGATACCCATATCCCTGGTCTTGCATTCCACTTTTCTTTTTATAAGTTATTTACAGTTACAGCTTTTGTGTTCTGATATAGTTTATATTTAGTCTTTAATTTTTTAAATAGTGAAGAAAAAATGTACTTTTTTAAAGGTCATTTAGGATCAAGAAGGTAATACCAATGTTAGTGAGAATTTGTTCAACATCTTTTAATCGAAGAGTAATAATACTTCTTTTAACTGCTATTCAGCAGTTTGACATTTTATACAAGTTGAATCCTTAGGATTTGTTATATTTACATGTAAGCAATTTTAGAGGTCCATAAGTGAATTATTGGTAAAAACCCTATCTTTACCCATCTTTTACTTTAGTCCTATTAGGTCCTTGGGAATATGTTTGTATAGCTTTTAATTATAACAGGGTAAGAACAGAAATGTTATAATGAACAGAAATGACACAAAGACAAAAATTTTTTATGAAAATTTAGAACTAAAACTACAGATACCATTCTCTAGGCATTTATTGAGTACCTTACATGTGGAAAACATGCTAGATGCCATGAGGTCTGCAAAGATGAAGAATACTGCCCCTCTGCTCAACAAACAGATCTTTTCATTTGTGCTTCAGGGCACTATGGTTACAAGAAAACAACAACAGAAAAAACTTATGATCCAATGGCAGTCACTTATCATTTTGGTTATTAACCACCCTTCATTCCCCTTACAGGGCGAATACTGTTATCTAAGAGTACTATTTATTTACAAGTACTTATTAATTAAACATTTATTTAGTACTTACTACATTATAGACCTTGTATAATATAAGATGATGCATAAGGCATAGTCCCTACAGTTCTGAAAAAACCTACATTATTACTTTAGAGAATATAGAATAAATTTTTCCTTAACTGATTATTTTGAAGCTTATCAGAGAACAACCCACAATAAAAATGTGGAAAATTCATGAATGAAATAAAAGTATCTTCTAATCGTATGCTATAATTTCTACTAAAGTGGATTAATATAAGTTCTTACACTTTTATATAGAAGTATTCTATTTCTAAAGGTAGAGAATTAACCCATAGCCCCTCTCTGCAAAGTCTGGGAACATAAGTCCAAAGGAGTAAAGCCCTAAAAAATGTCACCTTTAAAATTAAAGATGATTATGGACTCTACTTCATGTCCTATTCAAGTTTACTTTAATATAGAATATTTGCTCACCATTCCCACATCTTTTGAGTAAATTTGACATTCCAGGAGGATGGGCTGTTTATTTGTCGTATGTCCTCTCTTTTCCATGGCACAGAATCCAAAACAAGTCACTCAATTTGAGAAGTAAAGATTACTTTCAACTAGTTTTGTAAGCCTTACAATGTATAAGATGACTCACCTGATGGTACCTTTGTAAATTATTTTGTCAGGTGGCATTGTCACATTGACTATTTTAACTAATTATTAAAATTACATTTTTCTGATTTACTTAGGTATTCTTCCTATTCAGATTTTGTTGTATGAAATAGAAAATAAATTGGTAGAGCCTTTTAGGTTATAACTTACCATTATGATCTCATTTGACTTACGAATTTCATTTAGCTCAAGAAGATGAAGCTTATATTGGGTAGTGTTATCATATAGAAAGGTAATCTTAGGCTAAGTTTCCTCTCTTTCATCCTGTGTTATTATAATAGAGATTAGGGTATTCATTCCAGGTTATAAGCAACTTGGGCACATACTCCAAAACTTATTTATTGACATCTACAAGGATTTGCTAAACTAAGTCTCCCCAGTTTGGAGAATATCTAATTACCAAGGTTTTGCAGTATCCAAAAGGGCACAGGAAGTTTGCGTCTAAAATTTTGAAAATCTACTCTTTCTTGTTACAGGCTATAGAAAAACATCTTATTAAGAAGTCCCGTGGAGGTCTTATCTTTATTGGAGAATGGAAGAATGGTCACTTAGAAAAGAAGATGGGGCATTTAGCCTGCTTTGCTGGGGGAATGTTTGCACTAGGAGCAGATGGTTCCAGAATGGATAAAGCAGGTCATTATTTAGAACTTGGAGCGGAAATTGCACGTACATGTCATGAGTCATATGATAGAACTGGTAAGAATATTAATAAGACCAATTACTTAATCTAAAATAACCTCAAAAATGTGCCCAGGAATTAGAAGGAAAATATATAAGCATTTTTCACTTCAAAATAGTTTTAACACAGTCAATCATTTTTTTTTAAACTTGAATTTCAGTTCTGGAGATGTGTTTCTGCACTAGATTTTTGGTTTTTTTTTTGTTTTTTGTTTTGTTCTTAATTCTGAATTCTGCTACTGTTTTTGTTAATAAAGATTTTGAAGTACTTATTTTAAAGACAAGAGGTAGAGTATTTGGGGATGTATGGGATAACATTATTTATTTTAAAATAATAAAAATCCATTGTAGCCATTTGTTTCAGCTTCTATAGAACCAGAGTTACTTAAAAGAACAGAAAATAGATTGATTTAGGTTACATTGCTTTGCCTGTCCTCTTGTGAAAATAAAAATATCCAAAAGATAACAATAGTTATCTTGAATGTTTAATTGATATCTAGATAACTAATTGTTTACCTGTTAGTCAGTTTAATAATTTTTGAGGTTGCTCGTGCCTTTCAATTAATAAAATCCCCTAGTGTTGCTTTGGGCAGGTAATTAATATCTCCAGGCTTCAGTGTCCTTACCTAGAAAATGAGATGGTTTTCAACAGGGGAAAAACTGTTTCTTGGGAGTAAAAAGAAAAGTCTCACTCTTTTATGTATGAAGCACAGATAAACATACAGTAACAAACAGAGATACAGTATATATTTGGTATTAAAATTTCATGGAAGGAGGAGGTGATTGGGGAAAAAAAGTCTAAAAATGTTCCTTAGGGAGACAGTAATGAAAAAAGGGTTGAGAAACACTGGGCTAGGCCTTTTCCAGTTCTCTCTGACTTTAGTAAGGTGTTTCTGTATAAAACGACAGATAATGAATTCCCTGAAAGACTAGTTGTTAGGTGCCTTCGAGTCAGTTCCAACTCATAGCAATCCTTTGTACAACAGAATTAAACACTGCCTGGTCCTGTGCCATTCTCACAGTCATTGCTATGTTTGAGCCCATTGTTGTAGCCACTATGTCAGTCTATCTCATTGAAGGTCTTCCTCTTTTTCGCTGACCCTCTACCAAGCATGATGTCCTTCCCCAGGGATTGATCCCTCCTGATAACGTGTCCAAAGTACATGAGGCAGTCTCTCCATTGTTGTCTGAATTAGAATTAACCATTAATTCAAAATTTGGAAATCTTGATATATTCTTCCTCACTGATGGGCATCATCTGCTATTTAATATTTAACTAGGTTTGTAGGAAACATTGCTGAATCTGGTCATGAAGCTGAGCAGTAGTAACTCAGTGGTGGTTCCAAACATTACTATAGCTACATGGGAAGCTACATTGATATGTTTTAGTATATTCTGAGGCATAATGCAGAATTAGTCCCAAATCTGATTGATTCCAACTCATAGCGACCTTATAGGACAGAGTAGAACTGCCCCATAGGGTTTCCAAGTCTGCTTTATGGAAGCAGACTGCCACATCTTTCTCCAGCAGAACATCTGGTGGATTTGAACTGCCAGCCTTTTGTTTAGCAGCCTAATGCCTAACCACTACACCACCAAATCTGATCTTAGACTTCCAAAATACATTGCTTTCTTCTTCTGGGTTTTTAACTTTTTTTCCCCAAAGTTGTTGGACATCACTAGAATATTGACTATTACTCAGTTTTATTTACTTGAAATTGAAAATTGGATGAACTGCTTTCTTTAGACAATATGTAATCACATTTGGGGAAAAAATTAATCTGTTTAGATACGTATAACGTATCCAGCAGTCAGAAGATCCATTGGACATAGAGTACTGGACACATTTTAAGAGTTTCTACAACTTTTTTTTTAAGACACTGTATAGGAGGGGAGGGTACAGAAAATAGTTTACGTTCTTCCCTTACTATTATCCATTCAAACTGTAATCAAATTGCTTGTCTCTGAATATTCCTTATGCTTTTTTTCCCTTTTGTTGAAATTCTTTTGTTGACTTGAATGTGCTTATTTTTCCTTCTCTCCCGAATCTATCCATCTTGGAGTACTTGCACAAATTGCATTTCCCTGACTTAAACTAATCTGTGCCTTCCTTAGACTTTCCCTTTATTGTCTTAATACTGACCCTTATAAGCCCCTGGGTGGTGCAGATGGCTAAGCACTTGACCATAACCAAAAGGTTGGCAGTTTGAACCCACTCAGAGGCTCCTCAGAAGACAGCCTCGTGATCTGCTTCTGAAAGGTCACAGCCGTTGAAAACCCTATGGAGCAGTTCTACTCTGTAGACATGGGGTCACTGTGAGTCAGAATCAACTCGACAGCAACTAACAACCACAACACTGATCTTTATTACATTTTATGTTTTACTGTGATTTTTTTATTTGTGCATGTTTCTTTTCTTCATCTACATCATATGGTTTTTGTATCTACTAGAGTTATTTTCAGCCAGGCAGCAAATTATTTATTATTTTGACTCAGTTTTTACTTTTTGGAGTAGTTATTTTTCTATTAGAAACTAAATATTAAATGAAAAGGAGAAGTTTAAGGTAGGGAATGAAAAATTAAGTATAAAGTATATTATTATGGAAAAAATTTTACTATAATTTTTTAAACAAAAGAGCACTTAAGGGAATTACCCCCAGAAACATGAAACCCATGCTTTGGCCAAAATAATGGAAGAGATATGTATATAATTCAGGCTTGTACTTTTACTCATCAGTTCTTTTTATTATTATTATAGCTGTATACATACAACAAAACATACAATATTTCATGAATTGCTACATGTACACTTCAGTGACATTGATTACATTCTTCAAGTTGTGTAACCATTCTCAATATCTTTTTCCAAATTACCCCACCACCATTAACATACATTCAATGCTTTCTAAGCAGATTGTCCCACTTTCCCCCTCCCTCTCCTGTTAACCACTAATTACTTATGGTTTCTGTATAATTGCTTATTTCATATAAGTGATATCATATGGTATTTATTCTTTTTTGACTGACTTATTTCGCTCAGCATAGTGTTTTATAGGTTCATCCGTGCCATGACATGTGTCAGTACCTCATTCCTGTTTATGGCTGAGTAATATTCCATTATATATATACACCACATTTTGTTTATCCATTCATAGTTGATAGACATTTTCGTTGTTTCCACTTTTTGGCTATTATGAATAGTACTGCAGTGAACATTGGTGCACATATGTCTATTCACATCGTTTCTTTCAGATTTTTCGGGTCTATGCCTAAGAGTGGAATTATTCAGTCTTATGGTAGTTCTGTGTTCAACTTTTTAAGGAGCTGCCAAACTCTTTCTGCAATGGCTATACCAGGAACAAATGTCATCTTAAAAAATCACCGATTATTTTTGATTTTTAAAAATGGCTTGCAAGTAGCATGTAGCACATTATCTGACATCATTGGTGCTCAGTATTTGAACAAATGAAAGAAAGAATGTTCTTACTTTTCCTGCCCACTGCACTGATGTGTTTTAAGTAGTTTATAAATAAATATTCATCAGTTAGCTCCTCCTAAACTTGTTTGGAGTGAATCCTAAAAATTTAGATATCATCTAGACCTGGGTTCTCAGCTTGCTGTTGGTGGACTCAAAATAATGGGTGACATTTTTTATATTTCAACCACCTAATAGAAATAATACGTTTACTCTTAATAGATTTCTTTGCTTTAGGTTAGAATTCTATCTGAATTTGTATCTTAAGCTGTTCGAATCTCAGATTGGCAGTCTTTTGTAAAAGGAACAGGGAGATGATTTTTTTATATCTCAATAAATGTAATCTGTTTGAAACTTACAACTCTTCAAAGAGCAAATATATTTCTGGTATGTTTTATTTTTGAAGTTATGAGTGGCCAGTAAGCAAAATATAATTTTTTAAAAAACGCGAAGTTTAAAATATTAGTTCCACGCAGCCAATTTCTACTCCAGTTCAGGTGCTCTTAGCATTCTGATTACAGATGTTAGTATCTAATTTAAAGTTAGCATTAAGATTAATATTGAAAACTCCCTCTGATCGATCACCTCTTAGCACTAATAGGCTTTGAGAGAGGGAAATGTAAGAAATCCAGACAAAGTGGCCTACCTTACAGTATTTCTATTGGATTATTGTCTCTGCTTATGAGTCGGAATCAACTTGATGGCAACAGGTATGATGCTTGACTTTTATCATCATTTTAAAAGCATTTATTAAATGCCAAATAATATTTTACCTTATGGCAGACTTTGTCAATAAGCTGAATAGAAGTTTTCTTACAAAATATTTATTCACAATTTGATGGCTATTCCTAATCTCAGATCCCTTTGAGGATGTGGTCAAAGCTTTATGTGCACACATGAAGTCTTGCATTCAGTTTCAGAGGCTTCTTAGACACAACGTTCTCTCCCTCTTCTAAAGCCTACCATAGAGTTCATGCTGCTCAGGTTAAGGACCCCTGCTTTCGTTCTGCTTGAGTTGTCCAAGACTTAGCAGTAAACAACTGTGGTTATTAACTCCTGGATCACTTATTTTGCTTTTAATAGAACTGTCTGCAGTCACTATTATATCTGTGTGTGTGCTGTTTGTTCTGTTTTGGTTTGGTTTGGTTTTTGGCTGGAGAAGGGGTAAGAAAGACTTCATCTTTACCTCCTTTGTTTGTGATTAGAGGAGCCCCGGTGGTGCAGTGGTTAAAATGCTTGGCTGCTAACCAAAAGGTCAGCAGTTCAAACCCATGAGCTGTTCCGCAGGAGAAAGATGTGGCAGTTTGCTTCTGTAAAAATTTACAGACTTGGAAACCCTCTAGGGCAGTTTTACTCTGTCCTGTAGGGTCCCTATGAGTCAGAATCGACTCAACGGCAACAGGTTTAGTTTTCTGGGTGTGTGTGTGTCTGTGTGTGTGTGTTTATATGGAGCTTGTAGTGTCACTCTTGTGATACTGAAATTTGGCCAAATCAGTGTTTGTCATGCCAGCAACTATGGCATGCTTATAGTTCTTGTTCTACCTTTTCTTTTCTGAAAAAATATAAAAATGCCCAGCATTTCTCAAAGGAGGGGCGAGACTTTGAAACTATTTTAACCTTTGCCACCAGTGCAACCTAGTAACAAGAAACAAAGCTGGCAGCTGAAAGAGAATGTAGTGGCATGTGACTCCAGCATACCAATGGATGCTGACTATATTGCCCAGGTTTTGGTGCAGGTATAATTATTAGAGAGTCCTTAAAAAGCCTTTCATGTACTGCTGTATTTTCCAACCTGAGTATAAATCATACCATTCAAGAAATAGTGTGTGATGATGCTGAGGTATATGTGTTATGATCATGTTTTATTCAGACTGATAAATGGGCAAGTTACTGATGAAATTATTTGTATGGGCAATTTGAACCTCTTCCTTGCTATATATACAGAGGCTATAGGATAATGGATTTTATTTTTAAAACTGGTTTAAGTTTTAAAATGCATTGTTTCTTACATACTGTAGTTTGCTTTGAAGGAAAATTATATCATCTGTAACTAAATTTAATTCAAGATCTGAGCTCTGAAATGTTTTCTGTGTGTGTGTGTATTGTATCAAAAGGACTTTACATTTATCTTGACTTAAGAAAAAAAATTCTACACAATACAATCTGTATCATTTTATTTTGGACTGAAATAGAATATGTAATGTGCTTTTGTCTAGCTTTGCCTTTGTTTCCATAGGGTTACTGTCAACATAGTTAGATTTAGCAGTATGCTGATGTACATTATTCGTGAGAAATATTGTGTGTCAGAATAATAGGAAATATTTATAAGTCTATTATAAGAAAACCAAATGTGGATCTTTTAAAATAACAAGTTTGGCAAAACATGAACAATAAAAATAACACACAACAACAACAAAAATAACTGAATTTCATACCCAGTTTTTTCAGGGGAGAAAAAAGCTCTGTCAAACAACAAAAATAATTTTATTTTGCTCATTTGTTTCTTTTGTCATGTTACAGCATTAAAGCTAGGTCCTGAATCATTCAAGTTTGATGGTGCAGTAGAGGCTGTGGCAGTCCGGCAGGCTGAAAAGTATTACATCCTCCGTCCGGAAGTAATTGAAACCTATTGGTACCTATGGCGATTTACTCATGATCCAAGATACAGACAGTGGGGCTGGGAGGCAGCACTGGTAAATAAGCCAATATTTCATTCTACCTGCAAAAATGTTCAAATCAGGCCCACCTATAGTGCCATATATTCCTGTCTCCTTTACTGATGTTCAGTAACTATAGGACTGTTTTCATTTATCTGATGAAGAAACTGTTAGTCAATTTAAGTTACTTGAGCAGTAGAAGTAAACGTTACAATCCTGTTTTGTTCTCTCTTAGAAGCACTTTCCTAGTAGTATTCACTTACTATTTTGCTGAATAACTGTAAGGAGTCATTTAAAAGGCAATTTTTCACTATGATTTTACAATAAGCAGTTTAATTTTCTATACTGTCCTTTGAATGGAGCCCTGGTGGTGCAGTGGTTAAGAGCTTGGCTGCTAACCAAAAGGCTAGCAGTTCAAATCCACCAGCTGCTCCTTGGAAATCCCATGGAGCAGTTCTACTCTGTCCTGTAGGATCGCTATGAGTCGGAATCGACTCAATAGCCACGGGTGTTTTTTGGTTTGGTCCTTTGAATGCTTAACCTCTGGGGGGAAAAAATCATTATAATTATAAAACTGCCCGGGTTCACAAGCCTGGGTATTTGATTACCCTCTATTTATTTCAGCTTATGTTCTGAGTAATTTCTTAATGGATCATTATAAGAAGAATCAGTGAATTGTTAAATTTTTTGTATATTAAAAGGCAAAATGTACATAAATTTGAAAGGAAGAAATTTTAATGGTTAGTAAGTAAAGCAAGCACTTCTTTCTTAAAATACTAGCCCTCCAGGGAACGTCATGGTTATCAGTACTTGGGGGGGAAAAAAGCGTTAGTCTTTTCATCAAAGTATAGCTTATTCCTAGGGCTGGGGTATTTTAATTTCTAAGGTTTATTAATTATGGTAAGGATTATTTATTTTGATGAGTATTCATATCTGAATTATTTAGTTAAGCTTGCAGTCTAGATTGACTGAGGATATTTCAGGTGAGGTTAGCATTGTTTGTAAATTTCTCAGACAAGAATGTGCAAGGTTGAGGGCAGTATATCCGCCAATTTATGTAAAGAGAAGGTTTCAGAGTTGCAAACAGGGAGAAAAGGTTTGAGCCATATGTAGACAGTTTTACATGCCAGATTAAGGAATGAATACTTTACTCAGTGGTTCAGGAATAAGACACACACACACACACACACACACACACACTTCCCTCTGTAACTTCTGTCAGTTACTACATACATTATTTCATGCGGGGAGTGGGGATAGGAAGTCCTTTGTCTGTTTTAAAAGCCATTGGGATCATATTCTTCTTTTTCCTCATCATGTCCTACCCCTAAACTTCCTAACTTTGAGAATCACTTGCAGAACTACTAAAGGTTTTCCAGTGGGGAAGAAACTACTGAAGACTTTTCAGTAGGGAAGTATAAAAAAACAAAACAAAAGGATCTGACTGAAATCTACAAAATAGTGCTTTTTGTAGACCACTGCAATAAGCTAGGAATAATGTGATAAACACTTGAACTAAGGTGGAGACACTCATGTGTCATTCGTCACTCAGACCTAGATAGTCCTCGTGGAGTTTAACAGTAAGAGAATATTAATGGGCACAAGGTGGTTAACAGAACAGGAGAAAATACAGCATTTATTGATGCTGCTTTTCCCTGGCCCCTTGGTCCAAAATTGGGAAGACAGCTACTAGTGAAACTCTGCGCAGGGAGTCCTGCCACAGTTGAGAATATGGCCAAACTGTTGTGACAGAGGTTCAGGAATAGGACACACAGACACACACACAGACACACACACAGACACACACACAGACACACACACAGACACACACACACAAATACACTTCTGTCAGCAGCAGTGACTCCCTAATACTTATATAAATCAGGCAATATTTTATGTAAGGGAAATAGGTAAAATAATCCTGTAATGACTCTTTTCTCTGAATGTCCTCTCATACTTAATAATTCTTATTTAGAGGAATGAGGACAATACATCTGAATCATGTGAGGCAGACGGTGGGGAGAGGGGTGACAGAAGCACATCCTGTCAACGAGAAACACTATAGTCAGGTATTCTTGTCATGTGGTCCCATGTCCTGTGCACTTTCCTAAAATATGGCCTCACTCTTTCTTTTTTTCCTATACAAAAATTTATACATACACTGTTATGTGACTCTTAATTGCTCTCCCCATACTCCTGCTTTCCACCCCTGATTCCCCAGGTCCATTCAACCAGCTCCTAACCCTCTGTGCCTTCCCATCTCACCTCCGGACAGAAGCTGCCCATTTAGTCTCCTGTATCTACTTGAGCTAAAAGGCACACTCCTTACGAGTATCACTTTATGTCCTACAGTCCAGTCCAATCCCTGTCTGAAGAGTTGGCCTCAGAAATTGTTTTAGTTCTGGGCTGATAGAGAATCCAGGGGCCATGCTTTCCGGGGTTCCTCTGGTCTCAGTCAGACCGTTAAGTTTAGTCTTCTTACAAGAACTTGAGTTCTGTACCCCACCTTTTTCCTGCTCCATCTGGGACTCTCTGTTGTGTTCCCTGTCAGGGCAGTCATTGATGGTAGCTGGGCACCATCTAGTTCTTCTGGTCTCAGGCTGATGAAGTCTCTGGTTTATGTGGCCCTTTCTGTCTCTTGGGCTACTACTTTCCTTGT
>NW_004444009.1:5462277-5464125 GCF_000243295.1 Trichechus manatus latirostris | reverse complement strand
GGAGATTAATATTGCCACTCCTGCTCTGAGTGTTGTTTGCTTGATATATTTCTTTCCATCCTTCGAGTTTTTGTTTGTTTGTGTCTTTAAGTCTTTTAAGCAGCATATAGACAGATGGTGGTTTTTTATCCAATCTTCCACTCTCTCTTTATTGGTGCATTTAGTCTACTTGCATTCAGTGTAATTATTGATAGGTATGAGTTTAGTGCTGTCATTTTGATGTCTTTTTTTGTGTGTTGCTCACAGTTGCTTTGTTCCATTTAATTTTCTGTGCTGAGTCAATTTTTCTTTATGTATTTTCTTTTCATGTTTTTCATTGTTGCTGATTTTGTGTTTGCTGAGTCTTTATATTTTTCTAGTTTTTTATTTTGACTTGTAGGATTGTTAGTTTCCTTTGTGGTTACCTTAATATTTACCCCTATTTTTCCAAGTTTATACTGGTCTTTTATTTCTGTATATCGCCTTGACTTCCTCTCCATATGAAAGATCTATGTCTACATTTTTTAAGTCCCTCTTTTTTGTTTTAATATTGTCATCTTTTACATATTGACATCTGTTTCCTTATTTTCAGTGTTTTAGCTTTGATTTAGTTTTGTGACTTCCCTATCTGGGTGTCATGGATTGAATTGTGTCCCCCCAAAATGTCTGTCAGCTTGGTTAGGTCATGATTTACAGTATTGTATGATTGTGTAATCTGATGTGATTTCCCTATGTGTTGTAAACTCTGATGAGGTTACATGTGATCTCCTTATGTGTTGTAAATTCTGTCATTGTGATGAGGTTATGCTGATTAGTTTTACAAGATTATAGAGTGTCTTAATCCGATCTCTTCTGAGATATGAAAGAGAGAAGTGAGCAGAGACACAAGGCAACCTCACAGCACCAGGAAAGCAGTGCTGGGAGCAGAGTGCGTCCTTTGGACCAGAGGTTCCTGCACGGAGAAGCTCCCAGACCAGGGGAAGACCAACGCATCACAAGGACCGTCCTCCAGAGCCAACAGAGAGACAGCCTTCTCCTGGAGCTGATGCCCTGAATTTGGACTTGTAGCCTACAGGAGTGTGAGAGAATAAACTTCTCTTTGTTAAAGCCATCCACCTGTGGTATTTCTGTTGTAGCAGCGCTAGATGACTGAGACACTGGGTTGATATCTGGTTGCTGTGTCCTGTGTTCTAGTCTTGGGTTGTTATCCGATATTACTGATCTAACTGGAGGATTCCCTTTAGTATTTCTTGTACGTTTGGTTTGGTTTTTGCAGATTCCCTAAACTTCTCTTTATCTGGCAATGCCCTAATTTCGCCATCATATTTGAGAGACAGTTTTGCTAGATATATAATTTTTGGCTGGCAGTTTTTTTCCTTCAAGGCTTTATGTATGTCATCCCATTGCCTTCTTGCCTGCATGATTTCCACTGACTAGTCCGAACTTGTTCTTATTGACTCTCCTTTGTAGATGACTTTTCGTTTATCCCTAGCCGCTCTTAAAATTCTCTCTTTATCTTTGGTTTTGGCAAGTTTGAATATAATATGTCTTGGTGACTTTTCTTTTGGGATCTACCTTATGTAGGGTTCGATGAGCATCTTGGGTAGATATCTTCTCATTTTTCATGATACCAGGGAAGTTTTCTGCCAACAAATCTTCAACAGTTCTCTCTGTGTTTTCTGTTATCCCCCCCTGTTCTGGTACTCCAGTCACTCGTAGGTTATTCCTCTTGGTAGAGTCCCGCATAATTCTTAGGGTTTCTTCATTTTTTTAAATCCTTTTATCTGATTTTTCCTCAAATAAGTTGGTGTTAAGTGCTTTATCTTCAGTCTCACTAATTCTGACTGCCCTTGCCTCAATTCTGCTCCT
>NW_004444009.1:5445284-5461439 GCF_000243295.1 Trichechus manatus latirostris | reverse complement strand
CAGGCTCCTGATGTGGGTAGGTGAAGACCCTGCTTAATGGGCAGAGCAGTGTCAAATGTCAAGAACCTGCCACTTCACAGCTGAAACAACTGAAGTTAAAGTTCCAGTATATACCCTGTTGTATTGCGGTAATGAGGGCCTACGCTGTTGAGATAGCCCCACACAAGTCTATGCCGGGGGAAAGGCACTCAAAGTCCATGGATCCCTTATGCCTGTGCCTAGGCAAAGGAGCTGTGCCTACCATGGGTTCCTGCCTTAGGGGAGCCGGCAGTTTATTTTTTCCCGTTTGTTAATGTGTTCACTCTCCAAGGCAGGGAGAATGGCTCTGGGCATGTGACATATCCTATTTCCAGCCCAGGGGACTCAGCAATTGCTGAAGCTGGTCCAGGACCCAGTGCAGAGCAGGGAGCGGGGAGTAAAATGGGAGAGAGGTTTTTCCCTGAGGGGGGTGTTTTTGATCTGCGCGGTAAGCTGTACGCAAGTACTTGTCTTTTGTTGAGGGCTGCTTTTCACTGGTTCTGCGTGGCCGAGTAGACTCTCAGCAGCTGGATCTCTCCGGGTAAGGAATACACCTCCCGAGCACTGATGCTTGCCTGCCTCACTGCTCACCCCCAAGCTGATCAGGCCTGAAGGGCTCAGGCTCTCACCAGGTTAGGTCTGGCAACTCCTTGCTGCTTCCAGATGGTCTCTCCCTACCCCTGCCACTCAGTCCGGTTCCTCAACCCTGCCTTTGATGTTCAGGGCTCTCAGATTGCCATATATAATTGAATCACTTGTTTTTTCGGGTCTTTGTTGTAAGAGGGTCCACCAGAAGCATCTGACTACTCCACCATCTTGGCCTTGCCTCCATATCGCCTCACTCTTATCTATTATGAAGAGATTTTACAGGCTCAAACTTTAGCTCACATTTGTCCAAATTTGAATGACAAGAGTTAGAATTTTGGGTTTTTTTGCCTATATGGACACACATAAGCTCAACATATGACTTGTCAAGAACAAGAACTGAAATAATTATGCTGTAAATTCAAGTTTCAGAAGTATGCCATGAAAAGAAGGGGGCAGGAGACAAAAGAGGAGGTTTAAGTCTTAAATAGAATTTGCCTGTCACCACTAGCCTGTCCTGTTGGGTGTGAAGAAAATAGAAGCCAAGCTGAGATAGAATATTGTGGTATGTCATTTCTTCTGAAAGAGCTTTACTTATTCTATTTACATCTGCAAACTTTCAAACCTGAGTATATTAAGCATGAAAACTTGCCTTCAAGAAATAATTCTAAATTATCTGCATGTTAGTTGTGCTGTCTGTGGTTTCTCAGTATCATTAAACTGTTCTGAGAACACATATTCATGGTGAAGAACACAGTGTTTAAAAACTCTTATATTCAAAATAGATTTAAAATACAGGTAGTTCCCAACTTACGACTTATTTGAGTTAGGATGAACTACACTTACAACATTTTTCTTTTTTTTTTTTTTTTTACATCTTATCATTAGTAATATGTACTACTTACAGTGTTGCAGCTTGTAATTTGCTGATGTTATCATTCTCAGATGTAATTTTTCCAACCCCCAAAGATCAGATTTATAAAGATACTGATAATAAAAGACAATAATAATGAAACTGAAAGAAAAAAAAAATGAAGTGTTCTACTTACATCAGAACCAACTTGCGACAGAGTAGTTGTTGAAACAGAACTCCATCTTAAGTCAGGGACTACCTGTATTTAGGTAGAGAAAAGCAGAAAACTGTTTGGTAAGAAGGCTTTAAAATCTAGCTATAATCAAAATAGAGCTACAAAATGAACAGCTTGATGAGATAAACCTTTTCAGTGTTAATGAGCTTTTCATTAGGAAGAAGGAGAACCTGAAGAGTAATAAAAGTACCAAGACTAGGAACAACAAGCCACACTAGTAATGATAAGTAACTATATCTTCTTTGGACAATATCTCAGGGTTGAGTAGAGAAAGAAGAGAACACATGTGCTTTCAAGTTTTCATGAATGTCTTAATTCTGGAGTGAGCAGTATACTGTATGAGCAGTATATTGGCTACTTTGAACAGCAGCATTGTGAATAGATTCCATTTAATTGAGTGTATTTTATTTAGGCTTGTTCAGAGATGCAAAAGGAGATATAAATTAAGAATTTTCGCTCCCAGTATAGCAGTAGAGCATAGTAGTTAATAAAGTGGAGCAAATTGCTCGGTGTCTCAGTTTCCCGACATGTAAAGTGGAGATATTAAGAGTACTTACCTCACAAGGTTGTTGTGAAAGTTGAACAACTTAAGGTATTTAAAGCTCCTAGAGATAGCCTTCAGCACATAGTAAGCACTTTATAATTGTTAGCTCTTAATAGTGTAATTATTATTATAGTAGGTATATGAGTGGGCTCTGCCTGTCAATTAATTCGACCTATAATGGCTAATTCATAGGATTATGATAACAATGTCTGACATATAGCCTGTTCACAGTAAATGTTTTCTTTTATTGTCATTACTATGGAGAGCTCTATTAATACTTTTTTAGCATGTTTGAATTGTTGCTTGTCCTTGGAATTTATGAAATTGAGTTTTTAATTCAAACTGACCTTTATTTTGATTTGTTAGAATGTGAGGCTTTATTGTGCCAAGAAAAGTTCTCTGTAATTCAGTGAGTATAGTCTACATTTGACTCCTGAGTTAGGAAAATAGGAAATGTGTCTTAAAAAGATTAGAGTTTTGGAGAGGTAAATATTCCACAGGAAGCAGGATACCTCAGTTAACTTTTCCAGTATGAGAATTTTTCCATTTGATAATAAATCTTATTCTTAAAATATCAAATTCTCATACAGATCTCTGTGAACTTTTGACTGTGGTTCCTTAACTTATTCTTCAAATCTTGAAATTCTATGGAATTGGTTCTTTTGTCTGATCTCTTTCACAGGCTATTGAAAAGTATTGCCGAGTGAGTGGTGGATTTTCTGGGGTCAAGGATGTATATTCCTCTACTCCTACACATGATGATGTCCAACAGAGCTTCTTTCTTGCTGAAACATTAAAGTAAGTATATGCCTTTTTTATTTATTTTTTATTGCAGACTGGTTTTGTTGTGTGATCACTACATAATAAATTATTATTATCCAATACATTACACTAAATTTTATTACAAATATCTTTTCATATATTTGGGTCTTAAATTTTTAACTGCATCTCAAGAAGAATGA
Source organism: Trichechus manatus latirostris (assembly GCF_000243295.1). Lineage (NCBI taxonomy): Eukaryota > Metazoa > Chordata > Mammalia > Sirenia > Trichechidae > Trichechus > Trichechus manatus. The sequence goes on along the minus strand of NW_004444009.1, from coordinate 5,458,242 downwards.
CTTAGAATATGACTTAGATATTTTATCAAATAAAAATTTAGTACCTTTGAACTGTTTTGTCCTGGGCTCTTCAGTGTGCATCAGAATCACCAGGAAGGCTTCTTAAAACACAAACTACTGGGCTATATCCTGAAATTTTCTGTCTCAGTAGCTCTGGGGTGAAGCCTGAGAATTTGCATTTCTGACAAGCTCCTAGGTGATGCTGATGATGCATATCCTGGAACCATATCTTGAGCACCCTGAAATCTCTTCAGAATAATCATAGAGTTTTAATGGTATCTCTTCAGGATAATCATGGGCTTTTAATGACACTAGATGGTATGTGACCATAGCCATCTATCTTCCCAGGGATATTTCCCATAAAGATAAACATAAAGGGAACAATGGAAAAGAAAAAAGACAACTTTATTATTTGGGCTTCTACTCAAAACCCCAGAAACTAGCCTGGAGGAGATAGAGACCTTAAATATGTCTGCTTCCGTAAACATCTAAAAAGTATATATCTCTTGATACCTTCTGCTAATTCCATATTTTCATTTCCTATATACTGTACCTAAATATCTTATAACCTTTTTATTTGTTTAACAAATATTTACTGAATACCTAAGTAAGTGGCAAGCACTGTTCAGGGCACTTGGATATATCAGTAGACAAAAAAGACAAATTCTTGCCCTCTTAGAGTTTGCATTCTAGTATACTTCTAGCTTACATTCTGGCATATTACAATTAAAGTATACATGTCTCAAATTAAGTTCCTTATCCTAAATGGCCACCTTATCCTAAATGGCCACCTTATTCTGATTTTTTTTAAATTATCTCTGGTACTATTATTCCCCAACTTTTCAGCTTGCATGTTATAAAGCCGTTTCTGTTTCCTCTTTCTAACATATCACAAGTCTTCTGTTACATTGTTTCTTTAATTGCCCTCTTCTTTCCATATCTACATTCGACCCTAATGCAGACCTTTATTACTATTGAGATGGTTTGGAACATTTGCCCGATAGTCAATTCTCTGCTTCTAGTCATTCCTTCCATAGTGTCGCTGTGAGTCGGAATGTGTTTGACGGCGGTGGGTTTGGTCATTCCTTGTTCTTATTTATCCTATATGATTAGTTTTCAGAGATTGTATGAAGTAGGTGAAAAAGTACTTAACTTTAAGTTACATGCTTGCTACACACAACCTAGCTGATTATCATGTCAAAATAAAACTTTTTTCATTTCAGCTTACATTTCTGTAAACTGAAATTTGACCCAGATTATGCAAGAAGTCTTCTTTTTTTTTAATTTCAAAACTTAAAATATGTAAAAATAGTACAATAAATATTTGTGTATTCTTCATCTGTATTTACCAACTGTGACTTTTTGCAACATTTTATCTTGTTCTGTCTATACCCACACACACCCACACATACACACACACACAATATACATATACACACCCACACATAGTTTTACTATTTTATTTTAAAACATTTTTCTGCTGAACAATTTGAAAGTTAACCTCATGATACTTCAGCATCTTGCTTTCAAGAAAAGGACATTCTCCTGCATAATCATAATAGTTATCGCACCTGAGAAACTTAAACATTGATACAACAGCACTGTTATCTAACATGTTATCAAATTTCCCCATTTCTTCCAATAATACACTGTATAGCTGTCTTTTACCCCAGTGATAATTTTAAATTACTCAGTGCCAGAAGGGAAATGTAAACAAAATGTAAAAGTCTTTTAGAGGAGGAAAAATTTGCCTAAAGGAAAACGTCATGGAAACCATGGCAGTTAGCCAGACTTGAAGGCAAAGTAAGATTAACATGGCAGATGAGTTGGTATTCAGGATGGTGGTTGTAAGGCAGATGTTATAGATTGAATTGTGTTACCCAGAAAAGATATGTTGAAGTCCTAACCCCCAGTGCCCATGACTATGACCTTGTTTAGAAATAGGGTCTTTGTAGATGCTTTCAGTTAACATGAGGTCATACCAGAAGAAGGCAGGTCCTAATCACATCTGAGTGGTATCTTATAAAAGAGAACAGACAGAGAGGCAGAAATAGACACAGGGGGAAGACATAATAGAAGATGCACGTAGAAACCAAGGAACACCAAGGAATGCCAGGAGCTTCTAGAAGCTAGGAGAAAGGCATGGAACAGTTCCAATAGCCAATACCCTGGTTTGGATTTTTGGCCTCCAGAACTGTGAGAAAATAAATTTCTATTCTTTGTGGCTACCCACTTTGTGGTATTTTGTTACAGCAGCTCTAGAACACTAAGGCAGTAGACAGTGGAATATTAAGAATAAAAGAGATCTCAAAAGTGGAACTGACAAGCCTTGATATCATATTAGATATGGGGAGATTCAGTAAAATGTAAGAATCAGAGATGATATTAAAGTTTCCAATCTAGTAAACTGTAAGGATTATGATACCAAAGAGTGAAAATAAGACAATTGAAAAAAGAAATAGGTTTTCAGAGAAGATACTGAGTTACTTTTGGAACATGTTTCCAAGAGGCATTTGTAAATACAGATCTATAGCTCAAAAGATAAATTCAGAATGATTTTGAAGTATGAAAGAAAAGATGTAGGTCTGACCCTTTGAAAATGCCTCCCTTAACAAATGAGAGGGAGTTCCAGTTTAGCTTGCCAGAACAGACACATGCATTTATCCTCCACTCTCCCTTGAAAGCCATTAAAATGACAGTAGAGGGCAAAAGAGATACAAAGGGTATCGGCAAAGAGAATGAGAAAGAAATCAACAGCAGATAAGAGATGTCAGCAAAATTGTAGAAGACTGAAATAAAAGCAGAGAAAGCTAAGTATCTGCATCAAGGGAAGTTAATTTAAAGCAAGCTGATGAGTACTTCAGAACCTTGGAAGGATCCAAGGCCAGGGTGCAGACTAGGACTGAAAACTAGAAATTTTTTTGAAGTTTGTATAAGGAGTAGTTAGACCCCAAATCAACCCCTGCCCCATCTCTACCCTGAACAAAACTTAGAGATTTGCTATCTGAAGAGGCTGAATGATAGAGACTATGGACTTACTAATAGGCTCAAATGAAAGTAGACAGAAGATCTGAAGATTTCTTTCTGGGGAAATTGATTAGCCCGTGAGAAGAGATCTTTAGATACTGATATGTAAGATTCCCTCAACAAAATAGCCATGTCCCCACCCATTCACCAATGATGAAGCCCAACAGTAAGCACCAACCTGCCTATAGAGATTCCAATCAGCATTTTAGTGCTTCACTTTTAAATACTAATAGTATGGACTTAGAAATGTTTATCAAGCTATGGTCGTATAAGACTTGTGTAGTTTATGTATGTCTGTTATACTTTAAGTTTATTTTAAAAATAAAATATGACTAGATGGCTAAGAATCATCATATACTTGAGGTAAGTTCCCAAGCTTCTAATACCAAAATAACCGTGAAAGGGCGGTAGGGGGAAGGAACTCAACAGCAGACGCAACACAGGGAGTTACCGAAAACTGAAATTAGCATTCTCATATAAGAAAAGATAGTGCGAGCACAAGAAAAAAAATAAAATACTATAAAAGGAGAACAATCAGATAACAAGAAAGAGGTCTTGGAATTATTGGAATTAAAATTAAAGTGCAGAAAAATTTTAAAACTCAGTAGAAGGGTTAGAAATGCAAGTTGAGAAAATACAGAAAAGAATGGAAAAAAAGACAAACAGTTGTAAAATAAGGGAGACAACATAAAATCAGAGTATCAGCCCAGAAAGTGCAATATCTGTTTTAAAGAAGTTCTACAAAAATGAAGGTATAGGAGAAGGAATCATCAAAGCAATTCAAGGAAATGGCCCAGAACTGAAGAACTTGTTTCCAGATTGAAAGAAATCAGGTCCCAGCACAGCAGATGGAAAGAGGCCCACCACAGCCCGTAGAATGTCAGAATCCCTGGAGTTAAGAAAAGATCTGAAAGCCTCCAAAGAGAAGAACAGTGTTGTAAAAAGGATCAGGAATCAGAACGGCTTTGGACTTTTCAAGAGCAACAGTAAACGCTAGAAGCAGCGAAGCAGTTCCTTCAAAATTATGAGAGAAAATTAATTCCAACTTTGAATTGTAAGTTTTTAGCTATGCTAGGTCTCAAAAATCTACTCCCGTGTGGTCTTTCTTTTATGTTTTTGGAAGATGTGCTCCACCAAAAAATGGTTCTAAACCAAAAACAAAGACATGGAGTACAGAGAGCAAGTGAAAGAGAATGGTTAAGAGGACAACCAGTCCAGGTTGAACGGGGCAGAAGTCTCTGGGAGAGACTTTTTGAAGATTAAATTTATAAAATGTTTATATCTAAATATTTTGAGAGAAGATTTAGGCAATTGGTATAGATTTTAAGTACTTAAAGTGATTTTTTTAAGTACAAGTCAGTCCAGTTTTTAGGTTGGGGAAGGGTTTGTGCAAGGAAGGAAAAGCTGGGAATAGCTTTCAGTTAACATGTGAAATTGCTTTAAGACTTTTGTCTGGAGTCCAGATTATAAGAAAAGGTAAATAATAGCTCTCTGCCACATTTCTCCCTTTGCAAGAAAGAGAGATATATCCTTTGGTAATGGCTTTGCTTCCTTCCAAAATTGTCTGTGTATAGGTTTTAGTGAAATAACAATTGATCAAAAACCCATTAAGCTAAAAGAATTCAAGGAACATAGATGATAGAACCCAAGATTCATAGGAGTTAAACACTTTCCCTGGAGCAGCCCTTCAATTGTTAAATGAATGTCTCCCGTTTGGATTCTCTATAGTTCTATTACTTTGTACCATTTACTATTATAAATCAATTTCTTTTAACAAAAACCTTGAAGGAGAAGTATTTATTTTATATCTCTACCTCAGTCTCTGCATTCCTTCATCTAGGTATAATTAGGCTTTCATTGAATCTCAGTTCAATTCTAGTGCTGTACTTGAAAGTCTTATAAATTGAGAAAAGTGTACATGTTGAGGATACATTTTAACCAGTTTTTCTGAGTTCATGTATATCAGGCATTAAAATGCCTCAGAGAAATCACAGGTAAGTTGGAAACATGGTCTTTTCAATATTTGTTGTCAAAGGAAAGAAATATACCCTAAAATTAGGACCAAGTTTAACACTGTGTCTCTGCCTTCAGTGGTATCAAAATCTCTGGGGCAGAAATTGTGTGTGTTCGTCTTGCTTATGTGCTTTTTTCCCCTATCTCTTTTCAAGCTCAAATAATTCAAATATTCAAAATATGGCAAAATTTTGGAAAACTGTAATATATGAAGAATTTTTTAAAGACATAATCACAGTTATGGGAAAATATTGTATATTATTTCTGTTATAATAAGAATTGTTATATGTTCAGTACTGGTTGAATAGTTAAATATGGCACATCCATATAATGGACATTACGTAGCCAGTAGCAATTGCATTTTTATAGATTTTTTTGATAACGTAGGGAAATTTTCACAATATACTATTAAGCTATTAAGTGTACATACATATATAAAACATAGATGAATGAGTTAATATGTAGTCCAACAACATCAAAATGTGCACTGTGGTTTAGCTTAATTGATGTTATTTGACTTCTTTAAAATACTTTTCTGTTCATGCTTTTGTAATCAGAAAAAAAATTTTAATAGATTAAGCTGCAACCATATTTTCCAGCCTCAAGTTGAGTTGCTGTCTTTGTGTCTAGAATCAAAAGAAATTATCCAGGCCAATAAATAGTGCCATAACACCACCGCCACCACCAACAGTCCCAATGCTTAAATTCTCTTTACAGCATACAGCTTTGTAAAGGCAAGGACTTTTCCTTTTAACTGCTCCAGTCTCCCTCACACTTAGCACACTGTACACAAAGAGCTCAATAAATAAACGTGTTGATTTATTGGCTAGATCTTTAGGTTGTGTTATGTAAGGAAAACAAGTTGGCTTTTGTAGCTCTACCTGATCATTCTTAGTTTTTAATTATATCATTTTATCATATTCAATTGTATTTTTTAAGATATTCCCTGATCATCCTGTATAAAATTTCAAACTGCTCCCTTACTCCCTATCACTTTTCCCAGCTTTGCTTTCCTTTATAGCACTTATCTTCTAACACCATATAATTTCCTTACTAATTCCCCATCTAGAATATAAACTACATGAGGGAGATGATTTTTGTATGTTTTAATTATGGAGGCCACACATAAAATAGGTGTTTCAGTATTAAATATTTGTTGAATAAAGGGTTGAAACATTTGATTCTAAGAGAGACAACTGGAAAACAATATCTTGCAAAAGTGGGAGTGAGTAGGGTGAAGAAAATAGTAGACCTCTATTATCTCCTGGTTGGGGCTCAGGCCTTGATCTCAGAATTCAGTTAGTGCTAGGAAGTGGCTAATACTGGGTTATGGAGTTGGTAAAGCCAGAAGAAGGACCAAGGCAAGATGTGAAAACTGGAAGAGACAGGGCAATGGATCATTTTCATTAGAGAGTCAAAGGTTCAGATGGCCACACCAAAAAGGAAACCAAAAACTGTGCAAACGAGCTGGTGTTAGAAGTTACACAAAGTTGGTAAACCTAGGGCCGTGGTTCTCAAACTTGAGCGTGTGTCAGAATCACCTGGAAGATTTCTTAAAACAGAGTTTTCTGATCAGGAAGTCTAGAGTACGGCCTGAGAATTTGCATTTCTAGCAAGTTCCCAGGAGCTACTGATGCTGCTGGTCTGAGGAACCACACTTTGAGAACTACTGATGCTTATGACTCAGTAAACCAATTGAGAATCAAGAAATTACCTATGCTGACAAGGAAGCTAGCACATCATATGGTCAGGTAAGCAAAGCATTGCTTAACTGCTATATTTATGTAGTCCGAAAAACCAAACCAAACCCATTGCTGTTGAGTCAATTCTGACCCATAGCGACTCTATAGGACAGAGTAGAACTGCCCCATAGGGTTTCCAAGGAGCAACTGGTGGATTCAAACTGCCGACCTTTTGGTTAGCAGCCGAGCTCTTAACCACCTGTACCAGCAGGGTTCCTTATGTAGTCTAGTCTCCTCAGATAGGTGCACTAGAGGACCAGAACCATGCTCTACAGTTTTTAAATCCCTCTTACCAGTCCTATCACAGTGCAATCCAAATATTAGACACTAGGGTATGCGTGCGCACACGCTCACACACACAGTGATTTTCACTTACACTATTTAATATAAGCATTTTTTTTTTTTTTTCAGTTTGAATGCCAGTTTTTTTTCTACAGTAGAGGGAGCTACAACCCAAATTGTATTTATGTAGCAGTAACACATAATAAGGTTATTTTCCTTTAACATCGTTTTCCATTACTTTTTTTTTTTTTTTTTATCTTAAGTCAACTTTATTGAGGTGATTTAAGTGTACCATTTTATCTGTTTTACCAAATGTATAAGCCTGAGTAGCTACCACCCTGTTAAGATAAGGAACATTTCCATCCTAGCCCCTTTGCAGTCAATTCTACCCTACCCCAAACTCCTATCTGCTTTATGTTACTATAGGTTCTAGAATTTCATACAAATTGAATCATGCAGTATATAGTTATTTTGTGCCTGGCTTCTTTTTCAGCATATGTTTTTGAGATTCATCCATATTATTGCATGTATCAGTCATTTGTGTCTTTCTATTGATGAGTAGTGTTCTCTTGTATGGATATACTACACTTTGTTTTTCCATTCACTTTTTGATGGTCCATTAATCATCTTTTTGAAAGAGATCAGAAAGAAAAGGAATTCATAGTTTGTTTGCCATTTGATTGCACTTAAATACCTTCCCCTTGTTTTTTTTGCTTGGAATTTTTAAATTTTTGCCTTAAAACTAAATAATTTCATCTAATTTGCTATTATCAAATAAATAATTACCAAATAATTTGCTATAATTAAATAAAATTCTAAATGTTTTTAATCTGGTGCTTCTTAAAGTAGAGATGGCAAAGGTAGAACAAACTAATAAGGAGCTAAAATTTTTAGCAAGTCTTCCTTTCAAAAACTCAAGTAAGCATTGTTGCCTGCAATTTATTGTCCTTAGTTTGTCCAGGTTTTTAAAAAATTCCAAAGAGACTTCTAATTCTCCCTTTGCAAACTATTTCACTAAGCAAGGTTTTCTTTATAACTGGCTGAATTTTGCTAATTAACTGCTTTTTCTAAGGGAAAGTACTATTAAAAAGAAAGCAAATATATCAAAACGTTAATTGTAGCATCTACAAGCTAAATATACATGGGTTCCACAATGTTTTTGTATGTTTAAAAATTTTTGTAATAAAATAATGGGGGAAACATTAGCAAATTATTGTCATTATATCCTTTAGTAGGCTCTAGTTGCCTGGAGAAGGATATCATGTTTGGTAAAGTAGAGGGTTAGTGAAAAAGAGGAAGACCCTCAAGAAGATGGATTGACATGTGTCTGCAACAGTGGGCTCAAACATGACAACAATTGTGAGGATGGCAGAGGACCAGGCAGTGTTTCATTCTTTTGTACATAAGGCATCTATGAGTTGTAATCGACTCAACAGCACCTGACAACAACAACAGTTCTGTTTTTCACAGGTACTGTTATCTTAGTTTGCCTTCCTGTGAAGTTATTCTCAGTATAAGCAAATGAAAGCACAGTGAGCCAGCTATCAGACTATTAAAGCTAATTTTCTAGAGAACAAGGTTTTGAAGTAGCTTCAAAGACAGATAATGGTTTTATCAACAAAACATCAACAGTAGTATGACTTTTAAGTTTGTAAGTGCAATTGCCTAAGTAATATCTTTAGGGCAGAGAGGGAGGAATCAGTGAGATGGTTGAGTGTGGGGATCCTTGGACAAGGAAAACATAGTTCAAAAGGGAAGAATGAAAAACAAAGCCACTATTCCTTTCCTTTTGCCTTTTATTTTGTCTGTAACAGAATCCTAAAGTTAACCTCCTAGCATGTTGTGATTCTTCTTGTCAGTTGCCACTGAGTCAGCTCTGACTCATGGCGACTTTATGTATAACAGAAGGAGATGTTGCCCGATCCTTTGCCATATTCATGATCATTGGTATGTGTGAGTTCATTATTGTGGCTCTTGTGTCATTCCATCTCATTTCCCTCATTTGCACTGACCCTCTACTTTACTAAACATGACATCGTTTTTGAGAGAAGAGCAGTTTTTTCAGCTGGATAAGAAGAGCAACATCAAGCCCCCTGTTCTCTGCTGTTTCCTCTCACCCCTGGAGGCTGATTTGTACACTAAGTCAACTTCATAAGTATTTAGTCTCTTCTCAGAAAGGAACCCTGGTGTCACAGTGGTTAAAACAATCAGCTGCTAACCGAAAGGTTGGTGATTCAAACCCACCACCCGCCTCTGTGGGAGAAAGATGTGGCAGTCTGTTTCCATAAATATTACAGCCTTGGAAACCCTATGAGGCAGTTCTGCTCTGTCCTATAAAAACCAAAAACCAAACCCATTGCCATTGAGTTGATTCTGACTTATAGCGACCCTATGACCCTATAGGACAGAGTGGAACTGCCCCCTATGGTTTCCAAGGAGGTCCTGGTGGATTCGAACTGCCGACCTTCTGGTTAGCAGCCATAGCTCTTAACCACTATGCCACCGGCGTTTCCACTCTGTCCTGCAGGGTCACTGTGAGTCGGAATTGACTTGATGGCAACAGGTCTCTTCCCAGAATTGTACTATTTGAAACTAAAACATACTAAGACATACACTCCACCCATGAGGAGCTTGCGGTCTAGTTAAGAAATCTCTCACTCGTAGGCATATAAAAATTCATAAAGTACAAAGTGTATATGGTCAATTGCTAAATTGTATAAGGTAGAATATGAATGTTTTTAGAAATTTAGAGAAGGGAATTTTGGTGCCACTAGCGTAAGGAGCCCTGGTGACGCATTGGTGAAGCACTCGGCTGCTAACCGAAAGGTTGGCGATTCAAACCCACCTAGCAATTCTATGGGAGAAAGACCTGACAATCTTACTTTCATAAAGATTACAGCCAAGAAAACCCTATGGGACATTTCTGCTTTGTCACATGGGGTCGCTATGAGTCGTAATTGGCACACAACAACAACAGAGTAATCATGAAGAAAGATTCAAATGTTGCTAAATGATACATAAGATTTTAATAGGTGAGATAAAGTAGAAAGTTATTTTATGAAGATGGATCCAGCTTTAGAAAATAAATGCTACCATTTCAAAAGATGGTAAGAAAACTAGCCTGACTGAAGAGTATCCATTAGGGAAATAGTAGGAGGTAAGATTCTGGAATCAAAATCAGAGAAGAAGTGGCATGCTAAAAAGGGAATCATGAGATAAAATGCAAGGTACCCACACTTTAATTCCATCCCCCTCTATCAACCACCATAGCTTATATGTGGTATGTAATTGAAGGAAAACAAGTACAACTAAGAGGAAAGTGAAACCTCAAGGGGAGAAAAGTAACGTTATTTTAAATTATTGTCAACTATAGTAAGGTTCCAAAGAAACTTCTTATCAAGAACTACTACATATGTAATTTTGCCATCAATATTAATATTCTTTTACAAATGATGGAGAGAAACAGCAGAATAGGAAAGATATAATTTTAAAGAAAGGAAGAGTTGTATTGAGGAAATTAAAGATCAATTCATTTAACATCTATTTTCATAAAATTGTAGAATATCATAGTACGAAGATTTTAGAGAAAAAGTAGTGACCATGAAGGGCCAGAAAGATTTCCTAACAACAAGTTCTTGCTGGACTAACTTTGATGTTCTTTTTGGATTAGGTTAATACTAGACGTGACGATCAGGAATTCCATGAACTTGATTATATGGCTTTGAGCAAATTATGTGGCAGAGTCTCTCAGAACGGGCAAGTAGGACTTCTGCTTTCTCCAAGATGGTGTAATAGGAACCAGATTTACCCTTTCACCTGAAACAAACAAAATATACATGAAACAGTGGTTTTCAAGATTAAACTAGAGAGTAGGCAGTGAAGGACAGTGATCCCTGACAGACAAGGAACCAGATGAGGTGAGCTCTATGATTGCCCCAGCTTACTGTCTTGAGAGATTTCCCAATTACAGCACAGGGAGAGGGACCTGAGGCAGAGCCCAGCAGATTCCCCAAGACGATGGAACTGTGAGTCCAGGAAAACAAAGAAAGTTAGAGTTGGTAGGACAGAGTACTAGAGAGGAGAGAGCTGCACAGAAAGAGAACCCCTTGAGCTATTCACCAGAGTACTGATCAGCACATGGATGTTAGGAAACTACCTGAAGCAGGGGAAAGAACCATCCAAGAGAATTAAACGGAATAGTTTCCAGTGCTCACACAGGGCCAGGAACAGTGCCTGTTCCCACCAACCAGACTGGAAAAACTCGTAATTCACAGGGCACTGGATAGAGTACTCAGGATGGTCCTGCCTCAGTAGTGGGGAATAAACATCCCTAGATTGAGTACTTCTTTGGACTTACATTTAAAAATCATGAAAGCAGCACTTGAAAGGATCAAACTGTTTGCAAGTAACTTAACTGCATCCTGCAACAAAGCTCAAGAAGATTTATAGAAATAGGAATATACAGCACCCAACAAGGTGTGAGTCAAAGATTCTGGTAATCAAAGATTACCAGACACGCAAAGAGGCAGGAAAGCATGACCAATGAGAGACTAATTTCAATCAAATGAGAACTGATATAGATGTTAGAATTAGCCATCAATAACATTAAAATGGTTATTATAATTATATTCCATATGTTCAAAAACTTAGGTAGAGACATGGAAAATATAAAAACCCAAATTGAACCTCTAGAAATGAAAACTAAGATGTATGAGTTGAAAAATATTCTGGATAGGATTAATAGAAGATTAGACACAGCAAAAGAAAAGATTAGTGAACTTGAAGCCATAGTGATAGAAACTATCCAAAGTGAAACAAGAGGAAAAAGAATTTTTAAAAAATGAAAAGAACATCAGTGAGCTGTGGGACAACTTCAAGTGGCTTAATATATGTATGAAATTAGAGTCTTCAAAGAAGAGGATAGAGAGGAGGGACAAAAAAAATTGAAGAAATAATGGCCAAAATTTTTCCAAATGATGTAAACTATACAGCCACAGAGCCAAGAAACTCAGCAAGCTCAAAGCACAAAAAACGTGAATAAAACTTCACCACGACCCATCATAATCAAATTGCTCAGAACCAGTTAAAAATGTTAAAAGCAATCAGAGGAAAAAGATGGTTATGCATCGAGGAGCAAATATAAGGATGACAACAGAGTTCTCACCAGAAACAAAACCAATATCCCTCATGAACACAAATATAAAATTTCTAATCCAAATTTTAGCAAATCAAATCCAACAACATATTAGATGGATAATACACTATGACCAAGTGGGTTTATGGATGATTGGTTTAACATTTTAAAATCAGTCAGTGAACTTAAAGAGACACAGAAAAGTCATTTGACAAAATCCAACATCTGTTTCCTTTTTTTTTTTTAATGTGCTTTAAGTGAAAGTTTATAATTCAAGTTAGTTTCTCATACAAAGGTTTATATACACTTTGTTATGTGACCCTAGTTGCTCTTCCTATACTGTGACAGCATATTCCTCCTTTCCACTCCAGTTTCCTGTGTCCATTCAACCAGCTCCTGTCCCTTTCTGCCTTCTCATCTCGCCTCTGGACAGCAGCTGCCCATTTAGTCTCATGTATCTACTTGAGCTAAGAAGTACACTCTTCACGAGTACCATTTTATGTCTTATAGTACAGTCTAATCTTTGAAGAGTTGGCCTCAGGAATGGTTTCAGTTTTGGGCTAACAGAGAGTCCAGGGACCATGTCTTCCGGGATCCTTCCAGTCTCAGTCAAACCATTAAGTCTGCTCTTTTTACTAGAATTTGAGTTCTTCACCCTACTTTTCTCCTGCATCATCAGGGACTCTCTGTTGTGTTTCCTGTCAGGGTGGTCATTGGTACTAGCCAGGCACCATCTAGTTCTTCTGGTCTCAGGCTGATG
>NW_004444009.1:5365986-5445184 GCF_000243295.1 Trichechus manatus latirostris | reverse complement strand
CTTCATTTTCCTTTGCTCCAGGTGGGTTGGGACCAATTGATGCATCTTAGATGGCCGCTCGCTAGCTTTTAAGACCCCAGATGCCACTCACCAAAGTTGGATGCAGAAAATTTTCTTAATAAACTTTGTTATGCCATTTGACCTAGATGTCCCTGAAAGCATGGTCCCTGGACCCCTACCCCTGCTACTCTGTCGCTGGAGGTGTTCCAACAGCTATTTCTGATAGAAACTCTCAACGAACAAGGAAACCGTATTTTTACGCAAATAACGTGCACCTTCTGCGTTTGTTTGCAGCCATGCCCTCCCCCTGTGAGACACGGTTGTAAGCGCTGCCATGCCAACCCTCTTCCACATGTTGCTGTGAAAAAAAAAAAAAGCATAGCGTGCTTACGAAAATACCTCATGGGGGTAGGGCACAGCTGGCAAACAAACACAGAAAGTGTGCATTATTTGCATAATAATATGGTAGGGAACTTTCTCATCCTGATAAAGGGCATCTGTGAAAATCCTACAGCTAACATCCTATTGAATGTTTTCCTCATGAGATCAAGACAAAGACAAGTATGTCTGCTCTCATCACTTCTATTCAACATTGTATTGAAGTTCTAGCCAATTCAGTCAGGCAAGAAAAGGAAATAAAAGATATCCAAACTGGAAAGGAAAAAGTAAAACTATCTTTTTTCATAGATGACATGATTGTCTATGTAGAAAATCCTATGGAATTTACCAAAAAACTACTAGAACTGATAAGTAAATTTTGCAAGGTTGCAGGTACGTACCAAAATCAATTGTACATACTACCAATTAACAATCAGAAATGGAAACTAAAAAGAAAAAAAAACATATAGCATCAAAAATATGAAATATTTAGAGATAAATCATGACAAAACATGTGAAAGACTTGTACACAAAACTAGAAAACATTGCTGAGAGAAATTAAGGAAGACCAAAATAAATGGAGAAATAGATCTTGTTCGTGGTTCCGAAGACTCAGTATTGTTAAGATGTTTATTCTCTCCAAATTGATCTATAGACTCAGTGCAGTCTCAATCGGTATCTCAACAGGCTTTTTTACAGAAATTGACAGACTGTTTCTAAATTTCATATGGAAATGCGAAGGACTAAAATAACTAAAACAAGTTTGAAAAAAAAGTTGGAAGATAACACTAGCTGATTTCAGGAGTTGTGATAAAGCTATAATAATCAAAACAGTGAGGTAGTGATTTAATGATAGACAAATGTATCAATGGAACAGAAAAAAAATACATATATGGACAACTGATTTTTGACAAATGTGCAAAGACACAAAGACAATGCAGTGAAGCAATACAGGCTTTTCAACAAAACTAGCTGAAACAGTTGGATTTCTCTGTGGAAAAAAAAGAACTTTGATTACTACCTTCTGTAATATACAAAAATCAACTCAAAATGGATCATTGACCTAAATTAAAAACCTAAATATATAAAACTTTTAGAAGAAAACAGGAGAAAATTTTTGCGACCTTGGGCTAGGCAAAAATTTCTTAGGTAGTACTGAAAGCATAATCCATAAAAGAACAAATTGGTTAATTGGACTCTAAATCCTCTGCTCTTTGAAAAACATTGATAAGAGAATGAAAAGGCAAGCTATAGGCTGAGATGAAATCTTTGCAAAGCATACATATCTAGAATATATAAAGAATTCTGGAAACTCAACAATAAGAAAACACACAAACCAATTTAAAACCTGGCAAAAGTTTTGAACAGACACTTCACAAAAGAAGATTTAAGAATGGCAGATAAGCCCGTGAAGTATGTCCAACATCATTAGTGCAAGTTAAAACTACAGTGAGATACCACTACACGCCTACTAGAATGTCAGAATAAACCCACATCTGAAGAGGTATCCCCCTTTCCTTCCTGCCTTTGAGCTTTTTGTGTGAAGATTTAAAGCATGGAGCATCTTGTAACCCTGATGAGAAAGTAAAGAAAATCACAGAGATGCTGAATATTGGAGGAAAAATTAAAAATAAGATCTTCTGCCAACTCAGAAATTCCCCTCCATAAATGTGGAAAACAAAGGAAATAGTTTTATTATTGAATAAACATTCAGTCAGACTGCAGTTTCTATCACAGACAATCCGCTAAAGAGATTGCAAAGACAGAAAGAAATTGTACCTTTCTGTATAGTCGGTAGATACAGTCCATTACAGACATGTTCTCAGAATAAAGGATAACTTGTCCCCGTGTAAAGTACTTGACAGCACAATTTGCTGTATAGCGTTCATCATAAATTCATGTAGTAATTGGAGTGGCCATCTGTGTTAGTTAATTGCCTTTACCCAAAGGAAAAAATAAAACCTCTTCTCCTTTATGACAAGTAGATAGTTATAGCTTAGAGCAAGGCATCTAGGCTAAACTCCACTGGGACAGGGAGATAGGGATCCTATCTTCCTTGATGTTTCATTTCAAAGATATGGCCCCCAGACCTTTAAGGAAAACATTTCTGGATTGTAAAGTTGGCAAGGGGCTTGGTTAGCTTTTAAAAAGATTTACATACATATCAAAAGGACAGAGGAAGAATTTACAATTACAAGTTTTCTCCAGGCAGTGCTCTAAAAGAGTGAAGGGGAAAGGTCTCTTTCCCTTTTGGCATTGGGGGAAAAAGAAAAATTTTTTTTTTTTTTCTTCATTTACCCTTCGTTACACAACCCAGAGCTCTGACATTGTTTCTCTGCTGAAGTAACCAACTTTTGTTACCGTCTGCCTCTGGGCTTTTTGTTATTGGCGTTAATAAACCTGTTGTTTATATTAGTTTTAGGTATATTCTGTACCATATAGGGGCGTGGAGATTAAGAGCTCTCCTGGTGGCGCAGAGATTAAGAGCTAGCTGCTAACCAAAAGGTTGACAGTTTGAATCGACCAGTGGCTCCTTGGAAACCCTGTGAGTTGTTATGAGTCGGAATTGACTCGATGACAATGGGTTTGCTTCTTGGTTTGGTTATAGGGAAAATCATCCTAAGTTTTTCAGCCTTTACAGGCAGAGGAAAATTAATTCTTCCCAGCTGCGTTACAGCTGAAGACAAAGGCTAAATAAACCATTGCAACATACGAGAAATGTGTGCTTCCTCCAGTTTATCTTAAAAATTCATATATATTTAGCATTTGAGTTAGTAATACATTAATGTTTGTTTCAAACTTTTTTCTTACCCCCTTGCTCCGTCCAGGAAACTTTCAATATTTGAGAAAGAATGTGGGGAAGGGCAGAGAGGAAGATCTTTTGGAGAGGTTAATTATATGTTTTTAATGCATCATCTTTTAGAATATAATTTCCACAGAGTATCTTCAACTTAATTTGATAGCTTTCTTGTGAGTCCATTCCAGAAGACATTATATTTAGACATTAGAACTATAAATGAAATGGAAGTTTTAAGTATAGTATTTTTAAAACAATCTTAAATATATAATTCTTAATGCAAGCCTTTTTAGACTTGTGACACTCATCCATAATGCTCGGAGTATTTCCACTGGTGGTTTTGAGAAAGAGTAAATGAGTCATTACGACTGTTAAAGGGCTAAGAACACAGTAACTTGGTGGTCAGTTCTTTAGCCTTACCAGTTCTCGGTAGACACCTTACTGCTTCTTTTCAGATTTGTTTGACTTTTCTTTCTGTAAAACTTTTCTATTTCAGTTACCACCAGCACTCTGTTGAGATGAGTTCTAGCACTACTGCTTCCTCTGAATGTCTTGGTCTTTAGATAAGAGAAAAATAAAAGGAATGTAAGTGAACAGCATTTAAAAACAGCTCTAAAAAGTAAGCAACCATTAAAAAACATCTAGTAAAACTGAAGTAATTAGAAGCACATTCTTTTTATATACCTACAGGCTTTTGTCAGTGCCGTTTTGTCATCTATTATCTCTGACTTTTGAACTATAGTTTTTAAAAGTAATTCTTACTAGAGAAAAAAATTTAATAGTCTGAGAGAGAATTTAGATTATAGACTTTTTCTCAGCTTTCACAGAAAAGACTGTGCATCACCAGCTGTTCTGTTTTTTAAATCTAGATAAAAAATTTTAAATTTGAATCAGTAATAGTATACCAGTGTAATGGACATCCATTTCTGAATGAATAATCCAAAGTTAAAAAGAGTTATTAGCCTTATTACTTTAGTTTGAGACACTGATTTTTTTAAATAAATTTTTAAGTATATAAAAAATTTAATGTCAGCTCCTGCTCCCTAGGGATTATTTGGCTCTCTGAGAAGTGATCAGTCTTGTTCTGAACTCCCAGGACCAAGCAACAGTAGTTAAGGTTTATTGCTATCATGGACGGTAGGGATGATAGTTGTACTAGGTTTTTAGGGCTGCCATAACAATTTACCACAAACTCGGTGGCTTAAAACAACAGAAGTTTATCCTCTCACAATTCTAGAAGCCAAAAGTCCAAAATCAAGCCCTCCGAAGGCTCTAGGGGAGAGTCCTTCTTTGCCTCTTCCAGCTTCTGGGGACTCCTGGTATTCCTTGGCTTGTGGCAGCATAACTTAAATCTTTGTCTCTGTCTTCAAATGTCCTTCTTTCCTGTGTGTCTCTGTGTCCAAATTTCCCACTCCTTTCTCTTATAAAGACACTAGTCATTGGATTTAGGGCCTGTCCTAAATCCAGGAAGATTTCATCTCAAGATCCTTGACTATATCTGTAACAATGCTATTTCCAAATAAGGTCACATTCTGAGGTCCCATGTGGATGTGAATTTTGGAGGCACTATTTAACCCACAATGATCCCCGAGTGGTGCAAACAGTTAAGCACTTGACTGCTAGCCAGAAGGTTCCAGAGGTGCCTCGGAAGATAGACCTGGCAACCTGCTTCCAAAGAGTCACAGCCTGAAAACTCCATGGAGCAGTTCTACCCTGCACACATGGGATCACCATGAGTCGGAATTGACTCCATGGCAGCTAACAACAGTGTTCAACCCACCCCAGTAGTATTTAATTAAAATTCTTCCATTAAAGGATGGTTTAAAAATAATGGAATCCATGGGTAGTGCAAACAGTTAACATGCGCAGCTGCTAACCAAAAGGTTGGAGGATCAGTTCTACCCAGAGGCACCTCAAAAGAAAGGCCTGGTGATCTACATCTGAAAAATCAGCCATTGAAAACTATGGAGCACGGTTCTATTCTGAAACACATGGGATCACAGTGAGTTGGAATCAACTCAGTGGCAACTCGTGTTTTTTGTTTTTTGTTTTTAATAATAGTGACACTATTTGTTATGTATAACTTTCCCATTCATTATCTTATTGATTTTTGTAACATTTGTTTGCTTGAGGTACTTCCATGGCATCCCCCATGGAAAGGAATGATTTTGGAGGAAACGTTAGCATTTTCTTTCTCCAATCTTTCACTTATTCTTCCCCACAAGTGATAAAAAACTGGGGAGAGCTAGACATCTATTAGCCCACTTTTAACTTAGAGGCAGGGGCACTGCATGGAATTGTACTCAACATAGTTCTCCTGGACATGTCTGTGCCTAGGACACCCAAGAGCTTCAGCTTCTGGTCTCCATACAGTAAGCATACCAAGCATGGTCTTCTGCTATGTCCAACCAAGTGTTTCTTGGTTTTGTTTTGTTTTTCATTTTTCATTTCCAGCCTCTCCGCCTGCAACCTTGTAAATAAATCAGAGTCAAGCACATCTCACGGTCAGGAGTCAAGGAGTGAGATAGGAAGCCCTGTTACTCTCCAGTCCAGCTTTACCAGTAATAGTGTGGCTATGTAATCCCCATTTACCTCAGGTCTATATGTTTTTACTCTATCATCCAAAACTATAACAGTAATCTGAAAACGATATTGATAATCCTATCTTAAAAATAAAGAAACTTAGGTTAAAACAAGTGTAAAGGAATTCTTCGCTGAGGCCTTCACTGAGGCTGTCTGAGGCCCAGCTAGTCATTACCAAGGTCAAGAGTCAGAACCCAGATTTCCTGACTCTGTCTAGTTGTTTTTTGTACTTTGATGACCACCTAGTAGGATTCAGAATAGAATTTGCCCAACATTTTAGGTAAGAATCATTGTGTACGTTGACTCTATCATTTTTAATTTCTAAATGACCATTGTGGCTTGAAGTGTGGTTGGAGCAGTCAGGAATCACTTGCCTTCATATAAATAGTGCTATTACCCATTAAGAATGATTAATAAATTATTAAACCTCCCATAAAACTGTAACGTTTCTAACAAAGCCCTCTGAAACCTTTATTTAACAGCTTGGAGTACCTGCTCTAAGAACTGCAAAAAAATTTAATGTATTCAGAGGAGTCATGCAAAAGTTCTTGCTATGTCCAAATAATGTACTTTACTTATTTCCTTCAATGTTTATGAATAAATGTGAATTAATTTTTAGTTGTATTCAAGCCAGAACATCTTATTCATGATTTTTAAAAGAACTACTTTGAAAAATTATGGAATGGTTTGTTTTATATCATTTTATAGCATTGCTGTTTTATGTGTTTCAAATAGGTATGTGAGTTTTTTTTTTTTTTTTAATTGTCTTACCAGGACTGGTTGTGCATCTTACTGGATTTTCCCTTCTAGAACACATTGTTTTTGTGTTTTAGTTCATTTGGGTGACTGAGATTCAGACCTAGGTTCTGTGATGTCTTTTTATCAAAGCTGCTCAAAATAGGTTGTTGGTTTCCTCTGCCATTATAATGGAGATGTCTTGATACTCTTGTTGAATACTAACTGACGCTCATCCCTCCCCCCTCCCCTTATTTTCAGATATTTGTACCTGCTGTTTTCCGGTGATGACCTTTTACCTTTAGACCACTGGGTGTTTAATACAGAGGCTCACCCTCTGCCTGTGTTACATTTAGCCAACACCACACTTTCAGGAAATCCTGCTGTTCGATGAAAGCGGCTCCAGAAGGACCATTCTCACCTGTGTTTTGTTTACATGGACCACTGCAGAAACACGCTGAAGAGGGGGCTTTTGAAAACCCGGACCTCTTAAGTCAACGTGGTACAGTGAAAAGTGACTCTTCCCCTCAAGACTTTTCAACTTGTAGGTACATCAACTTTGAGATTATTCCATTTTATACCTGACCAAAACATGTTCCAGTACGTGTAGGACAGGGACCTGCTATGCTTTGATTCTTAATGGGATGGTCACATGAGAGATGATGCCGATTACTACTCCATTATTTGTAGAGTCCTGGAGTCTGGAGGCTAGACTTCCTAAGAACAAGCCAGGACTATGGAGCACCTTGCAGGAGTTGGAGATGGCCTTTGGAACCAGTTATATATTTGTTTTCTCCCACATGGAGCAGCTTTCAAATCAAATATTTACACATTGTTTAATCCCTTTCTTCATTTTAATAATGGAATAAGGCAAACAAGAACAGTATAACTGTATCAGCAGCAAGAAGATTTGAAAAAGAAACAGAAGTACCTATCCCTGTCTGATTTTCAGGTTCCCCATTGGGTGACCAGACTGGCAGCCTTTTCAAATCCCAATCTATTTCATTAAAATTTCTTGGTTAAATTTAAATTTCTCTGCGGGCATGATCTCACAAAGAATACTGCTGAAGTTTTTGTCTCCATATGGAATCATGAAAAGTGTTTTTTATCATAACCACTACTTAGGAGCCTGGGTTTGGGATTTTGTGCATGTCGTTCAGTATAGTGTTGGTAGCATGACAAAAAGTGGGAAAAATGCCATGGTCCGTTGCCTTGAAACCTGTTCCAAGAGAAAGCCTTGGTTTTGCTGGTAGGAGATTATTTTTTCTAAACCAGCAAATCTACCAAGTAAATTTTATCCACTTTAACCTTATTATAAATTTAGTACAGTTACTCAACTTACAACTTTATTTATGTGGCTTGACAAAATGTACTGTATTATTATGTGGCTCTGGATTTGCCTTGATGAGCCAAATTACTATTACAAATTATTAAATCAAAAACAAAACCCTTAGATATTCCAACTGGAATGTGGATACGGGATCCTTTAATTATTATCTCATCAGATGAGTGAGCTTTTAAAAAATATTTTCTGTAAAAATAAATTCAACTTTTATTTTTTGTGAGGATATTAATTATTCCAAAGAATTAATCAGAAAGCTTCAAAATAATTTTCAGTGATAAAAGTGTGGTGCAATTAATCATGTTACATGTAATTGGGGATATGTCTAAGGAACTTTCTCTTACCATCGGTAGGTTTTGCAGTGATACTTCTTTTAAAAGAAGTTTCTAGTTCTTTATATTTGGAGCGGGGGAGAACTTAAATTTTCTCAAGAACTGTAATATAAATGTCTAATGCTTATGAATTTTGTCAAAATGTAGGATACTCATTTTCTTCTTTCAGTTAATACAAACAGCTGCCATTGACATTAATGAAAGTTGGGAACAGTACAATTCATCTAATATTTACTCTGAATTTCAAGATTTTATGAAAATATTTGTGCAAGAGCCAACCTTGGAATTCTGAAATCTTATTTCCTTATTTTGGCAGCTTTTCTTTTTAATGATCTATTAGCATATAGTAGATTTAAATTGGGAAAAGATTTAATAAATTAACATAATTAAATGTTTCCTAAGGTTGATCATCTTATACCACAAATAGTGAAGAAATCAACACAGTTCAACAAATGATCCATAAATGATAGCCACCTCAAATTTTTTCAGTATACATAGAAAATAAGAGTGTATTGCCAGTTGCATTCTTTAAGTCATTAAGAGTTAAATTTTAGCACGTATTTTGAAATTGCGATATCTTTTACTACTTGAAAAAATAACTTTTTAAAATGAGAAGGGTAGAGCACTTTAATATGACTTTTGAAGAAAAAGGGAAAGTGGTTCTCCAAAAAAAAGTTAGCCTTCCTCCTAAAAATAGCACAAGCCCATTTATGAGTCATTGAAGAAAAGTGAAAAACCAGTCTGGCAAAGGCCCAGAGCAGCTGTGCTAATGGCAGTGAACTGTTCCCCACTTTGCTTTAGGAAAATGCAGAGTCAAAGCACCTTCATGGTTCCCCAGGAACTTCTCACGTGATGAGGAGACAGAACCTCCCCTTCCCAACTAGTCTGTTTGTATTATTTGGATAACTGGAGCTTAAAAGAGAAGGCAAGAAGTGTCCAAGCGGGACCAGTTCTGGTATAAGCAAAGAATTTGAGCCCAGAGAAAGGGTTTTCATCACCACCCCCCTACCTTCTTTGTGATGATGAGAAGACTAGAGCTATAACAATGCTTTATTTTTTCTTCTCTGAATACCAAAGGCAATTAAAGTCGGCTACAAATGATTTGCCAGTGTTACGTTTATTTTTGTGATACTTTGAAATTATTTCCTCCAAAATCAATCCTTATCCTGTATTCTGCTTAGTTTCTAAGAGTATTTTTTACTTCCTTCTGTTCTTTACAGGCCTTTGCATTTGTAGAACTTACTACTCAGGATAAATACTTACTGAATTTCTAAGACCTTCTGCAAAGAGCCCAGAAATGCTCCTTTCCAGTTGCCTCTTCAGAGAGCTGACACCTAACCTTATGCCTTTGGCGCAAATGTGCAGAATAGATCAATTGGGACATAAAGAAAAAAAAAAAAACCCGCTAGCTTGTACATTTATTTCTCTTCATTTTGGAGTCACACTTTTGGTTCAACCCTGATTTTTTTAATTATTATTATTACTCAACCAGTATAAAGTTGTTAAAACCAAGAGAATGCAGCCCTAACCAAAAAGAAGTCTCAGTACAGAGAATACAGCCCCAGTCAGGGGGTTCTTACTTTCTGGTGGGTTGCATGTATATGTCGTTTTTCTTGCACGAACTTATTCCTATCTTTGAGCAGATGTTTATATGTAAAAGTAAAACCTGGGTATTGAAAAAATGTGTCCTTTTTGTGGACTATTGACCTGGAATCTGTATGATGTCATCTAGGGCAACCCAAGGCTTCACTTGGTAGATTTTACCCATGCAGTTTGAAATTTTGGCCATCAACCTCACATCTTCTCCATTCTCCATTGCCAAAGTCTTGTCAAAACTAGGAATTTGTTGGTAAAAGATTATGCTTGCCATTCTCATTATGTTGTTTCTCCTCAAGCCTGGGTTTCTTTGAGTGCATGAGAGAATGAGTGAACAAACATTGATGGAGTACCTAATATGTCAAGCATTACGGTAGGCACTTTCAAACATTAGATAGAATATTTTATCTGATTCCAGTGGCATTTTCTGTATGAGAATAATTCATACCATTTAAAATGTTTTCCAGTGTGAATCATGGTACAAAATCCTTAATTTTATATTTCACTAAATTAAAGAGAAAAGAAAAGGTTTATAATATATTTTAATCAATGTATTACTGTATAATACTAACAGCTATAATTGTAGTTAATAACTAAAATTTTTTGGGAAATGTCAAAGAAATAGTTTCTGAAGCAACTTGGACTAAAATATTTACTTTAGAAATAAAAGCATTCTTATTTTGCTATATCACTTCACATTATTAAAAATGTTTTATAGATGTGCCAGTTATTT
This sequence comes from Trichechus manatus latirostris, assembly GCF_000243295.1. Taxonomy (NCBI): domain Eukaryota; kingdom Metazoa; phylum Chordata; class Mammalia; order Sirenia; family Trichechidae; genus Trichechus; species Trichechus manatus. Next base: position 5,434,688 of record NW_004444009.1, on the reverse strand, counting down.
GATATTAAAAAAAAATTTTGTCAAAATTCACGAGTAACAACTTGCAGTTGTAAATTGTTTTTGCTCTGGTATGGGTCCTATAATAGTCCCATGCTTTTAAATATAAAGAAAAATATACTAAAATATTTCTAAGTTCCAAATAATAGTCCCTAGTATAGTATTTTTGAGTTCTTATTTTTCTTGATGTTTTCATGCCCTCAAATTAGTAGCTCCTGCCTTTATCCACACTTTACATAAATACAATTATACACAGAGAGATTTATAATACTGTCTGTGTATAAGTTAGTTACTGGTTTTGGCTGCACATATTCTAAGCAGAATATCTGAGTAACCAGATATAATATGGAGATATTTTCATGTACTTATTCTTGTTTAAAAACATTGGTGAAGACGATTTTCTGTTACCTCAACTCATTGACATCATGATGGAAATGTTCTTTTTGATCTATGGGTCAGCAAACTTTTCTGTAAAGGACCAGATAATAAATATTTCAGACTTTGCAGGCCATATGGTCTGTATTTCTACTAAATTCCGCTGTTGAAACATGAAAGCAGCCATCAACAATATGTGAGTGAATAGACATAACTATTCCAATAAAACTTTATTTACAAAAACAGATGGAAGGCTGGATTTGGCTCTAGGGCTGCAGTTTGCTGAGTTTGGCGCCCCCTGATCGCAAGTTTAATTTGTGTAAGACCCTGCAATGTTTATTCTGTATCATCTCTTTATGCTTAGATTTACATTAATTCATTTTTAAGATGTTTGAATTCATTTTAAAATATGTTTGTGTGTACAGTTGTTTGTATTTGTGTAACCTAAAGTTATATGTTTTATTGTCTTGGAAATAGATATACTCCTTTAGAATCTGTTTAAGTTTCAGGGTGATATGGCTATAATGAAAAAAGCAAAATTTTTGTTCAGCCAGTGTCTTTGCCTTGCATATTATTTAATGCCACAATTCCAGAGTCCCCATGCAAAAGGAAGGGTTTCTGTGGTGACAAAATATTATACACTTTTCAAGTTCTGCCTGCTCATTGAGATTAGACCAGGACTCTGGATTTCTGGAGCTGCAGAAATTCCTGAAATTGGGTACACTTAGAGCCCTACAGCAAGAATATGATAGAATTTCTAACTTCTGTGCTATAGAAACCATTCCTTTGAAAATTTTTAGGCAACAGAAAATGGGTTATGTGCCTCATTTGCCATTCAGTAGCCACTGTTCCTTTTTTAGACTGTGGAAGACTACTGATCCTGTTAACCCCTAAAGCAGCCTAAGCCCAAGGAGGGGAGAGAAAAGATGTATCCAAAGGGGATCTCCCTTCCTCTTTCCTTGCATAGCTTTCTGCACCTTTACAAGTCAATGGCATTATTTCAGAATGTACATCGTTTTTTTTTTAAACAAAACATCATTGAACCTCGAGCTTACACTTCCACTGTTTAACAACTAATCCATTTTAAACTTGGTTTGAGCTCAGTCAGCAATTGCAGAACTCATAAAATTATGTGACACCATATTACTAGTATATACGTTGCAATGCACCAGTCATTCTGAGAGATAATAGATTTTCACCAATAAATTAATCAATTATTTCACCATTTTTGGAAATGCTAGAGGAGGGGAAAGCCTGTATTCAGAGTGCTGGAGGGAGCAGAGATTTATTGTCTCTCTTCTACGTTGTAAATGAACTAACTGCCTTTCTAGGTCCTAGGGTTTCCTTCCACCTTACTATACAGGTCTTTTCAGTTCAGTGTGAATATAAGTGTGGATATACAAACACCCCTACACACATTCACCTTAATATATAGAGGGTTCTGAACAATTGCAACTGTCTTGCAGCTATCTGAATGCTACCAAATTCTACTGCAAATTGCATACCAGAAAAATCCATTAAGATAATCTCAGCTCTTTGTTAGGAAAAAGATTTTTTAGAAAATTTAGGAATTAGTTTTTGTTGGAAATTAAATGAAGTATCCCCAATTTTAATTATTGGATTTGGAAGTTGAAATGCCATTTTGCAATCTCATTGGTCTCAAAGTCACTGATACAATTTTTCCCTAAATAATAAATAGGGTAAGTATTACCTCCTAAATCAGATACCCACTGGCCGCTTCTGAACTGGTTTCCAGTCATGTCCTCCATAAGTAATTTTTACAAATTAAAGGTAATATTATTGTATATTAAAGATCAAATAAAGATGTTCTTTAAGTGAAAAATGTTTGTTTATCCTTTTCTACCAATGGACAACACCACAATTAAATCTTTTTACTTAGAGAACAGCAGCTTTGGCTTGTACTGGTTGTCTTCAGTCTCCCACATTTAGAGTATTCTTTGATTCAGCTAATCTTCACATTTCATAATGTTACAGAAAGATTAAGAGTAACTTGCTTAAAGGGAATTTTTCTTTATTACAACTGATTTTAAGAAAACAAACTATAGACCTGTGTAATACCCTAATAGTATTACTGTGCCTGCTCTCTCTTAGACCTAGTCCAATCCAGCTTCTGAAATCATCAAGCTTAAAGATTGCCTCAGTCACTGGACCTCATTGTCACATTAAAATCTGACCTGACCCTGCTTAAATGATTCTTGTCCAAAAATAGGCCTGAGGGACTTGAAGACTAGGATCAGCTGGACTAAAAATAGCGATTTAATTTATTATTGATGCTGTAAAAGCACAGGCTGTTTAAAATCCTGTACCTAAAGAGCATCAAATAAGGTAGTGATGAAGCCTGAAGTAACAGCCAATTTTGCATTCTTTGAGGTCTAATTCTTCCTGGCACAATGGATTTCAACGTGATCAAAATTTTAGACTAAGTAATTGCATTGTAGATGTATCAAAATTTATTGTGGACTTTTTTTTTCTTTCTTTTTTTCAGGAACAACTAAAACAGGATGAGGTAAAGTTAAAAGAAAAAGGAGCCCTGGGTGATTATAATTTTATAAAACCTGGGCTTCTTCCATTCTGCCAGATACTGAAATTTTTATCATTCCATTGGGTTGCAAAGGAACTGTCAACATGAAAATAGCATTCACATTAAGATTATAGGTACAGATCGTTTGAGTGAGCCTGTGCCTTACATGTTGGTTGACTTTAGACAAATTTCTTAAACCCACCAAGTCTAAATTTTCTTGTCATATAGTAGGGATAATATAGGATCCTTAGGAGAATTAAATGAGAAAAATCCATGTACCTGGCCCAAAATAAGTTCACAACTTTAGTTGTTGTTAATGATTTTCATTCCAGCAGATTGGAGTAATCATACCTAAAGGAATAGAAAAAAAAAATAGGGAGAGGTCAGTTGGAACAGGATAGTAAAGAGCCAAGAAAATGATCTAGTCCTCATTTTACACACAAGGAAACTAAAGCTGAAAAGGGGTAAAACAAAAGAGATTAGATGATCTTTAAGATGGTCTTCCAGGTTTATCATTCATGATTCTGTGAACTAAGACTACTACAGTTTTTGTTGTCATAAAAAGAAAAAGTTTAATGACATGCAAATATATTCAAAATGCATATGAACCAAGCAGTTTAAAACCTGTACAGAAATTGCTTTTTGTTACAACACAGACACAGCAAAAATACGCACTAAGAGTTAACCAGTTATCTTTGTGTGGTAAGGACATAATTTTTGCTGTTTGCTTGTTTAACTTAACACTTTATTAAGGCATGCTTTACATAAGAAAAAATTTTCCCATTGTAAGCGTACAATTAGATGATTTTTAGTAAGTTTATAGAGTTGTACAACCATTCCACAATCCAGTTTTATCCATCACCCCAAAAAGATGCCTATTGCAATCAATCTCCATTTCCATCCTAGCCCCAGGCAACCACAAATCTCTTTTGTCTCTATTGATTTGTATGATAAATGGAATCACACAATATGTCATCGTTTTTATCTGGGGTCTTTCAGTTAATGTCTTCAAGGTTCATCCATGCTGAAGCAAGTATCAAGAGTTTGTTCCTTTTTATTCCTGAAAGTATTTCATTGTATGGCTACACCACATTTTGTTTATCCATTCACCAGTTGATAGACATTTGGATCATTTCCACTTTTTGGCTAATATGAACAATGCTGCTGTGAACATTAGTATACAGATGTTTCCATTTTTCTTGGGTATATTATATACCTAGGAATGGAATTGCTGGGTCGTATGGTAAATTTATGTATGAATTTTTAAGAAACCACCATACTGTTTTCCAAAGTGACTGTGCTATTTTACATTACCACCAGCAATGTATGAGGATACCAGTTTTTCCACATTTTCACCAACACTTTTTATTGTCTTTTTCTATTATAACCACTCTAGTGTGTGTGAAGTATCTCGTGGGTTTAATCTGAATTTCCCTAATGACTAATGATGTTGAGCATCACTGCTTATTAGGCATTCATGTTTTTGGTAAAATGTCTATTCAAATATTTTGCTTATTATTAAAATAGGATTGTCTTGTTGCATTGAGAGTTCTTTAGTATTCTGGATTTATTTTCTCGTCATTTTTTTAATGGTATGTTTTGAAGTGCAAAAGATTTCAATTTTGAAGAAGTTCACTTTATCAATGTCATCTTTTATGGATTGTGCCTTTTTGCCTAATCCAAGGTCACAAAGATTTTATACCTATGGTTTCTTATAGAAGTTTTATAGTTTTAGCTCTTGGATTTATGTCTATGCTCCATTTTGAGTCAATTTATTGTATGTGGTAAGGATCTAAAATCATCTTTGCATGTGGATATCCAATCATCCAGTACTATTTATTGAAAAAACTGTATTTTCTCTATTAAATTGCCTTGGCACCTTTGTCAGGTATCAGTTGACTGTAAATGTAATGTTTTATTTCTAGACCCTCAATTTTGTTCCATTGATCTGTATGCCTTTTCCTTATGCCAATACCCTGCTCCAATACCAAAGAGCCCATAAGACGCACAGAATGAATGTTACCTAGAAACAATTTAAGGGACTCTCTAGGGATATATTTTTTAAATTATTCTCAAAGTTATTATCAAACTTTGGATGAGCCCAAAACTAATTAGCTTAGGCACAGCATTTTGAAACAGTTCAGCAGTAAGAATCCATAAATTTATGCCACCAGAGGGCAATAATCTCTTTTAAAAAAAAAAGTGTTTTCAGCTGGTTGGAGTCTGGGAGATTAGAGATGCAGTGAAGCCCCTCACAGTTTTCAGCATACCCTGATGGTGAGTAATGAGAGGGATGCGACAGCTTTGGGAGCTCAAGAAAACTTGCTGCACTGAGGACGTGCTGGGACCTACAGCAGCCCTGCCTGCCCTGGGCTCATGCCCCACTGAAACAAACTCAGTGATGAAATGTTTTCCAAACAGAAGACGTATTGCCTGGAAAGGACTTCCATTTCCTTCAAAACGGTGTGCACTTGACTATTAACCAAAAGGTTTGCAGTTCAAACCCACTCAGCAGCTCCACAGAAGAAAGACCTGGTGATCTGCTTCCATAAATATGACAGCCAAGAAAACCCTATGGGGTAGTTCTAGTGTGCAACACATGGGGTTGCAACAGGTTTTTCCTTCAAAACATGTCTGTTCTTCCTTTAAAGGTTTTGCACTAATAGGTAAGAGTTATTAGAAGATGAAAAAAAAATTTTCATACCAGAAGATAGGCTTAGAAAAATTCTAATTTGAACCTTGCAATGATTTTAGCTCACGGAGTAAATAGGTATGTTGTGGCATAGTATATTTAATATTTTATAACTGTAATTGCCCATGGTTAATTATACAACTACTTTTTCTGATTTTTTTTTAGCATTATTTAAACATTTAGTGAACATCTATGTGCTGGAACTGTGCAAGGCACTGAAGAAAGAGAGCCAGCTATGACAATGAACTTGTGGAGCTCCTAGGCTAGAGGAGGACAGACTGCCAAGCCAAAAATTATATTTTGCTAGTAAAGCTGTGTACTAAATGCATAGAGGAGAGAAACTGCTGAGGTGGGGGTAGTATTACAACGTAACTAGTAATAATGAGTCCTGATTATAAGTCTTTTCCTTGAAGCAGGAGAAGTGACTTTGCTTATGCAAGGATGAGGTTTGGGGGCTGGAATTGTTCCCTTTGGAGTAGGGAGAACCCCTTGGTGGGAAGAGAGAGTGGAGGGAGTGCAAATCACCCAAACTCAAGCTTTCAAAGAAGAATCAGCCATTCCTGAAATTTAAGGAATGAGAAGTTTGTTGGATGTAGTAGGAGTCTGGCTGCAAAAAGCAAGGGGAAGGACATTCTAGGAGAAGGAAACATATTTAAAGCACTGAGGCAAGAAGAAAATTGTAGTTTAAAACAACCTATTCTTCCAGGCAGGGCTGCAGAATAGTTAGCACAGCGTGTGACATTTCTGAGGAATAGCAAGGAAGCTGGAGTAGAATGAGCTGGGGAGAGTGGAAGGAGAGGAGACCAGAGAAGTAACGGGACCAAGAGCCTAAGACTTCGTGGGCCATTGTAAAGGTTTGGTTTTTACGCTGAGTGAGATGGAAGCCCCTGGAAGACTGAGCAGCGGTGCAACACAATCTGCTGGTTTCACACAATCGCTTTGGCTTCTGTGTAGACAAAGGATTATAGGGGTCCATGGTGAGAGAAGGGAAACCAGTTAGGCTATCCAAGTGAGGAATGATGGTGACTTACACCAGTAATGAAGGCAGTGATTTGGTCTATTTTGAAGGTAAAGCTGACATGATTTGCTCATGAATTAGATGTGGGTATGAGAGAAAGAAGTCAAGGTTAATACCAAAGTTTTTAACCTGAGCAATGAAGAATAGAGTACTATTTACTGAATGAAAAAGATTAAAGTTTAGGTGAAGTACAATTACGAATTTGTTCTTGAACATGTTAATTTTGCAATTCCTATTGAACAGCTGAGTGGACAAGAGGAATAATTGGCTATGTGAACCTAGAGTTCAGGAGAAGTCTGGGCTTGAGATAGAAATTTGGCTCATCATCAGCATATAGCCATTTGGACTGGTTGAGATCACTTAGGGAGTTAGTAGAGATAGAGAAAATAAATCATCCAAGGGCTCTGCAACTGAGCCACTCTAGAATTTGAAGATTTGGGAGATGAGAAGCCAGTGAGACTGTGGAGTGGCCAGTGAGGTGGAAGAACTGAGAAACCAAGAAACTTGTTCAGGAAGGAGAGAGTGAGCAACTGCTATGATAGATCAAGTAAAATGAGGACCAAGAATTGACTACTGGATTTGGCAACATGGAGCTCTCTGGTGACCTTGACATAAACAGTTCTGTGGAATGAAGGGAGCAAAACCAGCTCAGAGTACTTTCAAGAGGAAATGGGAGAAGAGGTGGAGACAGTGAGTATAAATGAGTTCTGCTGCAATGGGGAGCAGAAAAATGTGGTAGCCAAACAGAGGAGATAGGGGACCAAAAAATATTTACTTTTAGAGGGGTGTGTTGTAACGTGCTTATATTCTGATGGGAATGATCCAGTAGAGAGAGAACATTTGATGCTGCAGGAGAGAGGATAATTGCTGGAGCCATGTCCTTGGGTAGGCAGTGGGCATGCAATCTAGTGCACAGGTGGAAGGGATCGCCTCATGGCAGAGTTTGGAAAGTTGTCTTATTGTAACGGGGGAAAGCAGAGTATATGGAAAGAGATGCAGAAAGGAGCATAACGGGAGAGGGAAGCACATAGAAGTTTTCTTCTGGTTGCTTCTATTTCTCAGTGAAATAGGAAGGAAAATCATTTGTTAATAGTGGGAATAGAGAAGGTGGTCTTGGGGTTTAAGGAGAAAAGAAAAGATGAGAAAAAGGCTAAGTAGTTTGTTGGAAAGTGAGAGCATGGGAGGACTAGGGATATTGCCTCAATTTGATCATCTGTCAAATTGGAATAATAATGTTACCTCCTGACTTTCCACCAACCCTCCCACTGAGGACAATTTAAAACACCGAGTCAGATTTGAAAGAGATAGAAATAAATCGTTTAAAAATCATTGAAGAACTGAAAACGAATGAAGTTCCTAAAGCCAAAGAAGTAAGCCCAACACTCAAAGCCGCCTTTGACCCGCATGCCCTTGCTAATAAGGAAGAAATATCTGGGACACTGAGTTCTTTAGCTGTGCCTGAAGGGAGTGTCAAAATCTTTCCCTCATCAGTTGCCCACAGAAATCTCAATCATTTGGGCTCACCTTCAATTCTATGCGTATTTAGAGAACGCCCCCAGGCACCATCTTGAAAGGAATAGAGCGGAGCCTCTGTATTCAGGGATCTTGTGGGTGGTAAGGAAAGGGGAGTTTAGGCAACTGTCTTTGAAGGTCTGATTATAAAGGGGACCCAAGATGAGAAAGGAAAAGAAAAGAGTCTGAGGGTGGGAGCAGCAATGGGGTCTCTTGGGGATTCTGCATGCAGGCACCATGCCCTCAGCAACACCACCTTGACCAACCTCTGGGAGCAGGAGATACAGAGCACAGCAACCCTCATGCCAACATCCCGGGACATTGCACTTCAGAGGCTCTTAGACCTTACAAGAAAGTCCCAGGCCTTCAGCATAGCACACAAGCCACTCTGCTCTGGCCAAATCTGCTCATTTCTCCAGCTTCATCACCCCCATTTCCTGCTTCACACCTCATACTTTAGCAACACCAAAATGGGCCACTCAGCTGGCTGATAGGGAAGGGAAATATACAGGAGCATATGAGCCAGACGGACAAAGAATGTACACATGTGGATGTTGGGTGTGTACATGAAGGGTAGAGAATGGAGAGGATGTTGTAAAACAGGTATGGTATTATATGAGAGTGTACATATATACATGGTTGTTTCACTCTGTGTGACTATTGAGAGGGATTAGATACGGTGGAGTTGATGTACTAGACTAGCCTCGAATCCTCCCTACTGGAGTCCCACCCCTCATGACTATGCAGCCAAGCCCAGCTGATGAGGTCCAGCAGGAACTCTCACACTCCTGTGCTTAGCTAAGGGCATTTTAAGCCAGAAAGGGCAAGGTCAAAGGTAGCCAATTAACCCCTCTGCATGTAGAGCCCAGAGCAGCACCTGTCTCCTCCTCATCAAGATGGGCAGTGTCACTGAGGGGGCAGCCTGATTGCCTTTGGGGTCTGTGTTAGTGTTCTTCAGTGCAAGGAGCAGGAACCAACTCTAGCTACTTAAGCAAAAGGGATTAATGGGACAGAGATGTGGGCTTCAGACAATCTTAAGAAAGCTGGAGGCATAGGCTTGGAGAATGGGTAGGAATTAGAGGCTCAGGAAAGAAAGCTGCAGACACTGCCTGGCAGGGCGCCACTGCCAGACACAGCCTATATGTGTCGACCTGTTCTTAAGAGTCCATTTGCTTTGTGGCCTCATGCAAGGATTGAAGTTTTTGTGTTGGACAAACAGTGGGGAGGGGTCCACTTGCTCATCTAGCTGCCAAATACAGATTTCTTCCCATTGAGAGTCTCTAAACTTGGAAAGGTGTTCAGGTGCTGGCAAGTAACATCAACAACAAAAAAGCCAAATACTCCCTATAAAGTCAAACATACTGGGTTTGAATCCCAGGCTACTGCACATTCACCGTGTGACCTGGGGCCAGGCATTATCACCCATGAGCCTCAATTTTCTTATCTAACAATGAAGTAATACATCTCTCACATGGTGATTGTGAGATTTCATAAGATTGTCCCACGTGGCATCACTAGGCCAGACTAGCTGAGGCTTCAGACCTTCCTTCCTTCCTTAGCAGCTGTCATGTTGGACAGGGCCTGGGCAGAGGTGTCTGGGACTCTGCTTACAGACTTACCACTTGACTCCAGCGTTGCTCAACACCTCCTAGTCGACCACGGGTTTTATAGGTGGGGGGTGGGGGGTAGTTGCCACACATCCTGTGAAGTCTATATATCCCTCTATAACGCAGGCTCTTGTCATTCAGTTTACCAAAAATACCCTTGTATCCCGAGCCATTCCAATACGTGAGGCACTCTGCTAATCACATTACAAATATCGTCTCATGTAATCCTCATAACAAACCACAAGGTAGATACTTTATCATTCACATTTTCAGATGAGGAAGCTGAGCCTCAGAGAGGTTAAGTAGCTTGCCCATGGTCATTTGAAACCAGGCTGTAGACTCCAGAGCATACAGTCCTGACCACTAGGTGATACTATCTCTTAACAATGGCTTATTGCACCTGCTCTGTGCCCAGCCCTCACACTTTAACTTGCAACAAGAATCCTGCAATTCCCTTCAGAGCTGGGTCAGTCTCTTTCTCCACATCCTGGTCTAAGCTTATTGCCAGGGCAAGGTGAGTCCAGTAGGAGCTCTGGGCTGCCTGCAGGGGTCTGTCTGCACCTAACCAAGATCTCAGAAGCCTGGCCAGTCACCTCCCTCTAAGGCTCAAAGTAAGCAACACCAGAGACAGTGACCTGCTGTGGTCAAGGACATCATGGCCTTCAGGTTATGCTCTGCCTGGGATGGGAGCCAAGGGCTGGGCTTAGAGGAGCTATGCAGGACCTGGCATGCTGTTGTTAGCTCTGTCCATGGTGGAGTCCCTGAAGCCATCAGGAATGAGAAGAGCATTAGAGACTTCTGGAAGCCGCCCAGGACATGTCTAGAAGATTCTCTTGAAAAGGGCACCGATGTGACCCAATTTTGTGCAGTTCCCTCTGGGCATTTAGAGCCCTAGCACACATTAGACCCAAATACTGGGAAATGGCAACGCTGTTTGTGGAGGGCAAAGGGAGGTAATGCACACCTGTTTCCAGGGGAGATGGTACATTTCATTTTGATGAAACAGTTGATGAAATCTTTCTAAGAAACACAAAATGAAACATCTGAGTGGTATTTTTCCACTTGGCAAACATTTCTGTTTTTCCATCTATGGTTTGTAGGGCACATGGTGCTCCTTGCTTACTCTATTTCTTTCCTTCTTTCTCCACCCACATTGACTGTCAGCCCAGCTCAGGGCAGAAGGACTAGAAGATCAACTGTGCACACTCAGCTCACAGGGCTTTTCCCCACTGGCAGGTAGAGAGACAGCCTGGGAGAGGTGCAACTTCATCACCCATCCAGAGCCTGTAGCTTATAGCTAATGGACCAGCAAAATTTCTTGAAAAGTAAGGCGGGGAAGAAGTGTACTCCTTGGCTTTGCCAGGAGCCATTAGAGATCTCGGTTGATATGGTTCCTGGTTTCCCAGCAACAACGGGGGAACAAAGGATGCAAAAGACAAAGCCACCCAGCACACCATAACCAGAGTGAAACTTCACATAGCTTCACCTTCTTGAACTTAAGAACCACCAGTCTCCTCCTAAGGAAAGCTAGAATTATTGAATCGTCTAGCTTGAAGGGGTCCTAGAGACCATCTCTGGGGATAGTTTGCAAGTGAGGAAACCAAACAAGAAGGGGGTGAGGCTTTTTTAAAATGCATGCAACATTTGTTCAACTATTTACAAAACATATTCTGTAATCATTAGTGCTGAGTTGCTGGAGGGTTTACAAAGATTAGTTATATTGAGTCCCTACTGTTGAGGAACAATCCGTATATTGTCATTTCTACTTCGCATTCAGGATGTTTCAAATTAGGTAAATTGCCCTCAGAAGGGCTTCATCATATCTAGTCTTTTTCTCAATAATTTCAAAATCTGGTTTGCTCTAAAGGAGACATGTTAAGAGGCCAAGAAGGGAATCAAGGAGAACTTCTGAAAGGTTTTCAACTTGAGGAAGTGGAAAAATTGAGCTGACATTTCTGATGTAGGGAAAAGAGCAAGAGGAACAGGTTGGGGAAGGAGGACTGACAGGGGCTTAACTCTGAGCAATATAAATTTAAGGTGCTCAGGGAGATGTTGATGAGGTAGTTGAGGGATATTTGAATCTAAAATTGAGGGTTTAGTCAAAAACACCCATTGTCAAATAAGATGAGGACTAACAAGCGTTCCTTACACTTGATAAGGAAGTGTACACTTGATAGCAGATGCCACAGGAAATTATTAGAACCTCCTTTGCCAGAGCAACTTCAAAAAATGACGACAGTGAAAATCAAATTGTGGGAATGATACAAGAAATGAGAACTAGGACATGAATAGAATGAGTGTAGATTATTCTTTCAAAAGAACCAAATTTGGCATTGTCAATTCTCTATTTTTCTTTGTTTTCTGTTTCATTAATTTCTTTATTATTTACTTCATTGTACTTTCTTTGGGATTCTGTTCTTTTTCTAACTTCTTAAGGTTGGACACTTAAATAATTTTCATACTTTCTTCTTTTCTAACAAGTATTTAAGACTATAAAATTCTTCATACATCACATATGCTGAATTCCGCAAGTTTTAGAAAGTAGTAATTTCGCTATCATTTTGTTCTAAGTACTTTTAAATTTTCATTATGAATTCTTCTTTGGCCCTGCCTCCTGTCTTATCCCAGACAAGCATGCAATTACAAAGATAAGCTTACTGCAGAAAATCAACAAAAATTACAGACACATGGTCTCAGGGACATCTAGCTTAATTGGCATAACATAGTTTATAAAGAAAATGTTCTGCACCTACCTTGGTGAGTAGTGTCTGGGGTCTTAAAAGCTGGTGAGTGGCCATCTAACATAAGTCTACTGGTCTCACCCTCTCTGGAACAAGGGAGAATGAAGAAAACCAAAGACACAAGGGAAATATTGTCCAAAGGACTAACGGACCACAAGTACCACAACCTCCACCAGACTGAGTCCAGCACAACTAGATGGTGCCCGGCTACCACCACTGACAGGGATCTGACAGAGATCACAACAGAGGGTTCCAGAGTTGGAGAAAATGTAGAACAAAATTCAAACTCACAAAAAAAGACCAGACTTACTGATCTGACAGTGTCTGGAGAAACCCTGAGAGTATGTCACTCCTGAGGTTGGCCCTTCAGCCAAAGATTAGACAGGCCCAGAAAACAAACAATAACACATGTAGTTCATCCATGTATATGAGACTAAATGGGCACACCAGCCCAGGGGCAAGAATGAGAAGGCAGGAGGGGACAGGAAAGCTGGATGAATGGAAATGGAGAACCTGAGGTTGAGAAGGGGAGAGGGTTGATACATCACAGAGTTGGCAACCAATGTCACAAAACAGTGTGTGTATTAATTGTTTAATGAGAAACTAATTTGCTCTGTAAACTTTCACCTAAAGCATAATAATAAAAAAAAAAAGAGACAGATTTGAATAACAAATAAATGGAAATTCTAGAAATGAAAAAATGTAGCCATTGAAATGAAAAACACATTCAATAGATTGAACAGAAGATTAGACACATTGAAGAGAGAATTGATCCAGAATACAATAAAGAAATATAAGAGTAAGGGGTGTGTGTGTGGGGGAATAAAAGAGAGGTTAAGAGACATCAACACTAGAACAAGAAGGCCTAACGTATATCTGACTAGAGTTCTAAAAGGAGAATATAGAGAGAAGGGAGGAGAAATGATATTTAAGGAGATTCCAGGAATGATAAAAAACACAGAGGAATCGACAGATCCAGAAAGCATAACATATTATAAGCAGGATAAATAGAAAGAAATCATGCCTAGACATATCATAGTGAAATGGCAAAACATCAAAAACAGAGAGAAGATCTTGAAAGCAGCCAGAAAGAAAAGACAGAATACTTAAAAAGAACAGTTAGAATGACAGCAGAGTTCACAACAGAACAACAGAAGCCAGAAGATGGACTGCAAAATGTTGAGAGAAAAAGGCTGTCAACCTAGAACTGCATACCTAGCAAGAATATTGTTTATGAATAAGGGCAGAATCTTCACAGGAAACAAAACTGAGAGAATTTACCAACAAGGGAAATGTTCTAAAGGATAAACTTTAGGAAGGAAGAAAATGATCCCAGCAGGATGATCTGATATGGGAGAAAAATGGTAAGCAAACATATGGTAACTACATCGATAAACATTTCTTTTCTGGGTTGGAAAGACAGAACTAAAATACGCTAAACAATATTATATGGGTTCATGGGGGAAGATCGGAGTTAAATTCTAGGAGAAGAATTAAGATATAGTTCATCCAACTTTAAGACTTTAGATTGGTAGATATATATGATAAACTTTGAAGAGAACCACTACAACAATAGAAATAGCCTATAAACAGCTGAAGTCTATAGAAAGAAAAAAAATGAAGTAAAGGAAAAATCTTAATTTTATAGATGGCAGGAATGAGGAAATACAGACATTTTCAGATTAAAATAAAACAGCTACATGCTATTTATAAGAGATATAACTAAATCATACATGGAAAAGTTAAGTGCTCCCACAGAGGTGTTTAACATCAAAGGGTGACATGATCAGACTTGTGCTGTAGAAAGATTAGGCTGACTGTAATGTGTAGTGTGGACCATAAGGGGGACAAAATGGAAGGCAGGAATGATAATTAGGAAGTTTTGCCATAGTCTAGGCTAGAAACGATGAGGGCCTGAGCTGAGTTTGGACAGCTTGTTTCCGTAGGTGGCAGTAACAGGGGGGATAAGCAGGGTGGGCTGGGGAGATAAAAAAGACCTCTGTTATCCCAGGAAAGCCAAAGATGGCCATGCTCTTAAGCTAAAATGATAGCCACAGGCTTCTGGTCTCAAAGAGAGAAGTGTAAACACTTGTGCCATAGCCAATAGCTGAATTCTGAGCTCAGCTATTTTCATCAAGGCCTTTGGAGCTGTGAAAGGCTGACCTTGTTTCATTTACAAGTGACATCATTAGTGCCCTAGGCAATCTGGGCCTTCTAATCCTGCTGTTGAGGGAGGTGGTTGTCAAATTGTCGGGTTGGAAACCTATCTCTGGAACTGTCATTTGAAGCTCTGCTCCCTCAGAAACTAGAAAAACACTGGGGAGAGAGAAACACACACATAATATCTTGAAACTACCAACCCTAATATTATGAAAATAAAAATGATTTCTCACACTTGAATAAATCTTGGCTGATGTCAAATTTCGACTCTCACAAGTTCTTCACACCTCACCATGTGAGGAGGTGGCACTGTTTTATTAGGTACAGCGGGTATTATTGTTCATATTTTATTTTTGTTTGCTTGTTTGTTTTTATTTTTTTTAACCGTGAATAGACAGAGACCCAGAAAGGTGATGTTGCTTGCCCAATATCACTCAACGGTAAGTGACGATGCTGAGAATGGAAACCAGGTCATCTGGTGTAGGGTCAGTTTCCCTTTCAGCTGTGAACTTGTTTTTGTAATAAGAGGGAGTCAATGGAAGAGGAACTGGCCAACTCCAACCTATATTTCCATCTTCCCCCACCCACTAGTCTTCCTTCTTCTTTATGTAAAGAGATTTGTTTTTTTCCAACTAATAAGAAAAAACTTGAGATAAATATAAGACCCTGCATTTAGATTTCAACAATAGATTTCTCAAGTTCAAGCTGGACGAGGCAGCTCCTGAGAAAAAGACCTATATCCAACCAATGGTAGTTTCTGAAAGAGAAAATAGAGGAAGAAATCAACAAAGAAAGAAAATTTCCCAGAACAAAAAACCGTGAATTTACACATTGAAAAGACTGTCTGAGTGCCCATCACAAAAAGTGAAAAAACACTGTTGTTGTTACGTGCCGTTGAGTCAGTTCTGACTCATAGCCACCCTATGTACAACAGAATGAAACTCTGCCTGGTCCTGCACCATCCTCACAATCATTGCTATGTTTGAGTCCATTGTTGTAGCCACTGTGTCAATCCATTCCATCGAGACTCTTCCTCTTTTTCACTGACACTCTACTTTATCAAGCATGATGTCCTTCTCCAGGGACTGATCCTTTCTGATAACACGTCCAAAGTATGTGTCATCAATCTTCCCCTGGTCTAGGAGCTTCTCAGTGCACTCCACTCCTGGTTCTTCATTCTTGGTGGCATGAGGTCCCTCTCCTCTCTGCTCACTTCTCTCTTTTATATCTCAAAGATTGACTCAAGATACAACCTAATCCTGTAGACTGAGTCCTGACTCATTAACATCATTGAGGTTAGAATTTATAACACATAGGATAATCACATCAGATCACAAAATGAGGACAACCACACAATACTGAGGATCATGACCTAGCCAAGCTGGCACACATCTTAGGGGGACACAATTCAATCCATAATAGATACATTACATATAAACTTACAGATATATTTTGATACATACATAAAAATACACAAAATCATGAAAATTTACTCTGACAATGAAGAAGAGTTGGACAATGTTGGCATTTTGTCATTTGTGGTAATAACTCCACTTGTAAGGTTCTGGATCATCTGGATTATCCCTGGGAACGGGGATGGTGATTTTAGTCAGATTATTAGTGAGTTGTCTGTATGGTCTTTTTATTTTTTTTCTTCATATATTTTGTGGTAACATCTCACTGCTTCCCAAATCTGCCTATCACCTTTGGCAAAGCAACCAGCATTTGGGTCCATGTTTTCAAGCAACTGAAGCCCCTGATTTAGTTTAGAAAAAACTCCAGCTAATCCTGTCACTGTAAAATTATTTTTGACAATTTCTCTCCTTCCTCTTCCTCATTATTTCTTTCTTCTTTGGCATTTCTTTCCTCTTCAAAATCCATTAAGTCCTTCTCTGTCAGTTCCCCTTCTTCGTGCTAGTTGTAAGTGTGGTTCATTTTAACTCAAATAGGTCATAAGTCAGGCATTACCTGTAATTGAATTTGAGAATAGCAAAATCTTCTATAAATTCCCATCTGTATCTAAGATTTTTGGAAGACAGCTACCTGGCCACCCGGCTGTAAGAAATCCATGTTCATGCCCATTCCAAAGAAAAGCAACCCAACAGAATGAGGAAATTATCTAACAGTATCATTAATATCACAGGCTAACAAAATTTTGCTGAAGGTAATTTAAAAACAACTGCAGCCATACATACAAGGAACTGCCAGAAATTCAAGCCAGATTCAGAAGAGGACATAGAATGAGGGATATCATTGCTGACATCAGACAGATCTTGGCTGAAAGCAGAGAATACCAGAAAGATGTTTACCTGTGTTTTATCAATTATGCAAGCCATTCAACTGTGTGGATCATAACAAATTATGGACAACGTTTCAAAGAATGGGAATTTCAGAACACTTAGTTGTGCTCATGCAGAACCTGCACATTGACCAAGAGGCAGTTCTTGGAACAGTTAAAGGAGATACTTCATGGCTTAAAATCAGAAAAGGTGTGCACCAGGGTTGTATCCTTTCACCATACTTATTCAATCTGTATGCTGAGCAAATAATCCAAAAAGTGGGACTCTATGAAGAACATGGCATCAGGATTGGAGGAAGACTCATTAACAGCCTGCAGTATGCAGATGACACAACCTTGCTTGCTAAAAGTGAAGAGGACTTGAAGCACTTATTGATGAACATAAAGAAAACAACAATTCTCACATTGGGCCAATACACAGAATCATGATAAACAGAGAAAATATTGAAGGGGCCAAGGATTTATTTTACCTGGATCAACAATCAACACCCATGGAAGCAACAGTGAAGAAATCAAGTGACGTATTACATTGGGCAAATCTGCTGCAAAAGATCTCTTTAAAATCTTAAAAAACAAAGATGTCACTTTGATAACTAAGGTGTGGCTGACCCAAGCCATGGTATTTTCAATTGCCTCATATTGCATGCTAAAGCTGGACAATGAATAAAGAAGACCGAAGAAGAATTGGTGCATTTTAATTATGGTGTTGGTGAAGAATATTGAATATACCATGGACTGCCAGAAGAATCAACAAATCTGTCTTGGAAGTACAGCCAGAATGCTCATTAGAAGTGAGGATGGCAACACTCTCACGTACTTTGGACATGTTATTAGGACGGACCAGTCCCTGGAGAAGGTAGAAGGTCAACGAAAAAGAGGAAGATCCTCGATGAGATGGATTGACACAGTGACTGCAACAATGGGCTCAAACATACCTGCTATTGTGAGGATGGCACAGGACTGAGCAGCATTTCATTGTGTTATACATAGGGTCACTATGAGTCAGAGCCAAGTGGATGGCACCTAACTCAACAACAACATCTAAGATTTCGTTGCATGCACATCAATTTCAGCATCTTCCCTAGAGTAGAATGAAGCGAGGATCTTTTCAGCAGGTATAATTTAAGAAAAAGTTGCCCTCTCAAGGTACATCATTTTGGTTACTTCTCCAGCAGATGCCAGCAAATGAATTAATTTCTCTGATAGCAACTTTTGAATGTTAGTAAATCCTGCTAACTTGCTATTATTACCTGAAAAGTACAGTATTAAGGCTTCAAAAAAAAAAATCAAGCAATCTTTTAATATGTAATAGCTGCTGTTCATCTTGTTTGACCATCTCATTTAAGTAAATGACAAAATTCCAAAGTCATGTCGTTTCTCTTTGGTGGAAGAAGATTGATGAAAATGGCTCACTATTTCTGCTTTGACCTATAATTCTATTACAATATACTGTTATAATTGCATACTTAATACACAAAATAAGGATGTGTACAAAATTGTTTTGCTTGTGATTTTTAAATCACTTAGTATCTTCACCATATTTATTCCTTCGCCAGTCTAAAGACTGGTTTTCTATTCTATGAATATGTCTTCTATCAGTTTCACCATGCTGTTGGTCGCTTTCCCCCAGCCCCTCACCTTGGTCCTTGGCAAGAATTACTCCACTGTATTTGCAGTCTTTAAAAAACAAAGTCTTCTCGTTTCTGCACATTTAAATGTCTGATGCACAGGATACAGGAGTAGCGTGTTGAATAACTTTATTAAAGTTTATGCTTCCCAGTAACAGTGGGATGGCTTGTTGCCGACCAGCTGCCCACCAAGAAAAATTATAAAACCTAGACAAAATACAAAAACATACGTCTCTTTTAAGGCATCAGAGAGTTAGATACATGGTAGCCAGAACCTGAGTGGCCAGAATCCTGGAGAGAAGGAAGATGCATTGATATGATGAGCCCAGTATTCTGCAGATGGTTAGGAGGGAGTTGGGGTTGAATTAGTATGTTTAATTTTTAAAGAAACGTAGTATTCCAAACTGATTATGCACTCCCTTCAGTAAACTATGAGCATTCCAGCTGATCCACATCGTCTCTAAAATTTGGTGATACCTATTTTTTCCATTTTAGACTTTTCCTATTGATGTGTAGTGGTATCTTACTGTGAGTTTAATTTGTTTTACTCCAGATGACTAATGATGTCGAACACTTTTTCATGCACTTATTGGCCATTTGCACATCTTTTTTTTTTTTTTTTTTTTAGTGAGGTTCTTGTTCAAGTCTTTTGTTCACTTTTTAATTGGTGAATTGGTGTGTTTGTCTTTTATCATTGCATTGTAAGAGTTTTTATATATGCTAGATACAAGTCCTTTGTAAACTTTATGTTACAATTATTTTCTTCCTTTTCTGACTTGAGTATTTTCTCGGTGTCTTTCATTGAACAGAAGTTTTTTAATTTTGCTGAAGTCTAATTTATCATTTTTTATGGTTCATATTTTCTGAATCCTCTCTAAGAAATCTTTTCCTATTCCAAGGTCATGAAGATATTCTTTGATGTTTACTTCTAGTAACCATCTAGCTTTTACATTTAGGTCTGTGGTCTGTTTGTAGGAGAGATTTCTCTTTCCCCATGTAATAGTTTTCTATTTGCATAACAAATTACCACAAACTTAGTGGCATAAAACAAACATACATGTATTATCATACAGGGGTTCTTTCCATGGACTACAATCCAGGCACAGCTTAGCTGGGTCCTCTGCTCAGGGTCTCACAAGGCTGAAATCAAGGTGTCATCTGGGCTGCAATCCTTTCAAGAGCTTGGGGTCCTCTTCCAAGCTCATGTGCTTGTTGGAAGAATTCAACTGCAGTCATAGAACTGAGGTCCTACTTTCTTTCCATCTGTCAGTTGGGGGCTGCTCTCAGCTTCTAGAGGCCACTCACACCTCCTTGACACATGGCCCTCTCACAGACTCTATCACAACATGGCAGCTTACTTCTTTAAAGTCAGCAAGGGAGACAGTTTCTCAGTCCAGTATGCTAAGATACAGTCTTATATAATATAACATACTTATGGGAGTGACATCTATCCCTTTTGCCATATTCAGATTAGAACCAAACCACAGGTCCTACCCACACTTAAAGGGAGGGACCTATACAGGATATAACACCAAGGGCAAAGATCATGAAGGCCATCTTAGAATTCTGCCTACTGCGTCCTATCACATTTACTCGGTTGTTGTTAGGTGCTATGGATTCTATTTCAACTTATAGTGACCTCATATGACAGAGTAGCAGCTGAGTGTTTAACCATTGCACCACCAGGTCTCCTTACATTTACTCTGTGATCCAGCAATTCCTCTCCTAGGTATGAAAATATATGCCCACAAAAAAGATCTGTTCACAAATGGTCATAGCCAGAGGAGTATCTAGGGTATGGCAGGTACTGCACTAGCCCTGGGCGCATGGCACCACTGAGCAGTTTCTATTAACCCAGTAAGGCCAGTGGCGTATCTACAGAAAATGGCACCTATGATGCCCCTGTCCAAATGTCTGACACCCCGTTTTAGATAACTTTACCGTAATATCAACTTAAAAATGCAAGTCAATCTAGTTAATCTTTTAATTAACACATTACTGTGCTTGAGGAAGTACATGGGGCTGTACCAGGTTAATAGAAACTGCTCAGTGGCACCAAGCGCCCAGGGTCCGTGCAATACCCTAGATATGCCACTGGTAGCAGCTTTATTCAATGTAGCCAAAAACTGTAAATAAGCCTGAATGTCCATCAACAGGAGAATGGAAGAAGCAAACTGGTATATTTATACAATGAAATGCTACTCAGCACTTAAAAAGGAGTGAACTAGTGATGCATACATCAATATGGATGAATCTCCAGACTAAGCTGAATGAAAGAATCTGATAGATATTATATAAACTCAATTACATAAAGTTCAAGAACAGGCAAATCTAACCTATGGTGACAGAAATCAGATCAGTGGTTGCTTTGGAGGTGGCATTGACTTGGAAGGAGCATTAGGCAACTATTTGGAGTGATGGAAGTGTTCTGTGTCTTGATTTGCATTTACTAAGAACTAATACCCCGTGCGGAAATGGGGAGAGTGCTGACACATTGCGGGGAATGAAGCCAAGGCCATGAAACACTTAATGTACAAACTATTGAATGAGAATCTAATTTCCTCTGTAAACTTTCACCTAATGCACAATTAAAAAAAAAAAAAACCCTGATAGGTTTGAGCACTTCACTGTATGTAAATTACAACAAAATCCAATATTTCAGAGCAAGCCTGTACAGGCAGTCCCCGCGTTACGAACATCCGACTTATGGACAATTTATACTTGCCCTTCAGTGTTTACATAAATCTGCCCTCTCTTTGAATTGATTGAACCAACCCCTCCAAAACCAAACCAAACCCATTTCTGACAAGTCGATTGCAAGTCATAGCAACCCTATAGGACAGAGTACAACTGCCCCATAGGGTTTCCAAGGCTGTAAATCTTTACAGAAGCAGAACCATAGGCACCTGTTACTGACTTGCAAACTGGACTTAAAGGCACAGATAGGAAGGAATCTCGTTTGTAACCCCTAGACTGCCTGTATCGGGCATAGAATTTCAGTTGTTGTTGTTGTTGTGTGCCATTGAGTAGATTCCGACTCATAGCAACACTATGTGACAGAATAGAACTGCCCCATAGCATTTCCTATGCTGTAATATGTGAGCAGATTGCCAGGTCTTTTCTCCAGGGGAGCTGCTGGGTGGGTTTAAACCACCAACCTTTCAGTTAGCAGCTGAGCACTTAACCGTTGCACTACCAGGGCTTCTTACAGAATTTCAGTAGGGGTCCTTAAACTTCAATGAACGTAGGAATCACCTGGTGTGCTTGTTAAAAATGCAGATCCCTAGGCCTCACCCCAAAGATTCTGGTGCAGTTCATCTGCAGTGGTGCCCCGGGATCTGCATTTTTAATAAACAACCTGGGTGGTTGTGGTACTGCTGGCTGCTGGAGCAGATTTGGAGAAACACTGTTTAAGAGGATTCTTCTCACTAGCTTGCTTCCTCCCTCACTCTCATTTTGACACAGGCTTCTCAGGGCAAAAACAGAAAAAGGTCAGAGCCAACCCTGGGTCAAAACGCTCTCACCTCTAGCGGAGCGCCGACAGAGCGCAGCTTGTGCCATGGCCTGGATGCTGGTTGTTGGGGGGACCCCTCGACCCCTGACTCTTTTTATGTATTAGGGAGGGAAACTTTCTCCTGTGGAGCATTCCTGGGTGCAGCGAAGGAATCAGGTGTCTACTGTATGCTGCCTAGGGGGTGCCATAGACAGGCTGTAGAAGCTGCTCGCTGGGTCCCTTGATCATGATTAGTCCCCAGCCCCAGCCCTGGGGTGCAGACTCCACTGAGCTTCAGCTCAACTACAGCTAGGCCTGGGAGCCCAGCAGTTCTCAGAGTGAGTTCACAGAGAGACTTCCAGATGCCCTATAACACGGCCATGTCTACACTTGTTGTTTGGCCTGAGATAAGGTTTGTCTATTGCTCCATAGTGCACACAAGACTACTCCCCATATGCTCCCTCAAAAGTATGGTCATCTTTTCAGAAATTCGTGGCAAATAGCAGTGGGCTTGGAAAGTGTCCGTGGGCTCGTGTCCTTCTGCAGTGCAGGTGAGGCTGAAGGTGTTCATGATCCCCTGGGTGTGAGCCCAGGCTGGTGCTGTGTGAGTCACTCCCAGCCTGGCCCCTCACCCCCAGGCCACTCTTGGCATCAGACACAAGGTGTCCAGCCTGCTGGCGGGGGGCGGGATGGCTCTGCGCTGCACCCTGCAGGCATCAGGCTGCTTGCCAACTCTAGCAGCCAAGCCAAGCCTGAAGCCAAATAAAGGCGGGGGACAGAGTAACTTAAGAGCAGTCTCTACAGTGGGTGCTACTTACATGAGCCAGCAAAGAAGCCTCATGGATTCTCTTGTCCAGGCTGGTGCCCAGGATGCTGTTGCCCAGCACACGGACCGTGTATGAGGGTAAAGAACTGCATTAGACTGGGAGGCATGAACTATGGAGCAGGAGAATGAATGAATACTAAGTGCCAGCTGCCACATTGGGTGTTTTATGTGCACTGTCTCTAAGCCCCACAACAACTCTTCAGGGTAGGCCCTACTATTCCATTTTACAGATGAGAACCTGAAGCTCAGAGAGGTTAGGTAACTGGCCAGAAGGCACACAGCACTGAGTGGGGGGATCAAGGATCTGTCTACTTTCAGAGCTGCGTGTTTCTCCACTAACATTCCACTGGCCCCTTCTCTGAAAGAGGTGAAGGCAGGTGCCTGCTGGAGACTGACAACTCGCAGTTGGTGCAGAGATTCCCAAGGAAAAGTGTTTCAGAATCTGTCATCAGATCACAGCCACAAGACTGGGTAATAGGATAATTCAGTCCAACAGCAACACCTGGCAAGTGATGTCCAATGCACTTCACCGTGATCATCAACTGAGATAACTGTTGCACATTCATTCTTTTATTTGAACTAACAACACCCTGGTGTGTTACTATTCTGCCCGTTTTCCAGATGAACAAAACGAAACTCGGAGAAATCTTTTCCCCCGGGACCATCCCTTATAGTAAGCTGCCTTTGGGCCGGGAGTTCTGCTAAGGTCTCCAACAGCCCCTCTCAGGGATGGAGCGGGAGGGCTTGAAGCAGGCTTCCCATCCTGGCCAGTGAGGAGGCCCTGCCAAATATCTGTGCCTGTGAGTCCTCACCCAGGTGAGGGAGGAAGAGGCCAGGCTAAGTGAATTACTGAGCATTTGAACTCAGCCTCAGAACAGCAAATATTGATTCAAGAGCGGCTCAAAGGAGCTGACATTTTTATAGTCAACAAATAAAACGGAGCCCCTCCCAGTCCCCCTTAGTCAAGGGCCCTTTCTCTCTGCAGCTGCCAGGGCGCGTTTCTGTCATCTGCACCTGGGAAGAGGAGGAAGAGCCAGTGGGAAATGTCCACAGGGGCCTTGCTGACGTCACCACTTCACCTTTAGAGGGAACTGAGAACCCTAGGCCCCAGGGGTGGAACCTTGGGGAACCAGCCAGCCAGCCCAACAGGTGCCAGAATCCCTTGGGGGAGAACAGAACTTGGCACCAGGACCCCCAAAGACAACAGAAATGCCTGCCACATACAGCTTCCTCCTGCAGTGGCTTCAGGGGCCTACCACAGCTCTGCTTCTCCTCATTCCCTGAGGCCTAAAGAGATAAAGGACTTTCCAAGGTAAACTTCCAGAGGACAGTGAGGTCAGCCCAGCTCTCCTGTTTCAAGGCAAAGGGGAAGGGTCTGTTCTTACTGAGCTGCACAAGTGAGGTAATATCTGCCAGAAAACTGTCCTGCCTTCTCAGCTCTGCCTGGGTGGCCCCAAGCCTGGTGTTCACTCTCCTGCCACCTTACTTTTTTGCTCAAGCCGTTCTCTCTACCTGGAATGCCTCCCTACCCCAAGTCCCTTTGGAATACTACTTTGGTTCAAGGCTCTGCTCACCTGTCATCTCTTCAGGAAATCTCCCTAACCCCCTTCCCACCATCATGCCCAGCTCTGGGCAGGCAGAAATAACCGCTCCTTCCTTTGTGCTCCCAAAGCACAGTCCTGGTACCTGTCTTGTAGCCCTTAACCCTGTTTCACCTTGGGTGGACAATTCCTTGGTTACTTGTCTCTAGTTCTCCTAAGCCAAGAGCTCCAAATGTCTAGAAAGGTCTCTGGCACTTGGCAGGTGCTCAGTAATACTTGTGGACTGGAACTAGAACAATCCAAGATGTGTAGCCAATAAACCAGAAGAGCAAATTCAGCTGCATTTGGACCAGTGAAGGAAGCTGGCCTAGCCCGAATCAGGCTCCACTACAGGAGGAAGGCTTGTGCAGGTCCCAGGAGCCCTGCCATTTGTTCCTCTTCTCACTCATCCATCCTTCTATTCATCCATCTATCCGTCACCCAGGGAATGACCTTCTACTCTGTGTCTGGGTGCTGGGAAGGCAAAGGTGATGGGCACCCAGTCCTGCACTCTGTGTGCCTGAAGCTCCTGGGACATGCCCAGGCATGTGGGCAAGGGAACCCAAGAGGTCTTTCAGACCTATAGTGGTCTATGGGCAGGTGTCTGAGGGCTGCCCTGCACTAGGGACTTTCGGACTTCATTGATAGGGGGAGCTCTTCTCAGGACTGTCTCCAGGCAGAACTATAGGTAAACTGTGGTGCTCATTATTACTCTTCACCAAAACCTCCACCGTGTAGGCACACGGTAGGATTAGACTTTCTGGCCCCTTATGGTTGGGTTCTAGTCCATGGAGCTAGTTCAGGGCAGAAGTGGCACAGGCACTTCCAAGTTGGGTATACAACTGGTGCATATAATCACCTGTGCAAGGCCCTCAAGGGCTCTCTTTTCTCCTGAGGAGGTGGTTCTGCACCAGGAGGGCATCAGGGACTCAGGGAGTGGGGCAGCTCTCCCATGCTTCATATGAGGCTTTCATATCTGGGTGCATCCAAGCTACTGCCCCCCCCTCAAAACACAAACAAACAAACAAAAAAACAAACAAAAACAAAACCAAAAAAAAACCAAAAAGAACAAAAAAAACAAAAAAAAACACCAAAAAAAACAAATCTGTAGCTGTGGAGTCAATTCCAACTTACAGTGACCCTACAAACTGCCCCAAAGAGTTTCCAAGGAGCACCTGGTGGATTCGAACTGCCAGCCTTTTGGTTAGCAGCCATAGCTCTTAACCACTACACCACCAGAGTTTCCGGGCACTGCCCCAACTGGTCGCCATTTCTCAGACAGCAGGAAGAGGAACGCGGGAGTGCAAGCCAGCAGCTTGTCTTTAGGAAGTTGGCCCAGAGGTGTTTTTGTTCACATCTATTGGCCTAAACTTGGTCACATGGCCACAACTACCAGCAAAGGAGTCTGGGAAATGTAGTTTCTAGTGGGGCAGCCATGTGCCCAGCTTAAACTCAGTAAGTTTTATTATTAAAATGAAAAAGGGAGAATACATACTGGGAACAAGTAGTGGTCTTCAACTTATTACTGTCTCACTGTAAACAAGAGGTATATTCTCCTAGCCGGTCCCTGGATGCCCACAGCCCATCCCCCAGCCAGCTGTATCTGTGGACGTTCTCTGGCCCTCCCCATCTGCCAGCCAGCTCTGAATGACCGTGGGCAAAACACTTCTCTTCTCAGGGCTTCCTTTTGCTCACCTGTAAAAGAAGGGCTTTCAGTCCTTTGAGCACTGGGGTTCTTTCCAGCATTTGATGGCTGTGGTTGTAGGCAAGTTATTTAACCTCTCTGAGTTTCAGTTTTCTCTTCTAGAAAATGGAGATAAAATAGTTTTTATATCATAGGGTTGTTGTGAAATGTTATGCCTGACACATAAGACGTAATCAATAAATATTTGCTACAATCAAAATAATAGGACTTTCATGCGTAGGTTCCTTAGAAAGAAACTGATGAACTCATTCATACTAAGGCCTAATACAGGGTCAGCAAATATTTGGTACAAATATTGTCATAACTCTGCTTTCTATAACAGACATCAGTGATCAGTCAAGACATTCTCCCCACTGAGCCAAGATAAAACCCAAACCCATTGCAGTCGAGTTGATTCTAACCCCATAGGACAGAGAAGAACTGCCCCATAGGGTTTCCGAGGCTATACTCTTTACAGAAGCCAACTGCCACATCTTTCTCCCATGGAGCAGCTAGTTGGTTCAAACCACTGACATTTCAGTTAGCAGCTGAGTGCTTTAACCACTGTGCCACTAGGGCTCCTTCTACAATCCTTGTAAGACTAGGAAACCCTCCCGATTCTACCCCAGGCTGTGCTCCCATAGGAGCCTGCACATACCCCTAAGCTCTTGTTTTTTTTCTTTGTTAGTTTGTTTTGTTGTTATTGTTATTTGTATTGTGATTTTCTTCTTGTCAGTGTCCCAGCCGGACTGTGAGCCCCAAGAGGCAAGGACTAGGATCTGTCTCTCCAAGACCTAACCTACTCGCTGCCTGGCATATTGTAGATATTCACACAAGGAGTTTTAGATCCCGAGGCTGGCAAGTTGGGGAGCTATTTGGGGAGTCAGTGGTGGGCTATTAGACTGCCTCACACAAGACCATGCTCTCTGCTCTGGAGGCTGCTGATGGAGCTGTGGGGAAGGTCCTCCTGGGCAGATGGTCCCTGTAGGGCTGGCTGGGCACCTTCGAATGTGTTGAGGCAGCTGGAACGGCACGTATGGGGAAGGAAGGAGGCCAGTAAACATGGAAGCCTTGAAGACTACTCAGAGGGAATGCCCTCCCCAGGCCCACAGGGTGCTTGCCTGCTCCCAGGCTACAGGGCAGCTTCCAGCTTAGCAACTAATGGACCTGGGAGAGCTCAGGCACCTGCTTTTGCTCTCGCAGACCAATGCTTAGTGATAGAATGGAGAAGGGAGCAGGGGATCTGCCATCTGCCTGGTTAGCCCTGGAGAGAGGTGCTCACCGCTGGGGCTCTGGGGAGATGGGGGTGGGGGTGAGGGGGCAGTGATCACAGCTGTCCTCAGGAGACCCTGCTGACTGCATGGAGTGCTCACAGACATGGTACAAGCCTGACAGCATAATGGTCTATAAAATATGGTTACCAGACATGGGTCAGATGGGGAAGCAATATGTGATCTGAGGGGTTGAGAAGGTCTATATGTGTCACATATCTACCTCCTGGCCTGTCACAGGCACTGAAATGCCAGAATCAGGAGGAAGCAAGGAGGGTTACCTTACTAAGAACACCTCTTGGCAGTGCTACTCAATCCATTATTGCAGCCATTAGCTAGATGAGGAACCTGGGACTCTGCAAGGTTGAGTGACTTTCCAAAGGTCACATAGCTTGGAAATGCAAACTCTCCATGTTGACGAAGATGCAGGGAAAGAGGTGCTTTCACTCACTACTGAAGGGATTTTTAATTGGTACAATCTCTCTGGGAAACCATTTGACAATATTTAGCGCAAGTCTTGAAATCCCTGGATAGTGCAAATGTTTAACACACTTGGCTGCTAACTGAAAGGTTGAAGATTCAAGTTCACCCAGAGTTGCTTAGAAAAAAGGCCTGACGATCTACTTTTGAAAAATCATCCACTGAAAACCCCCTGGGGCACAGTTCTACCCTAACACACATGGGGGCGCCATGAGTCAGAATCAATTCAACAGCAACTGGCAACTGCTAAGAGCAAGTGTGAAAAGTGCTGATGCCCTTTGATCCAGGACTTCCATTTTTTTCAGATTGTTTCTGATTTGATGAGCATATTAGTTTCCTGTGACTGCAGTAACAAATTACCACAAACTTGGTGGCTTAAAACAAAAAGAAATCCATTCTATCACAGTTCTGAGGGCCTCACACCCTCCGGAGGCTCTGGGGAGAATCCACTCCATGCCTCTCTCCTAGCTTCCTAGCATGGCTGCCGGCATGCCCTGGTTTTCCTTGGCTTGTGGCTGCATCATTCAATTTTCTGCCTCCATCTTCACATCATCTTTTCCTCTGTCAGTGTCTAAATCTCTCTCTGCCGCTCTTACACAAAGATGCACGTGATAGCATTTAGGGCCCACCTGAATAATACAGAGTAAGTTCAAGATCCTTAAATTAATCACTTATTTTGCCATATCCCCCACATGTCTGTCAGTTTGTCGTACTGTGGGAGCTTGTGTGTTGCTGTGATGCTGGAAGCTATGCCACCGGTATTCAGAGACCAGCAGAGTAACCCATGGCAAACAGGTTTAAGCTGAGCTTCCAGACTAAGACAGACTAGGAAGAAGGACCTGGTGACCTACATCTAAAAAAAAGCTGGCCAGTAAGAACCTTATAAGTAGCAGCAGAATATTGTCTGATATAGTGCCAGAAGATGAGCCCCCCAGGTTGGAAGGCACTCAAAAGACAACTGGGGAAGAGCTGCCTCCTTAAAGTAGAGTTGACTTTAATGACATGGATGGAGTAAAGCTTTCAGGACCTTCATTTACTGATGTGGCAAGACTCAAAATGAGAAAGAAATAGCTGCAAACATCCATTAATAATCGGAATGTGGAATGTACGAAGTATGAATCTAGGAAAACTGGGAATCGTCAAAAATGAAATGGAATGCATAAACATTGATATCCTAGGCATTAGTGAGCTGAAATGGACTGGTATTGGCCATTTTAATCAGACAATCATATGGTCTACTATGCTGGGAATGACAAATTGAGGAAGAATGGTGTTGCATTCATTGTCAAAAAGAACATTTCAAGATCTATCCAGAAGTACAATGCTGTCAATAATAGGACAATATTCATCTGCCTACAAGGAAGACCAGTTAATACGACTATCATTCAAATTTATTTGAATAAGGCCAAAGATTAAGAAATTGAAGATTTTTACCAGCTTCTGCAGTCTGAAATTAATTGAACATGTAACTAGGATGCATTGATAATTACTGGTGATTGGAATGTGAAAGTTGGAAACAAAGAAGGATCGGTAGTTGGAAAATACAGCATTGGTGATAGAACCAATGCCGGAGATCACCTGATAGAATTTTGCAAGACCAATGACTTCTTCATTGCAAATACCTCTTTTCACCAACATAAATGGTGACCATACACATGGACCTTGCCAGAATCAAATCAACTATATCTGTGGAAAGAGAATGTGAAAAAGCTCAATATCATCATTGAGAACAAGGCCAGGGGCTGACTGGGGAACAGACCATCAATTACTCATATGCAAGTTCAAGCTGAAACTGAAGAAAATTAGAATAAGTCCACGAGAGCCAAAGTATAACCTTGAGTATATCCCACCTGAATTTAGAGACCATCTCAAGAATAGATTTGACGCATTGAACACTAATTACCGAAGACCAGACGATTTGTGGAATGACATCAAGGACATCATACATGAAG
This sequence comes from Trichechus manatus latirostris, assembly GCF_000243295.1. Taxonomy (NCBI): domain Eukaryota; kingdom Metazoa; phylum Chordata; class Mammalia; order Sirenia; family Trichechidae; genus Trichechus; species Trichechus manatus. Next base: position 5,404,831 of record NW_004444009.1, on the reverse strand, counting down.
AAAGAAGAGGTCATTAAAAAAAAGAAAGAAAGAAAAGACCAAAATGGATGTCAGAAGAGACTCTAAAACTTGCTCTTGAACGTCAAGTAGCTAAAGCAAAAGGAAGAAATGATGAAGTAAAAGAACTTAACAGAAGATTTCAAAGGGTGGCTCGAGAAGACAAAGTAAAGTATTATAATGAAGCGTGCAAACAGCTGGAGATAGAAAATCAGAAGGGAAGAACATGCTCAGCATTTCTCAAGCTGAAAGAACTGAGGAAAAAATTCAAGCCTCAAGTTGCAATAGTGAAGGATTCTATGGGGAAAATATGAAACAAAACAGGAAGCATCAAAAGAAGATGGAAAGAATACACAGCCATTATACCAAAAAGAATTGGTCGACATTCAACCATTTCAAGAGGTAGCATATGATCAGAAACCAATGGTACTGAAGGAGGAAGTCCAAGCTGCACTGAAGGAACTGGCAAAAAACAAGACTCCAGGAATTGACGAAATATCAGTTGAGATGTTTCCACAAATGGATGGAACTCTGGAAGTGCTCACTCGTCTATGCCAAGAAATTTGGAAGACAGCTACCTGGCCAACAGACTGGAAGACATCCATATTTATGCCTATTCCCAAGAAAGGTGATCCAACCGAATGTGGAAATTATCGAACAATAGCATTAATATCACACAGAAGTAAAATTTTGCTGAAGATCATTCAAAAATAGCTGCAGCAGTATATCAACAGGGAACTGCCAGAAATTCAGGTCAGATTCAAAAGAGGACATGGAACGAGGGATATGATTGCTCATGTCAGATCATGGCTGAAAGCAAAGAATAGCAGAAAGATGTTTACCTGTGTTTTATTGACCATGCAAAGACATTCGACTGTGTAGATCATAACAAATTATGGATAACATTGTGAAGAATGGGAATTCCAGAACATTTAATTGTGCTCATGAGGAACATGTACATAGATAAAGAGGCAGTTGTTCAGATAGAACAAGGGGATACTGCCTGGTTTAAAGTCAGGAAAGGTGTGTGACAGGGTTGTATCCTTTCACCATACCTAGTCCATCTGTATGCTTAGCAAATAATCCAAGAAGGTGGACTATATGAAGAAGAACAGGGCATGAGAATTGGAGGAAGACTCATTAACAACTTTCATTATGCAGATGACCAATCTTGCTTGCTGAAAGTGAAGAGGACTTGAAGCACTTACTGATGAAGATCAAAGACCACAGCCTTCAGTATGGATTACACCTCAACATAAAGAAAACAAAAATCCTCACAACTGGACCAATAAGCAACATCATGATAAACGGAGAAAAGTTTGAAGTTGTCAAGGATTTCATTTTACTTGAATCCACAATCAACACCCATTGAAGCAGCAGTCAGGAAATCAAAAGATGCATTGCGTTGGGCAAATCTGCTGTGAAAGACCTCTTTAAAGTGTCTAAAAGCAAAGATGTCACCTTGAAGACTAAGGTGAGCCTGACCAAGCCATAGTATTTTCAATCCCCTCATATGCACGTGAAAGCTTGGCAATGAGTAAGGAAGACCGAAGAATTGTCACCTTTGAATTGTGGCGTTGGCAAAGAATATTGAATATACCATGGACTGCCAAAAGAATAAACAAATCTGTCTTGGAAGAAGTACAACCGGAACGCTCTTTAGAAGCAAGGATGGCGAGACTACGTCTTACATACTTTGGACGTGTTGTCAGGAGGAATCAGTCCCTGGAGAAAGAAATCATGCTTGGTAAAGCAGAGGGTCAGTGAAAAAGAGGAAGACCCTCAAGGAGATGGATTGACACACTGGCTGCAAAGATGGGCTCAAGCATAACAAAGACTGTAAGCATGATGAAGAACCGGGCAGTGTTTCCTTCTGTAGTACATAGGGTCGTTGTGAGTCGGAACTGACTTGATGGCACCTAACAACAACTTTGCCATATAAAGTGATATTGACTCTCTTGGCATATGTGGTAATATTGACAGGTTCTGGGGAGTAGGAAGTGGATCTCTGTTTGAGGAGGGCACTTTTTCTGCCTAATACAGTGGGTGAAAAAAAGGCTAACCATTGCAGAGACAGGATGCTGTGTTGGTTCAAGTGCAGGACAGACTACTGGATACAGTCACAGCTCTGGTGCCTACTGGCTGTGTGATCAAGGACAAGCTCCTTGGCCTTCATTTCTTCATCTGTAATATGGAGCTACGGAGCCCTGCTGGTGCAGCGGTTAAGTGCTCGGTTGCTAACTGAAAGGTTGGTGACTTGAATCCACCAAAGACCTGACAATCTGCTCCTGTAAAGATTACAGCCTAGAAAACCCCATGGGGCAGTTCTACTCCATCGTATGTAGTTGCTATGGGTCAGATTCAACTCGACAGCACCTAACAATAACAGCAGTATTGGCCTACATTATGGAATCCTTGTGAGGATTAAATAAAATAATGTAACTGTGTGGAACACAGTAAGTGCATAATTAATACTTGCATTTTGTTTATTAATAGTGAAGTTGAACTTTTTTCTATATGTGTTATCTTTCTTCTGCGTATGTTGTATTTATGTGTTTTGCTCATTTTCTATTGCAATGCAGGTCTTTTTCCTACTGATCTTCTGATAATTCTTTATCTGATATTAATACAGGACCCTCTAATTTTTTTTATTGTGATTTAGATGAAGATTTACAGAGCAAATTAGTTTCTCGTTAAGCAATTAATATACACATTGTTTCATAACACTGGTTGCCACACCCGCAATGTGTCAGCACTCTCCTCTTCTCGATCATGGGTTCCTCATTTCCATTCATACAACTTTCCTGTCCCCTCCTGCCTTCTTGTCCTTGCGCCTGAGCTGGTGTGCCCATTTAGTCTTGTATACATGGTTGAGCTACATGTATTATTGTTTGTTTTATGGTCCTGTCTAATCTTTGGCTGAAGGGTGAACCTCAGGAGTGACTTTAGTGCTGAGTTAAAAGGGTGTCCATGAGCCATACTCTCAGGGTTTCTCTAATCCCTGTCAGACCAGTAACTCTGGTCTTTTTTTGTGAGTTTGAATTTTGTTCTACATTTTTCTACTGCTCTGTCCAGGACTTTCTACTATGATCCCTGTTAGAGGAGTTGGTGGTTGTAGCCGGGCACCATCTAGTTGTGCTGGACTCAGTCTGGTGGAGGCTGTGGTAGTGTGGTCCATTGGTCCTTTGGACTAATATTTCCCTGTGTCTTTGGTTTTCTTCATTCTCCTTTGCTCCAGATGTGGTGGAACCAGTGGAGTATCTTAGAGGGCTGCTCACAAGCTTTTAAGACCCCAGACACTACTCACCAAAGTAGGATGTAGAACATTTTCTATATAAACTATGTTATGCCAATTGAACTAGATGTCCCCCAAGACCATGGTCCCCAGCCCTCAGCCTAGTAACTCAGTCCCTCAGGGAGTTTGGATGTGTCCATGAAGCTTCCATGACCTTGCCTTGGTCAAGTTGTCCTGACTTCCCCAGTATTGTGTACTGTCTTACCCTTCACAAAAGTTACAACTTATGTATTATCTAGTTAGTGTTTTTCCCTCTTCACCCCTCCCTTCCCTAGTAACCATCGAAGATGGTTTGTTTCTGTGTGTAAACATTTTCATGAGTTTTTATTATAAGTGGTCTCATACAGTATTTGTCTTTTTCTGATTGACTTATTTTACTCAGCATAATGCCTTCCAGATTCATCCATGTTGTGAGATGTTTCACAGATTCATCACTGTTCTTTATCGTTGTGTAGTATTCCATTGTGTGTATGTACTATAGTTTATCCATTCATCTGTTGTTGATGGGCGCTTAGGTGATTTCCATCCTTTTGCTATTGTGAATAATGCTGCACTGAACATGGGTGTGCATATGTCTATTTGTGTGATGGCTCTTGTTTCTCTAGGATATGTTCCTAAGAGTGGGATTGCTGGATTATATAGTATTTCTACTTCTACCTTTTTAAGGAAGTGCCATATGACTTTCCAAAATGGTTGCACCACTTGCATTCCCACCAGCAGGGTATAAGAGTTCCAATCTTCCTGAAGCCTCTCCAACATTTGTTATTTTCTGTTTTTTGATATGTGCCAGTAGTGTCAGGGTAGATGATATCTAATTGTGGTTTTGTTTTGCATTTCTCCAATGGCTAGTGATTGTAGAAATTTCCTCATGTGTCTGTTAGCTGCCTGTATGTCTTCTTTGGTGAAGTGTCTGTTCATGTTCTTTGCCCATTTTTCAACTGGATCATTTGTCTTTTTGTTGTAAAGATGTTGGATTTTCTTATAGATTTTAGAGATGAGACCTTTGTCAGATTTATCATAGCCAAACATTTTTTCCCAGTCTGCAGGTTATCTTTTTACTCTTTTGGTGAAGTCTTTTGATGAGTATAAATGTTTAATTTTTAGAAGATCCAAGTTATCAAGCTTATCTTCTCTTGTTTGTGTATTGTTAGTTATGATTTACATCCTATTTATACTGTGTACTAGGGCCACTAGCATTGACCCTATTTTTTCTTCTATGATGTTTGTAGGTTTTGGTTTTCTATTTAGGTCTTTTAGTTTTTGTGTATGGTGTGAGGTATGGGTCCCGTTTCTTTTTTTACAGATGGACATCCAGTTTTGCCAGCATCATTTGTTAAAAAGACTATCTTTTCCCCATTTAATGGACTTTAGGCTTTTGTCAAAGATCAGGTGACCATACGCTGATGAATTTACATCTGGGGTCTTGACTCTGTTCCATTGGTCAATGTGTCTGACTTTGTACTAGTACCAGGCTGTTTTGACTGCTGTAGCTGTATAGTAGGTTCCGAGATCAGGTAGTGCAAGTCCTCCTAGTTTATTTTTTTTTCTTCAGTAGTGCTTTACTTATCCGGGGCCTCTTTCTTTTCCATATAAAGTTAATGATTAGTTTTTCCATCTTGTTAAGGAATGCTGTTGGTATTTGGATTGGGATTGCATTGTCTCTACAGAGACTGCTTTGGGTAGAATTGTCATTTTCACAATGTTGAGTCTACCTATCCATTAGCATGGTATGTTTTTCCATTTATGTAGGTCTCTTTTGGCTTCTTGAAGTAGTGTTTTGTAGTTTTCTTTGTATAGGCCTTTCACATCCCTGGTTAGATTTATTCTTAAGTGTTTTATTTTTTAGGGACTTTTATAAATAGTATTGCTTTCCTGATCTCCTTTTCATCATTCTCTTTATTGATGTATAGGAATCCAACTGATTTTTGTATGTTTATCTTGTATCCTGCTACTCTGCTGAATCTTTCTATTAGCGCCAGTGGTTTTCTTGTGGAGTCTTTTGGGTTCTCTATGTATAGTATCATATCATCCTCAAATAAGGATAATTTTACTTCTTCCTTACCAATTTGGATGTCCTTTATTTCTTTTTCTTACCTTAGTCTTCTAGTTAGGACTTCCAGCACAATGTTAAATAGGAGCGATGATAAAGGGCATCCTTGTCTTGTTCCTGTTCTCAGGGGGAGTGATTTCAGCCTCCCTCCATTGAGAATGATGTTGGCTGTTGGTTTCATATAGATGCCCTTTATTATGTTGAGGAATTTCCCTTCTATACCTATTTTATTGAGAGTTTTTATCAGGAATAGGTGTTGGACTTTATTGAATACCTTTTGTGTGTCGATTGAGATGGTCATGGGATTCTTTTCTTTTGCTTTATTTATGTGGTGGATTACATTGATTGATTTTCTAATGTTGAACCATCCTTTCATACCTACTATGATCCCACTTGTGATTTTTTTTGATATGTTGTTGAAGTCTATTGGCTAAAATTTTGTTGAGAATTTTTGCATCTATATTTGTGAGAGATATTGGTCTGTAATTTTCTTTTTTTGTGGTGTTCTTGCTTGGTTTTGGTATCAAGGTTGTGCTGGCTTCATAGAATGAATTTGGAAGTATTCTTTCTTTTTCTATGTTTTGAAATTGTTTGAGTAGTACTGGTGTGCGATCTTCTCTGAATGTTTAGTAGAATTCTCCAGTGAAGCCATCTGGGCCAGGACTTTTTTTTGGTTGGGAGTTTTATTTATTATCTTTTCAATCTCTTGTTAGGAGGACCCTCTAATTTTTAATCATAGATAGACATTAGGATCCCCTGGAATATTTTAAAAATTAAATCAGAGTTTCTGCAGTTAAGGCCTGGGCATCAGAATTTTTAAAAATTCCTCAGGCTATTCTCATATGTCTCCAGGGTTAAGATCCAGTGGTTCATTTTAACTTTTGCTTGCTAATTGTTTAGTTTGAGGTTCAAAAGTTTACATGTTTAAGTGTATAGTCATTTTTATCTTTCTTTTCCTGAATAACTTCTTCAGTATCCTTTATGTGTAGGAGGTTCTTTCCCATTCAGATAGTCACGCATTTCATCTGATTTCTTACAATGGCTTCACTCTCTGGTTGTATGATCTTGGCAGGTTACTGAACCCTTCTGGGTGTCAATTCCCCAAATACAAGGGATTGGGCTAAATAAGGCTTTCCCACAATCTTTCAAGATGGTTTTTGGAAAAGAAGTTTCCTGGACAAATACGTTTGGAAAATGCACATTAATATTTCAAAAATTCTGAGAAATTGTACAGTAAAGAAAGGTTACCCAGCAATTCCGGTCCTGGGTATATACCCTCAAAATTAAAAATACATCTCCACAAAAAACCTTGTACATGAATGTTTACAACAACATTATTCACAATAGCCAAAACATGGAAACAACCCAAATGTCTATCAGCTGATGAATGAATAAACAAAATGTGGTATATCCACACAAAGGAATATTGTTTAGCCATAAAAAGAAATTAAGTTCTAATTCATGCATAGATGAACCTTGAAAACATTTTACTAAGTGAAAGAAGCCAGTCACAAAAGACCACATGTTGTATGATTTCATTTATATGAAATGTTCAAAACAGGGAAATCTATAGAGGTAGAAAGTAGATTAGTGGTTGCCTGAGTGTAGGGTAGGGCAGTAATGGGGAATGATAGCTTACGGGTATGGGTTTTCTTTTGGGGATGATGAAAATATTCTAAAGTTACATTGCATTGATGGTTGTGTAACTCCATGAATACTAAAACCTCCTGAACTGTATGCTTTAAAAGGATGAATTTTATGGTATGTGACTTATATCTCATAAAGCTGTTAAAAAAAAAAAAAAGAAAAAGAAAGGTTAGACCTTTGGAAGAGCTGGGTGCGTCCCAGCTCTGTCCCTAGCTAACCCCGTGACCCTGAGCAGATGTTTTCAGCATGTTCAAGCCTTAGTCTCTGTATCTGTAAAACATGACGCACAGCATTACTTTGCATTGTTCCATTGAAAGGACTCTTGAACAGCTGTCATCTCATCTGCTCCTTGCAGCATCTCTGGGAAGAAGGTAAAGCAACAGAAATGAAATGTGAGGCCCTGCAAGGGTGACACATGGCTTCCAAGTGGTGGTGTCTGGGTTTGAACCCATTTCCATTGGCCTGGGCACCTTGAATACTACCTGCCCAGCCTGTCTCACTGCGTTGAGTGAGGTTTGCTGCAAGAATACACCAAGATGTTGCTCTGAAAACTGGAAGCTGCTATGCAAAAGTGAGGTGCTGTCCCAGATGGGAGAGGAGTGGTTTGGGGGAGTCACACCCCAGACCCACTCTCTCTGAGGCTGGAACAGCATTTTTGCTCTGTATCAGTGGTCCTTGATCAGCTACTTAACCTAACTGAGCTTTGTGTTCCATTTTGTTAAAATGGCAAACCAAAACAAATCAAACCTGTTGCCGTCGAACCAGTTTCAACTTATGACAACCCATGTGTTACAGAGTAGAACTGCTCCATAGGGTTTTCTTGGCTGTAATCTTTATGGAAGCAGATCATCAGGCCTTTCTTCTGCGTCACCACTGGTTGGATTTGAACCACCAATCTTTAGATTAATAGTCAAAGACAATCCATTTGTGCCACCCAAGACGCTTTACAATGGCAAGGCTAGTCCTTATTTTCTGGGAGCTGTTGGGAGACTAATAATAATAACAGGCCACTGATGGAGTGCTAGTAGGGGCCTGCACGCCAGTAGGCTCAGGACTGCAGTGCCTTATTTAATGCTCACAGCAATCCTATGAGTTAGGGGCGATAACCTACCTTTACAGAGAAGCAAACAGAGGCTCAGAAGCTTATTGTTTTATAGCCTGTTTCTTTTCCGTTTAACTTTATGTCCATTGCTAAATAGCTTTGGAAGAGAGTTTTAAAGGCTGTATAACATTCTGTCATATGTATGTACCTGCTTTAACCATTTTCCTTTATGATATTTGCTTCTGTTTTATTGTAAAATACAAATAGTGCTATAATGGACAAATGTACACACAAAACTTTATGTACCTCTCTGCTTACTTCCTTGAGGTAGATTCCTAGAAGTGGAATTACTAGGTTAAAGGGTATGAACTCATTCACTGCTCTTGACATGTGCTACCAAATGGCTTTCCAGAAAAGAAAGGCTGAGGCATCTACACTCCCGTGAGCAGTGCTGGAGATGCCAGAGGAGGTGGGTCAGTAATAGGCTCGGCCCCTGTGCTCTCTCATTCTTTTGGCTGATCCCCTGGAGACTGACTTTAACCGACATCAGCCTTATTAAAGTTTATGGTAATTAGTAACTTGCAATAGGCAATTCTGTGGGTCTATGTGAGCTGCCTGGAAATCCTCAGGGCACATTCCCACTGAGCCCTTACTGGCAAATTGAGTTAGTCTTGCTGACAGTCTCATGCTAGAAACTGTGCTGAGACCTAACGTGTCATTTACTGCATGAAAATGCCAACCCTGTTAAGAAATACAGGACTTTGACTCTGTCATCATCACACCAGCCAATAATAATAACTAACATCTATTGAGTATTCACCAATAAATTATGTATATTAATTTATTTAATCCTCATAATGATCCTGTGAGGTAGACTTCATTATTATCCCTATTTTCCAGATTAGAAACTAAGGCAAAGGTCACATAGCTATACGTAGGTGGTGGTTTAGGGATTTGATTACAGCCAGTCTGGCTCTACAGGCTGCACACTCACCCCCCATGATATACACACACTGGCTAATAGGCAACAGGTTCTCTTTTTCAACCAGTTTTGAGTTGGCAGGAGGGTGAAGAGGCCTAAGACCCCAATACAGAGGCCAGTAGTGGAAAACCAGTGAGAGAGCACTCAACAGAGGCTTTGGCAATACTTGAGGCAATCTAATGAGGTGCTGGTGTCCATCAGATGAGTCAGGGTATAAAAAACAGATGGAAAATGGTTTCCACCCACTTAACTTTGCGCTCAGTGAAGGGTGACATTTCCTTGCACTTGTTTACTGTGCTACCTAGAGTGACTACAACTGAAAAGCCCTGTGGCCACCAAGATCCTCCTGAGTCCTACCTAGCCACATCCATTCCATTCTCCCGATGTGGAGCATGGTATGCGTGTGCACGTGTGTCCAAGCTTGTCAGTTGGGTTTACTTCCTGGTTGTCTGGGGCAACAAGAGGCAGTACCGAAACCTGGTCATTGCACAAGGAAGTGATATTGCACTAGCCTTGTGTGGTATCAGGCACAACATGTTCTCAGAGAGATGGATGAAGAGAGAAAGTGCCAGATGGGTGATGGCTGTATCAATAAAGATCTCAGAGACATTTTTTTCCACTAGTCCCCCTAGACTGTAAGCTCCATGAGATCTGGGCTCCCACTGTTTTGTTCAACACTCTGCTCCCGGGGCCTAACACTACATGACATGTGATAGGTAGTTGACAAACTTTAGATGAATGAACGGTGGCAGGGGCTGTAAGGTTGTCAAACAGATGAATAAAGCACTCAGTTTTTTTGGAGTTAGAAAAATAGATCATGTTTTGGATTGGATTGTGTCCCTGAAAAAGATATGTTGAAGTCCTAACTCTTGGAGTCTTAGGCTGGGTTCTCTAGAGAAGCAAAACCAGCAAAGCATATAAATATATACGGAGAGAGATTTATATCAAGGAAATAGCTCACACAATTGTAGAGGCTGGAGCATCCCAAGTCTGTGGATCAGGATAGAGGCCTCTACCAATTCATGCAGCTGAAGAAGCTGGGAACCCAAGATCGGCAGGACGGAGAGCAGGGTTCCTGCTCACTGGCTGTGAAGATCGACAAATTCCAAGATTGGCAGGCAAGACCTCAAGTTTTCTCCTGATTCACGCAGCTGCAGGGGCTGCTGAACCCAAGATCGGTATGTTGGGGAGCAGAACTCTGGCTCGCAGGCTGTGAAGATCAATGAATCCCAAGATCGACAGGTAAGCTTCTAGCTCAAGTCCCAAGAACCAGAGGTGAGACAACAAGAGGCAGCTGCTTGATCTAGAACAAGCCAAAGGCCTTGGCAAGGTTAGCAGGAAGGAGGTAGGTGGCAGAGGGGGGAAAGATGAAGGCTGAGGGAGCGGTGAGCCACCACAGGCCCTGCCCCTGCCGGTACCACTCAGCAGATTCCATCATGGGTGTGATCAGTTATCCAATTACAACAGGGAAGTGATCACAACATTATACAACTGCCAAAACACTGAGAATCATGGCCCAGCCAAGCTGACACACAATCTTAACCATCACACTTGGTATCTGTGAATGTGGCCTTGTTAGAAAATAGGGTCTTTGAAGATGTTATCAATTAGGTTAACATGAGATTATGCTGTAGTAGGATGGGTCCTAATTCACTATGAGTGGTGTCCTTATAAAAGAGGAAAAGAGACACAGACAGACACACAGAGGGAAGAACACCATGTGCGCTGGTATCTACAAGCCAAGGAAGGCCTGGGTCTACCCAAAGCCGGGAGAGACAAGGAAGGATCCTCCCCTAGAGCCTTCAGAGAGAGCATGGCCTTGTCTATATCCCGAATTCAGACTTCTGGCCTCCAGAACTGTGAGATTACAATAAATTTCTATTGTTTTAAGCCAACCAGTTTGTGGTACTTTGTTACAGCAGCCCTCGGAAACCAATACAGATAAATAGCATTAAGCCTGAAGAAGGGAAAGTCAGACGTGGAAGAAAGCAACAGTGAGAAAAAGTACAGTGAGACACTGAGTGTGGGGACTGGGATAACAGGACACCTAGAGGAGGTGAACTAGCACTGGCTTGAAGGATGCTTGAGAGTCCACCTACTGGAAAGACAAGACGAGGACATACCAGGCAAAGGCGTGAGGGCATGTGTGAGGTGTGGGCTTGTGGGCAGAGGGAGGTTGGAAATGGGGACAGAGATTTGTCTGGGAATCCCCTGCCCCACTGGAGTAGGGATGGTGGTTGCACAGCTGTGAGCTAAGTCTTCCTGCCTGTCCGGGGCACCCTGCCCAGTGCTTTGGAGCATCCAAGCTGGGGGACTTCCCCCTGTCAGCACAGAAGGTCACTTTGTGGGGACTTGTGGGGCATGAGCACCCCTGTGGTTTCCTGCCTGCACGTCAGTCCCACCTGTTTTCCTCTTGAACCAGGGGTCTTTGTAGAGAACACTCAGTGGAAATGAGATGTCAAGATCAGCATTAAGCAGGGCTCCAGGGAAGCGCTGCCCCCATGAGGCTGCCTCATGGAAAAAAAGATGGGCTTTCCTTCCCTGTCTTCATGCTGGCAGGGAAGTCCATTTCGGGGCCAGCAATGGGTCTAGGGTGGGGGTGGGACAGGAGAGAAGGCTTTAGAAATGGAGACTCCCTGCATAATCAAAGGCCTGAGAGATTCTGGACAAAAATTACACGTTCACAGGCTCAGGGATGAGAGAACCAAGTTAAATGCTGATCTTGGAAAGGGAACCCACAGGCCACCGAGACACCAGACTGACCTAACTTTTTGTCTTGCCACCAGCTGCAGGCACAGGGAGGGGGTGCCCTCACACTGAAAACCTGGGGGATCATGGCCTGGGGACCTTGTGCACCTGTAGAACTGGCTGACAGGAAGTGGTGGGTGGTTCAGGTTCCACCTCTGCCACCGCCGAACCGAGTGGCCTTAGACAAGTCACTAAACTCTGAAACTGTGAAACAACATCTATAAAACCAGCATGCTGTAAGTTTTCAATCGCACAGGGTCAATGTGGGGATGAAAGGAGGTGAAATATACGTGGAGTGTCCTGGGTGCAGGGCTGTGCCCCCGGCCCTGGGTCTGCCTATGGGTGACTGGTCTGTGGGTGAACTTTACTGTCCCTACAAACCTAGCCCAGGAAGCCAGCCTGCAAAACACAGCTGCAGAGCAGCAGGAGGACAATGGGTGACGCAGGCTGCCTGTGATCTGCCGGGTTTCCCTTCAGTCAAGGGTATGTGTGACTCACAGACTCTAGTGCTCATGTGTGGGAAGGCCTGGGCTTCTCAATTCCTCTCAGTCTGGCTCTCCTCAGAGGCCCAACCCTACAGGCTCAGCCCAGATCCCAGCCTTCCCTTAGGATGCTGGGCATGTGGGTGGGGCCTATCAGGGATTCCACTGGACCAGTGGGTATTATCAAACTTGAGTGTGCAGAATCACCTGGATCCAGGTCTTGGTAAAACACAGCTTGCTGGGCTCCCGGGCTAGAGTTTCTGTTTCAATAGGTCTGGGGTGGATTCCAAGAATCTGCACTTCTAACGAGCTCCTAGGTGAAGCATAGTTTAAGAACCACTGCATTCAGCTCATTTGTGCCAAGCATTTTCCCAGTTCTACCCCAAATGGTGCTGAGGCCTGGTATCATTTACACCTGATGTCACCAGCCTGGGGCTCAGACTGAAGGCTTAATGACTGCTGTCACTGCAGCGTCATGGTTCTGTCCCATGGGGCCCTCACCTCCACTGTTCCTTCCAGAACCCCTCTGCTTCTCAATCCCTCTGCTTAGGAGGGGGTACCAAACCTGGGTTGGGCTTCCAGGAGTTCCCTGCCTGGTGGAGAGAAGCAACCCACTCACCTATTTCTCCTCCTTTAGACTTTTGCTTATGGAGCACTGGTGTCTCAATGGTTATGAGCTCGGCTGCTAACTGAAAGATCGGTGGCTCAAGTCCACCCAGCAGCTCTGTGGGAGAAAAGACCTGGCAATCTGCTCCTGTAAAGATTGCAGCCTAGGAAACCCTATGGAGCAGTTCTACTCTGTCATATAGGGTTGCTATGAGTCAGAATAGAAACACCACCACTAATAACAACATCTTTTGCTAGGACGCTGTTCGTCAGCCTTTGGGGCTCTGTGGTGCCACCTCCCCCAGGCTGGGCCCCCATGCTTCCACTCCTCACACAGTTTCTTTTCCACAGCGGCCTCTCTCTCGCAGCGCCCTGGTGGTGCAGTTGTTAAGAGTTCAGCTGCTAATCAAAAGGTCAGCAGTTTGAAAGTACCAGCTGCTCCTTGGAAACCCAATGGGGCAGTTCTACTCTGTCCTGTAGGGTTGCTATAGTAGGAACCAGCTTGATGGCAATGGGTTTTCTCCCTCTTGCATCTCTGAAGCCCAAGTCCTCCTGCAGCTTCCCTATCTGTCCTCCCCCCGCCCCCCAACTTGGAGCTTTATCTTGTTTGGCTCTGTGATTAGCCCGAGCACCTTATCCCAAGCTGTCCTCCAGCTCCACAAAAGGGACAGTAAATGAAGGGGCAGGACCAGAGCACCAGGACCTAAGCTCAGGAATGTGTGGTCCAGGTAGAAAATGCTTGTCTCCTATGGATCCAGCTGAAAAGTACATATGAAGCAATTACTTAACAAAGGGAAAAGTAATAAAGGAGCTCAATAAATATTTGTTCAATAAAGGAACACAAAAGCTACTTTCCATGATGCACACTCAATAAAACCTCTTGTGAAAAAACGCTCTCTGTGAGAACCCTGAAGGTATAGATGGAAAGCCCTTGAACTTTTGACCCAATGTGGGGAAACCAGAGCCTCCTAGCTAGGGAAAGTCTTTGTCACACTGAATTCCAGTGAGTCCCATGGTGGATAGTGTCCCAGACTAATAGGTGTTACACACCCACAAATGGTCCTGAGGAGAACATGCTTGGGAGGCACTGAGTTAAACAAATTTAAGCTGGTTCCTGTGCTTGGGGGGACTTCTCTGAACCTGAAGTGGGGAGAGGGTCACCTCAGGCCATCCCAGATTCTTAGCCTGATGTCCTCAAGCCTGCCTGTCCTGGGACTCTGTCTGCTGGATACTGGTTTGGGAACCTTTGCTGGGGTGGGAGGTAAAGCGGGTGGGAATGAAGACAGTTTATTTTCTCACTGAGCCCCCCTCAGCCCAGAGTCTCCAGCATTTGTGCCCAGGAATGGATAGGCTTCCTTTCCTTCTAGTCTTCCACCAGCAAGGCCATAGAGAGACATCCCCCCTTCCCTAGACTCCTGCAAAGATGGCTGCCAAGGACCATGAGTGACCTGATGATCCTGCATCAGAGGTGCTTCCTCACCCCAGATTGCGTGGGTGGTGAGCCCTGCAGCCCCAGGCTGCTGCAAGTGGAGTCATGGTCACCCCACCCAGGAACTCCCGAGCCAGTCCTCTGACTTGGTGGGAACATGGGCAAACAGGTGGACGAGAGTTTGAAGGGGCGTTCCCAATGCCCCTAGATTGTGCTCTGGGCACAGGACAGGCTGTGTCCTAATCATCAGGGGAGATGAGACTGCAGCAGGTGGGGTCACTAATTGGACAGCTAGCTGGAAGCTGGGTACTTGTGAGAAGGCAGTGACACCTGATCCTACCCTTCACAGAGAAAACACTGCTCCAGTATTGTAGCAGCCATTTAGCTTTGCCCATTTGGGGGACCTGGGACCTCCAAGGACTCAGTCAAGCGGAGCCCTCTGGAGGGGAGGGCTGGATTCTGCACGGGCCCTGTGTGGGAGAGGAGCAGCTGGGGAGGGCTTCTGTGAGCAGCATGTTAAGCTTGTGGCTCCTGGTCCTACTAGCTCAGGCTCCACTTCTAGAGAGAAGTTTTCTGTGAAGTTCTCACAACAGGAGATTTTTGGGACACTGTCCACACCTAGGCCAGGCAGAATGTTATACCAACATTTATGGTCAAAGAAGAGAGTGTGTGAAATCCTTCCTCAAGCCCAGCTTGTCTGAGACAGCAGGAGGAAGAGATCAACACCAAGTCCGTGGGCCTCTTCCCTTGTTAGGGGGTTGCTCAGGGGACAGTGCCCCATCTCTGCTCCAAGGGAGTTGTGGGGAGCAGAAAAGGAGGGGGGATTTCAGACTTGGGCTCATCTTGACTCCTAGGAGGGGCAGGTTCTATCTGAGGCTGGGGTAAGCGGCATCCTAATTGCTCTGAAAGAAGCCTGGATAAGGGGAGGAGTGAGAGATCAGAATGGAGAGGAGGGTGAAACTAGGATTCCCCAAATAGCTCACACTGGCCCGGAAACCTAACTGGCTCAGTCAATATTCACCCAGCAGGGAGCCTCTCTGGCCTAGGATGGACTCCTACCCGCAAGTGGTCAGTGGATGCATGGCTTCAAGGCCTTTACATCCTTTTGGCCACACTGCTATGAGAACAATGTGGCCGCAGGTTATGCCTGTCCATTATAGAGGCCCCCATGCTTTCAGACCATTAGGGAGCTCTGCCCCTCTCTGATCCATTCTTCTGGCAACTGCCTTGGCCGGGCTCTGCCCCAGCTTATTCTCACATCTGCCTCCTCAGTCTTGACCTTCTCCATTCCCACACCAATCCTTTTTTCATCACCTCCTCTCCACACCCTCCCCCATCCCCAGCTCTCTCCCATCTTTGGAGTTTTGGCAGGCAGCCTTAAGCTCCCAGAAGTGAATAAGACATTGAGGAAAGTTTGGTGCAGTTGAGAGTGAAGGGACTGGTTTCCTCCCACTTCCACTGGATTCTCCAGGCTTTGCAGAGGAGACATGGACACCTTGTTAGGCAGACATGGATGGGACCAATTATTCCTTGCATTTCTCCTTAGCAGTGGTGGCCACATTTGTGTAATAATAACCACATGTCTTGCTTACTTCGTGGGTCACCTCAGGAAGACCTTGTACAGTTTCACGTCACCCTTCAGTTGTTGGTGGTCCTCATTGCTTCAGCTCAAGGTTTCCCTGAGCCACAGCCTTCCTGGCAGACAGTAAATGGTGAAATATAAATCCTGGGGCCCACAAGAGGGTTGCTACATAAAGAAACTGCTTCTGGAGTCCATATTGTCAGGTCTTCCATCTGCTCTTGGCCCATCTGCAAGGTCACTCTGGGGCACAGGTACTGCCCTGACACGAGAGGAATTCCTGGGACTTCTAGTTCCCTCTGACCTGAGATTGGTCCTGGTTTCTAGGTTCTCATGAAGCTATCCAGGTCAAATCGCTGTGCAGAATAGAGGGGATCCACTAATCTGGAAAGGAAACTGGGATAATATTTAGCCCCTTTCTCCTTCCATCAGGGTCTCCTCACAAATGGGAGAGGCAGAGCCCTACAAGACATGATTGGCAAAGCACTAGAAAGGTGAGAGAGCTGTAGAAAGAGCCTGAGACTTGGGGCTCAGCTCTGCCCCTGGCTAATCCCCAGGTCTCAAGCACTCCTCACTCAACTTTCCAGAGCCTCAGGTCTGCCCCTCTGAATCATGGCATCAGTGATGGTGCCTGTCCTACACACTTCAGAATTGCTGTGAGGGTCCAGTGTGGTCTCACTCAGAGGGTGTCTGCTGTGGTCAACAGGAGAGCCTGGCTTACGGTGAGTGGGGGACAGTCCAGTGACTCAGAGTTCATCCTTAGCGATACATCTCTCGGCTATTGGAAGCTTTCAGATGGTAAAACCTGAGAGCTAGCACTTTAAGAGATCAGTAATTTCCTAGCTCAGCCCAAGACCAGGCCAGAACTGGGAGGGCCGAAAACGAGATAGGAAATCACCTAGGCAAACCTCCCCATCTATGACTGCACCCCTGTTTCCAGGTTACTGGGATTTGCCAGGGCTTCAGTTCACTTACCCCTGAAGAAAAGTCCCTAAGCCTTGCAAATTCCATCCATTCAGAGTGACTGTAGATGGGCCGCATGTGTACAAAGAGGCCTCTCCAGGCCCAAAGTTTGGCGAGCAGAAGAAGGCCAAACTGTGTGTGAGTTGGGGCCTCCAGTGCATAGTGTTAGCTGAATGGGGCAGCCTTGGGATGAGTTTGGAGCCAGCTGTCTCTCAGCACTGAGACATCTAGAGAGGGGACCTCTTGGAAATGTAAACCTGAGCTCCCAACCCTCTGAGCAAAACCCTCAGAAACTTTCCTCCCTATTGTTCTCAATAGAGCTGTCAAACTCCTCACTTTGTCCCACGAGGACCAAGGCCCCGTTCTGGCCCATTAGTCTCTCTGGGCCTGGACTCCCAACACACCCCTCTCCTAACACCTTCCCATTCTTTCAGTCCAAGCCATACAGCATTTTCTCTGTTCTTAGTGCCCTGCTGCTTCCCACTACAGGAACTTTTGTAGATGCTGTTACCTCTTTCTAGAATGATCTTCCCACTCCTCTTTGCCTAGTTACCTCCTGCTCTTTCTTCAGATCTCCCTGACCAGGTCAAATCCTCCTTTTACAAGTACCATGTCCTTATTCTTTGAAGCATTTATCATCATTGCGATTTTGCTATCGTGCTCTCTGATGAATGTCTGCTTCCCTGACTAGGCTGCAAAGCTTCATGATGGCCTGCTTTTGTTCTCCAGTGTATCCCCAGTGTATGGCAAGAGTGAAGCTCAGTAAACTTTTGTTGGATGGTTGGATGGATGGATGGATGGATGGATGGATGGACGATGGATGGATGGTTTTCACTCTTCGCATGTTTGCTTGCCCCAGTGCTGAAATGGATGTCCCCTTGAATCCCTCAAGCCAAATGGCCGTTGGTTGGGCTCTGGGACACTTACCTTAGCCAACTCAGCATCTTACCCCTGTGGAGCATGGCTGGGGAGAGGTGATATTCCTGGCATCTGTGGCCTGGTTTATCCCTCCCACCTCCACCATTCAGGCCTTTCAAAGACACACAGACTATTTATACAAGTGGGCAGGGGAACTCACATTGCCCTTTCTTGGGCCTGCTCAAGTCTTGAGTTTGCCATTTACTCACTGTGTGACCTTGAGCAAGTCGCTTAATGTTTCTTAGACTTAGTTCCCTCATCTGTGAAGTGGGAGGAAACCTCACTTGCCCTGGTACCCTTAAAGGCTGCTATAAAAATGAAATGTGATCATAGGTGCATTTGTGAGATCCTTTTATAGAACCAACACATGGTATAGACGTAAGCAGCTGTGATTGTGGGCATGCAGTGGATGTAAATTATAGCTATGGATGCTCTTTCACTCAAGTTGAAAGTGAAATCTCTCTAACTCTTCTTGTTTTGTGCTCCCTTCCAGCCCCTGGCTCGAACCCTGTCCTGGAGCCACTGTCTTTTCTTCTGGCTGACCCTACTTCCATTCCCAGGTTCCTACCGGGCTTATTGACCTTGACCCTGGGGAAAACATGGTCTTTGACTTCTGGTCAGAAGAACCCTTTGGTGGCTGTGGGGACCATGGTGTTGGGGAACATCTAGCTCAGTTGGCATAACATAGTTTATAAAGAAAATATTCTACATTCTACTTTGGTGGGCAGCGTCTGGGGTCTTAAAAACTTGTGAGCAGCCATCTAAGATATGCCACTGGTCTTACCCTGTCTAGAGCAAGGGAGAATGAAGAAAACCAAAGACACAAGGGAAAGATTAGTCCAAAGGACTAATGGACCACAGCTACTGCAGCCTCCACCACAATGAGTCCAGAACAACTTCATGGTGCCCGGCTACCACCACTGGCTGCTCTGGCAGGGATCACAATAGAGGGTCCCAAACAGGGAGGGAGAAAAATGTAGAACAAAATTCTAACTCACAAAAAAAAAAAAAAGATCAGACTTACTGGTCTGACAGAGACTGGAGGATTCCCAGGAGTATGGCCCCCAGACACCTTTATAGCTCAGTAATGAAGTTACTCCTGAGATTCACCCTTCAGCCAAAGATTAGACAGTCCCATAAAACAAAATGAGACTAAAGAGGCACACCAGCCCAGGGGCAAGGATGAGAAGTCAGGAGGGGACAGGAAAGCTGGTAATGGGGAACCCAAGGCCGAGAAGAGGAGAGTGTTGACATGTCATGGGATTGGCAATGAATGTCACAAAACAATGCGTGTATTAATTGTTTAATGAGAAACTAATTTGCTCTGTAAACCTTCATCTAAAGTACAATAAAAAGTTAATAATAATTTTAAAAAAAGATTCTATAGAAGTATCCTGATTGAAAGGGGGGAAATGAAGAACAAAATTTCAAATTTTCATGGAGTCCAGACTTTATGGAGCCACGAGGGCTGGAAAAACCCCTGAAACTACTGCCCTGAGATAATCTTTAAACTTTAAACCAAAAATATCCACTGAAGCCTCCCTAAAACCAAACAATAGTTTAGCTTAACTAGTAAAAAACGTGTGCCTTGAGCATTATGCTCTTTTAAGAACTATCTACATGGGATCAAAGTGTCAACAGCAACTTGAAAGATTAGATAGGAATGTTAAGGGGCAGTGAGTTTATGTTAATGGGGGAGGAACAAGTCTGAAAAGGAGAGTGAGAATGGTTGCACAACTGGAAGAATGTAATCAATGTTTCTGAATTGTATATGTAGAAACTGTGGAACTGTGTATGTTTTGCTGTGTATATTCTCAACAAGAACAACAAAATAAAATTGAAAAATAAAAATAAAAAAAAGAAGAGCCCTTTGGTGCCACCACAACCCCATTTCTAGTCTCTTCCCAGCTCCTCTCAGGGAGCCCCTTTCCTCACAGGGTCTCTGTCCTTTGTCTCTGAGGCGACACTGATTTTGGGATCAGGAAGACTCAGTTGGAATCTCTGTTCTGCCACACTAGCTGTGAGCAATGACTCAACCTGTCTGTGAACTCCATTTCCTTGTCTGTAAAATGAGAACCCCAGTGCCCCTTGCAGACTGTTGTGAAGATAAAGCAATGATGTATCTGATGTGCTGGCTCAGTGTGGGAAACATGGCATTTGCCCAAGAAATGTGGATTTTCCTTTTCTCTAGAAGTCCAGCTTTTCCTCACAGCTCTGCCTTCCAGAGTCTCCAAGGTTGCAGCACCTAAACCTCCAGTGACAAACACAGGAACAGGCATTTAAGGCCTCTGCCATTTAACCTCATTTAGTCTGCTCTGAGTTGCTCCATAGTCATTTTCTGCTCTTCTTCCTTGCCCCTGAAGGCAGAGGGCACTGACAGGGTCCAGGCTTAGGGCCACTGGCCACATGCCCAGAATGGAACCTTCAGAGTGAGCAGCAGAGGTGAGGAGAGCCTGGCATGCAGCCGAGGTCCTGTTAGAACTCCGCATGACTAGCAAGTAAGCAGGTCTGAAGCATAAACAGTGTCTGCCTCAACTATCCCCTCCTTACACATCACCCAGGAACATGTGAGCCTTGGAGACATGATTGTTGTTGCTGTGCTGTTGAGTCAGTGCCAACTCATAGCCACCCTATGCCCAACGGAAAGAAACACTGCCCGGTCCTGCACCATCATCACAATCATTGCTATGTTTGAGCCCATTGTTGCAGCCACTGTGTTAGTCCATCTCACTGAGGGTCTTCCATTCTCCAGGCTCCCAGGAGACGTGACCATTACAGCCCAAATCCACCATGAACTTTGCTGGGTCCCTTTTCTGGAGCCTGGGGGGAACCCACAGCCGCAAACAGCTTCAAATCCACTCTTTGTGATTCAGTTTGAGTCAACACTATTTAATCTCACCCATCGCGTAGCCAGCACCTCCTTGGTGTCAGGCTTGGAGGGGGCCCTGGGGACACAGAGATGAGTAAAATACAAACGCTGGCCTCCGTGAGCTTCCAGTGAAGTTGGAGTGACAGACATGAACAAGCCCTGCCTATATCAATGGGGCTCAACCCTGCAGGATTTTGTAAGGTTGAGGCTCACCCGGGCTGCCCTGCCCACCCCGTCCCGTCCTTGCTCCTGCTAGTCAGCACTGCCCCCCCCCGACCACCCTGTCTCCCCTCGCCCTGCATTGTGGCTGACTTCTCTACCGTTCCCTCCATGCTACCAGATGACCGGCTGGCAGCTCCTCTAACCGGCACAAACACGCTGGCTACACTCCTGCCTCCAT
This sequence comes from Trichechus manatus latirostris, assembly GCF_000243295.1. NCBI lineage: Eukaryota > Metazoa > Chordata > Mammalia > Sirenia > Trichechidae > Trichechus > Trichechus manatus. The sequence goes on along the minus strand of NW_004444009.1, from coordinate 5,383,824 downwards.
GTTTCTGTGGTCTGAAACACTGTCTTGTTGTCAGGTTTATTGAGGTATAATTTGTTGTTGCTGTTAGGTGCGGTTGAGTCGTTCTGACTCATAGCCACCCTATGCACAACAGAGTGGAACGCTGCCAGGTCCTGCACTAGCCTCACAATCATTGCTACATTTGAGCACATTGTTACAGCCACTGTGTAAATCCATCGTGTTGAGGGTCTTCCTCTTTTTCGCTGACTCTCTAATGTCCTTCTCCAGGGACTGGTCCCTCACATGTCCAAAGTAAGCCATCCTCCTTTCTAAGGAGCATTCTGGATGTACTTCTTCCAAGAGAGATTTGTTCATTCTTCTGGCAGTCCATGGTATATTCAGTTTTCTTTGACAACACCATAATTAAAAGGCATCAATTCTTCTTTGGTCTTTCTTATTCATTGTCCATCTTTCACATGCATATGAGACAATTGAAAATACTATGGCCTGGGTCAGGTGCACCTTAGTCCTCAAAGTGACATCTTTGCTTTTTAGCACTTTGAAGAGGTCTTTTGCAGCAGATTTACCCAATGCAATACGTTGTTTGATTTCTTCCTGCTTCCATGGGTTTATTGTGGATCCAAGTAAAATGAAATCCTTGACAACTTCAATATTTTTTCCATTTATCATGATGCTGCTCATAGGTCCAGCTGTGAGGATTTTTGTTTTCTTTGTATTGAGGTGTAATCCATACTGAAGGCTGTAGTCTTTGATCTTCATCAATAAGTACTTCAAGCCCTCTTCACTTTCAGCAATTAAGGTTGTGTCATCTGCATATTCCAGGTTGTCAATGAGTCTTCCTCCAATCCTGATGCCCCATTCTTCTTCATATCCAGCTTCTCAGATTATTTGCTCAGCATACAGATTCAGTAAGTATGGTAAAAGGATACAACCCTGATGCACACCTTTTCTTCTTATTATTTTTTTTATGATGCTTTAGTTAGATGAAAGTTTACAGAGCAAATTAGTTTCTCATTAAACAATTAAAACACATATTGTTTTGTGACAGTGGTTGCCAACCCCATGATACGTCAACACTCTCCCCTTCTCAACCTTAGGTTCCCCATTACCATCTTTCCTGTCTCCTCCTGCCTTCTCATCCTTGCCCTTGGGCTGATGTGACCATTTAGTCTCATTTTGTTTTATGGGCCTGTCTAATCTTTGGCTGAAGGGTGAACCTCAGGAGTGATTTCAGTACTGAGTTAAAAGGATGTTTAGGGGTCATACTCTCAGGGTTTCTCCAGACAGTCAGATCAGTAAGTCTGGTCTTTTTCTGTGAGTTTGAATTTTGTTCTACATTTTTTCTCCAGCTCTGTCTGGGACCCTCTATTGTGATCCCTGTCAGATCCCTGTCAGTGGTGGTAGCCAGGTACCGTCTAGTTGTACTGGATTCAGTCTGGTGGAGGCTGTGGTATTTGTGGTCCGTTAGTCCTTTGGACAATATTTCCCTTGTGTGTTTGGTTTTCTTCATTCTCCCTTGCTCCAGATATGGTGAGACCAGTGGAGTATCTTAGATGGCTGCTTACAAGCTTTTAAGACCCCAGATGCTACTCACCAAAGTAGAATGTAAAATATTTTCTTTACGAACTATGTTATGCCAGTTAAGCTAGATGTCCCCCAAGACCATGGTCCCTAGCCCTCAGCCCAGTAACTCAATCCCTCAGGAAGTTTGTATGTGTCTGTGAAGCTTCTATGACCTTGCCTTGGTCAAGTTGTCCTGACTTCCCCAGTGTTTTGTACTGTCTTTCCCTTCACCAAAGTTACCACTTATCTATTGTCTAGTTAGTATTTTTCCCTCTCCACCCCTCCCCTCCCTAGTAACCATCAAAGATTGTCTCTTTCTGTGTGTAAACCTTTTTATGAGTCTTTACAATAGTGATCTCATACAGTGTTTATCCTTTTATGATTAACTTCTTTCACTCAGCATAATGCCCTCCAAATTCATCCATGTTGTAAGATGTTCCACAGATTCATCATGGTTCTTTATTGTTGCATAGTATTTCATTGTGTGTAAGTACCATATTTTGTTTATCCATTCTTCTGTTGATGGGCACTTAGGTTGCTTCCATCTTTTTGCTATTGTGACTAATGCTGCAATGAACATGGGTGTAAGAATGTCTATTTTTGTGATGGCTCTTTTTTCTCTAGGATATATTCCTAGATGTGGGATTGCGGGATCATATGATATTTCTAGCTTTTTAAGGATGTGCCTTATTGCTTTCCAAAATGTTTGTACCATTTTGCATTCCCACCAGCAGTGCATAAGAATTCCAAGCTCATCCCAGCCTCTCCAATATTTGCTTTAGTGTTGGGGTGAGATGGTATCTCATTACAGTTTCGACTTGTATTATTTCCCTAATGGCTAGTGATAATGAGCATTTCCTCATGTGTCTGTTAGCTGCCTGAATGTCTTCTTTGGTGAAGTGTCTGTTCATGTTCTTTGCCTATTTTTTAATTGGATTATTTGTCTTTTTGTTGCAGAAGTGTTGGATTTTCCTGTAGATTTTAGAGATTAGAACTTTGTCAGATTTATCATAGCCCAAACAAATTTCCCAGTCTGTAGGTTTTCTTTTTACTCTTTTGGTGAAATCTTTTGATGAGCGTAAGTGTTTAATTTTTAGAAGATCCCAGTTATCTACCTTATCTTCTGGTGTTTCTGTATTGTTAGTTATGGTTTGTATCCTATTTATGACATGTATTAGGGCCTCTAGCATGGACTCTATTTTTTCTTCTATGATCTTTATAGTGTTTGGTTTTATATTTAGGTCTTTGACCCATTTTGAATTAGTTTTTGTGTATGGTGTGAGGTATGGGTCCTGTTTCATTTTTTTAATAGATGGACATCCAGTTTTGCCAGCATCATTTGTTAAAAAGACTGTTTTTTTCCTGTTCTGACAGGGAGCACAATAGAGGGTCCTGGACAGAGCTGGAAAAAAATGTAGAACAAAATTCTAACTCACACACACACACACACACACACACACACACAAATATCAGACTTACTGGTCTGACAGAGACTGGAGAAACCCCGAGAGTATGGCCCCCGGACACCCTTATAGCTCGGTAATGAAGTCACTCCTGAGGTTCACCCTTTAGCCAAAGATTAGACAGGCCCTTGAAACAAAACAAGACTAAAGGGGCAAGGACTAGAAGGCAGGAGGGGACAGGAAAGCTGGTAACGGGGAACCCAAGGTTGAGAAGGGAGAGTGTTGACATGTTAGGGCATTGTTAATCAATGTCATAAAACAATATGTGTACTAACTGTTTAATGATAAGCTAGTTTCTTCTGTAAACCTTCATCTAAAGTACAATTAAAAAAAAAAAAAGGACTGTCTTTTCCCCATTTAATGGACTTTGGGCCTTTGTGGAAGATCAGGTGACCGTAGCTGTATGAATTTACATATGGGTTCTCGATTCTGTTCTATTGGTCAGTTTGTTTGTTGTTGTACCAGTACCAGGCTGTTTTGACCACTTGAGCTGTATAATGGGTTCTGAGGTCAGGTAGTTTGACTCCTACTTTATTTTTCTTCTTCAATAGCTAACGCACAGCTTTTCTGATTTTAAATCATGCCGTATTCCGTTGTTCTGTTTGAATGACTACCTCTTTCTTGGTCTATGTACAGGTTCCTCATGAGCATGATTAAGGGTTCTGGAATTTCCATTCTTTGCAATATTATCCCTAATTTCTTATGATCCACAAAGCCGAATGCTTTCCAGACTAAGACATAGTAGGAAGAAGGGCCTAGTGATCTACTTCTGAAAAAAAATTGGCCACTGAAAACCTTACAGATAGCAGTGAAACACTGGCTGATATAGTACTGGAAGATGAGCCCCTCAGGTTGGAAGCACTCAGAATACGACTGGGAAAGAGGTGCCTCCTCAAAGTAGAGTTGTGGTATTTCAGTTATAGCAGCAATAGATAACTAAGACAGTCTACTATCCCAGGAATGACAAACTGAAGAGGAACGGCATCACATTCATAGTCAAAAGTAACATTTCAAGGTCTATCATGAAGTACGACGTTGTCAGAGATACAATTTATATAAGTAAAATTCACAATTTTTAAGTGTACACTTTGATGACTTTGGACCAATATATACAATTGTGTAACTACTACCACCACAATCAAGATACAGAACATTTTCACCACTCCAAGAAGTTCTCTCAGTTATCTACATTGTTTGCTTCTCAACTCCTTCAGATCTTTGTTTATATTATCACTGGCATTTCCCTTTCCTGCTTTATTTTTCTCCCCAGCACTTACCACTTCCAAACATCTTATAAACTTTCCACCCAGAACTAATGGTGCAAAAAGTTAAAGCATTTGGGTCCCCCTAGAGGTGCCAGGGAAGAAAGGCCTGGCAATCTACTTCCAAAAAATCAGCCATTGTAATCCCTATACAGCACAGTTTTACTCTGAGTGGCCATGAAGCTTACCATGACTTGGGGTCGACTAGACGGCAACTGGTTTGGTTTTTTTTGGTGCCCAAAACGTGAACACCATGAGGGCAGTGGTTTTTGTCTATTTTGTTTGCTGTTGATCCCTCGTGCTTGATGATGGAGCTCAGTCAGGAGTCTGAAAAGAGAGAACAGCAATGTGGGGGCAGGGGCTGTGGGAACACTGAGGGTGCCTGAGCCTTACACGCCTCAGGGAGGACATGGAGAACAGACCCAGAGAAGAGTGAAGGACATGTCTGGGAGCCAAGGTTTGGTAGGATGTGAGCACGGGGGGTGATGAGTGTGGCTGTGGAGGTGAGCAAAGGTCATATCTGGTCTTCTGAGCTGTGAGAGTTTTTTTGCATTTAACTCCTTGCCTTATTCCCCAAAGCCACCTCCTTTAGAGGAAGAGCAATATGGGAGAGCTTTATTATGCAGGGGTCTGATCTGTGTGTTAACAGGGACTGCCTGGGTGCATCTTGATGGCAAGGCTTGAAGAAGGACAGCCCCAGAGGCTGGACACTAGAAGGGAAGGTGATGGTGGCTGAGAGTGAGCCTTGGTGTGGTGGGTCAGAGAAGATGTGACTCAAGTGAGGGCAGACAGTCGATGGCAGTGGCGATGATAGAAAGCATGTGGGAGTCAGTGGTCTGGGGTCTGGGAGGCCAGGGCAGCAAGCAGTGCCCTGGCAGACTTAGAGCTGCTGCCCCCCTGCTGGTGCTGCCATGCAGGAGGGTCACAATGGAGTCAGGCTGGGCAGGGGCATTATGGGGTTTTCTTTGGAGATGGAGTTTCAATGCTTGTGAGATCCCTAGCCTGTAAGCATAGCCCCTGGGCTGTTCTTTTGCCTCGAGACCCATAGAGTATGGGTCATGCCTGGCTCGTTTTCTCCTCTAGGGCCTCTCCTCTGTCTGCCCCCAGCCGGCAAGTGTCAGCCTCTCAACTCTGGCCAAGCTCTGCTTTTCCACTATTCATACTGCTGGCACTTCAGATCTCCACTCTTCTTCCAGGAGGCTTTTCTCACTGCAGGGGTGCTTGTGGATGACTTCTGAGTCCCTTGGAAGCTTCCTGCTGACTCAACCTTCCCAAGGGCTATATGTCCTGACAGCCTCCATGAGGTTGTGTGATGTTCGGGACCTTGATGTTTATCTTGATGTCCATCTTAGATGCCCAGCCTCACAGTGGGTTTGGGCTGGGGATTAGATTTGCCTTGCCAGGGAGGCACGAAGGATTAATCAAAATCTCTTTTTTCCCCTTTCAGCAAACTTTAGCTGAGCCTTCACCAAATGCCAAGTCCTGTGACAGGAGCTGGGGATATGGAGATGGATGAGACACACTACACTCCTTGCTATGAGTAGAGCAAGAGAAGACAACATGTGAGCCAATAACACAACACAGAAGTACATAGGCACAGAAGGCAAAGCGTGTCATAGACAATGGGAGGTAGTGTTCAGGGAAGACTCCTGGAGAAGGTAAGATCTGAGCTAGGTTTCGAAGGACAAGTAAGAGTTCACTCATGGTGCATAGTAGGGAAGGTTGGAAGCGTACTCCAGGGAGAAAAAATAGCCTCTGCAGAGCCTGGGAGGACTGAAGGTACATGAGCATTGATAAAGCCCTTGCTAAATTGCTGGGATGGCCAACAGCAGCTCCTGGGAGCAAAGCATGCATCTTGGGGAGCAACCCTGGGCACTGACTACTTTGCAGCCTCAAACTATGCCTGTTTGTCATTCCTTGGAGTTCCTCAGCTTACCATCCTTTCCCTAAGTCCTTTTCTTCTCTTTGCCTTAAACTCCTCTGCCTCTGTCTAACTTTGCTCCTTCTATGGGTGCAAGGAGGGAGCCCTGGTGATGAGTGGTTAAGCACTCAGCTGCTAATGGAGAGGTCAGCTGTTTGAACCCACCAGCCACTCATCGGGAGAAAGATGTGGCAATCTGCTCCAGTAAAGATTATAGCTTTATTAATTGGCATAATATAATTTATAAATGAAATGTTCTACATTCTGCTTTGGTGAGTAGTGTCTGGGGTCTTACAAGCTTGTGAGTGGCCATCTAGGATACTCCACTGGTCTCACCCCAACTGGAGCAAGGGAGGATGAAGAAAGCCAAAGACTAAGGGAAAGATTAGTCCAAAGGAGTAATGGACCACAACTACTACAGCCTCCACCAGACTGAGTCCAGCACAACTAGTCAGTGCCCGGCTACCACCACCAACTGCTCTGATAGGGATCACAATAGAGGGTCCTGGACAGAGCTGGAGAAAAATGTAGAACAAAATTCTAACTAAAAAAAAACAAAAAAAACGACCAGACTCACTAGTCTGACAGAGACTGGAGAAACCCCAAGAGTATGGCCCCTGTACACCCTTTTAACTCAGTAATGAAGTCACTCCTGAGCTTAACCCTTCAGCCAAAGATAAAACAAAGAAATTAAAAAAAAAAAAAAAAAAAGGTTACAGCTTTGGAAACCCTATGGGGCAGTTCTACTCTGCCCTATAGGGTCACTGTGAGTCAGAAATCGACTCTGTGGCAACGGATATGGGTGCAAGGCTTTATGGGACTTTCCCAGCCACACAACAGGGTCTGCAGCTGGCCCGAGGCTCCGGTAGATGACACTGAGATGTAGGTGGGATGTAGGGTAGGGATCCAAGGAGGCAGTCAATGCTCAGTGGTCTGTGGGTGCAGGACCCCAGCCATAAGGATAGACGTAGGGAAGAAAGGCAAGCTCCCTCGCTGCTAACTGATCACTAAGTGGGACCTCTGAACCAGGTGACTGGTCAGGGTGGGAAATGAAGGCATCAGCTAGGGATGACTGGCCTGGGGGCAGCCTGGGGCTTGGGACACAATCCAGGAGGCTGTCGCTAGATGGTGAGGCTAAGCCTTTTGCTAGAGGTTCTTCCCTGACATAGTCAGCTGAGAACCTGGGTGAGGCGGGGACAGGTAGGAAGGAAAACAAGCTCAGTCGTCTCATGGAGGGGGTGTATCACACTGGATAGTGTGTAAGAGGGGAAGTCACGTCAGTCACTGCCCAGTTACTTCCCAGTGAAGGAAAACATCACTCAGGTGGGACATGACTGCTCACCCTCCTTAGTGGGAAGGTATGGCTCTGCCTTGTGAACCATCTCCAAGGGGCCCCCAAGCTGTGTGACTGCTTCTCCTGCTTCACTTACCACAGACACACCACTCTCCCTCTGGAGGCCCCCATCCTTCTCCTGGCTGGGAGGCTGGTCACCACCCAGGTGGCCACCCTTGCTGGCTCCTGAGAAGAGTATCTGAAGGGCCCCTCCCTTGTCAACCAACTGTGGCTATGTGGCAGATCTTTATGAAACAAATTATGGTGACCTCTGAGTAAGGAAACACACTTTTTTTTATTGTACTTTATATGCAGGTTTACAGAACAAACTACCTCTCATTAAACAGTTAGTACACATATTGTTTAATGACATTGGTTAACAACCCCACGACATGTCAACACTCTCCCTTCACAACCTTGGGTTCCCCATTACCAGCTTTCCTGTCCTCTCCTGCCTTTTAGCCCTTGCCCCCGGGCTGGTGTGCCCCTTTAGTCTCATTTTGTTTTATGGGACTGTCTAATCTTTGGCTGAAGGGTGAACCTCTGGAGTGACTTCATTACTGAGCCAAAAGGGTGTCTGGGGGCCATACTCTCTGGGTTTCTCCAGTGTCTGTAAGACCAGTAAGTCCAGTCTTTTTTTGTGAGTTAGAATTTTGTTCTACATTTTTCTCCAGCTCTGTCCAAGATGCTCTATTGTGATCCTTGTCAGAGCAGTCAGTGGTGTTAGCTGGACACTATCTAGTTGTTCTGGACTCAGTTTGGTGGAGGCCGTGATACTTGTGGTCGATTAGTCCTTTGGACTAATCTTTCCCTTGTGTCTTGTTTTCTTCATTCTCCCTTGCTTCCAAAAGGGTGAGACCAGGGGAATATCTTAGATGGCCGCTCATCTGGTTTTAAGACCCCAGAAGCTACTCACCAAGGTAGAATGTAAAACATTTTCTTTATAAACTGTGTTATGCCAATTGAGCTAGATGTTCCCTGAGACCATGGTCTCCACAGCCCCCATCCCAGTAATTCGGTCCCTCAGGGAGTTTACATGTGTCTACGGAGATTCCACGACCTTGCCTTGTACAAGTTGTGCTGGCTTCCCGGTATTGTGTACTGTCTTACCCTTCTCCATAGTTACCACTTATCTGTTGTCTATTTTTTTTCACCCTCACCCCTCCTCTCCCCCGTAACCATCAAAGACTTTTTCTTTTTGTGTGTAAACCTTTTCATGAGTTTTTACAGTAGTGGTCTCATACAATATTTGTCCTTTTGTGATTGACTTATTTCACTCAGCATAATGCACTTCAGATTCATCCACGTAGTGAGATGCTTTGCAGATTCATCATTGTTCTTTATCACTGCGTAGTAGTCCATTGTGTGTATGTACCATAGTTTGTTTATCCATTCATCTATTGATGGGCGTCTGGTTGTTTCCATCTTTTTGCTATTGTTAACAATGCTGCAATGAACATGGGGGTGCATATGTCTGTTTGTGTGATGGCTCTTATTTCTCTAGGATATATTCCTAGGAGTGGGATTGCTAGATCCTATGGTATTTCTATTTCTAGCTTTTTAATGAAGCACCATATCATTTTCCAAACTGGTGGTACTGTTTTGCATTCCCATCAGCAGTGCATAAGAGTTCCAGTCTCCCCACAGCCTCTCCAACATTTGTTATTTTGTTTTTTTGATTTGTGCCAGATGGTATCTCATTGTGGTTTTGATCTGCATTTCTCTAATGGCTAGTGATCCACGAGCATTTCCTCATGTGCCTGTTAGCCGCCTGAATGTCTTCTTTGGTAAAGTGTCTGTTCATTACTTTTGCCCATTTTTTAATTGGATTTTTTGTCTTTTGTTGCAGAGGTGTTGGATTTTCCTGTAGATTTTAGAGATTAGACCTTAGTCAGATTTGTAATAGTCAAAAATTTTTCCCAGTTTGTAGGTTCTCTTTTTACTCTTTTGGTGAAGTCTTTTGATGAACATAAGTGTTTGCTTTTTAGAAGATCCCAGTTATCTAGCTTATCTTCTGGAGTTTGTGTGTTGTTAGTTATGGTTTGTATTCTGTTGATGCCATGTATTAGGACCTCTAGCATTGATCCTATTTTTTTCTTCCATGATCTTTATAGTTTTTAGTTTTATATTTAGGTCTTTGATTCATTTTGAGTTAGTTTTTGTGAATGGTGTGACGTATAGGTCCTGTTTCATTTTTTAATAGATGGACATCCAGTTTTGCCAGCACCATTTGTTAGAAAGACTATTGTTTCCCCATTTGATGGACCTTGGGCCCTTGTCGAAGATCAGATGACTGTAGATGAATGGATTTACATCTGGGTTCTCAGTTCTGTTCCTTTGGTCAATGTATCTGTTGTACAGTATCAGGCTGTTTTGACTACCGTAGTTGTATAGTAGGCTCTGAGGTCAGGTAGTACGAGTCCTCCTACTTTATTCTTCTTCTTCAATACTGCTTTGCTTATCTGGGGTCTCTTCCCTTTCCATGTAATTATTAGTTTTTCCATCTCTTTAAAGAATGTTGTTGGTATTTGGATAGGGGTTGCATTGTATTTGTAAATTGCTTTGGCTAGAATTGTCATTTTCACAATGTAGAGTCTACCTATCCATGAGCATGGCATGTTTTTCCATTTATGTAGGTCTCTTTCAGTTTCTTGTAGTAGTGTTTTGTAGTTTTCTTTGTATAGGTCTTTTACAACCCTGATTAGATATATTCCTAAGTATTTTATTTTTTTAGGGGCTATTGTAAATGGTATTGTTTTCCTGATTTCCTTTTCATCATTCTCTTTATTGGTGTATAGGAATCCAACTGATTTTTGTATGTTTACCTTGTATCCTGTTACTCTGCTGAATCTTTCTCTTAGTTCCGGTAGTTTTCTCGTGGAGCCTTTTGGGTTTTCTATGTATAGTATCATATCATCCACAAATAGGAACAGTTTTACTTCTACCTTACCAATTTGGATGCCCTTTATTTCTTTTTCTTGCCTTATTGCTCTAGCTAGAACTTCCAGCACAATGTTAAATAGGAGTGGTGATCAAGGGCATCCTTGTCTTGAGGAACCACACTTTTGGTAGATTTCCTCAAATGGATATTGAAGCCTTGACAGGTGTGACAAGCCTAAAGTTTCACATTAATTGTTGTTAGCTGCCAGTGAGTCAGACTCTGACTCATGGTGATCCCATGTACATCAGAATGAAATGCTGCCTAGTCCTCTGCCATCCCTATGATCTGTTGTGAATCAAATTGTTATGATCCATAGAGTTTTCACCACCTGACTTTCAGAAGTAGATTGCTATCTTAGTCATCTAGTGCTGCTATAACAGAAATACCACAAGTAGATGGCTTTAACAAAGAGAAATTTATTCTCTCACAGTCTAGTAGGCTACAAGTCCAATTCAGGGTGTCAGCTCCAGGAGAAGACTTTCTCTGTTGGCTCTGGAGGAGGGTCCATGTCATCAATCTTCTCTTGGTCTGGGAGCTTCTCTGTGAAGGAACCTCAGGTCCAAAGGATGTGCTTTGCTCCCGGCACTGCTTTCTTGGTGGTATGAAGTTCCCATGTCTCTCTGCTTGCTTCTCTCTTTTATATCGCAAAAGAGATTGGCTTAAGACACTACTTAATCTTGTAGACTTCATCAACATAACTGCCACTAATCCATCTTATTACATCAGAGTGATAGAATTTACAACACACACAGAAATCACTTCAAATGACAAAATGGTAGACGATCATATAATACTGGGAATCAAGACCTAGTCAAGTTGACAGATATTTCTGGGGGACACGATTCAATCCATGACAATCTCCAAGCCTTTCTCTCTAGTCTGTCTTAGTCTGGAAGCGCCAAAGAAACCTGTTCAGCAGCATAGCAACATGCAAGCCTCCACTGGTGGATGGGTGGTGGCTGTGCATGAGGTGCATTGGGACAGGAATGGAACCTGAGTCTCCTGCATAAAAACAAATAAAAACTTGTTGCGGCTGAGTTGATTCTGACTCATAGTGACCCTATAGAAGAGAGTAGAACTGCCCTATAGGGTTTCCAAGTCTGTAATCTTTACGGAAGCACATATTTCTCCTGCAAGGCAGCTGGTAGGTTCAAGCCACTGACCTGTCGGTTAGCAGTTGAGTGCTTAACCACTTTAGCACCAGGGCTCCTTATTAATATCTAATATTAATTTGGTGCTTTCCATGTGCTAGGCACTGTGCTATGTGTTTTGAAAACATCGCTTCGCTGACTCTTCATACCAGCTCTTTGCAGTGGATGCTGTCATCATCCCCATTTTATAGATGAGAAACCAAGGCACTGGGAAGTTAAGCAACATGCTCAAGGCCACACGACTGTAAGTAGTGGAGTAACTGAGCTCTGTTTCGCACCACTGCACAAAGCAGCCTCTGGCTTGGAGGCACAGGAAACGGATCCCTGCCTACAGTTTCTACCCACCCTGCCTACACTTTCTACCCACTCTGCCTATACTTTCTACCCACCCTTCTCACTTTCTCCCCTGTCATCTGTTTTCCCCTTCTGCCCTCCCTCTGCTCCCTGTTTGCACTCTAGCAGTTTGGTGATGGGGTGGACTGGCTCATCGTTGGGTAGGCGGATGGGGAGAACAGGTCTGCTCTGAGCTAAGCCTTCTTTGTTCTCCCCTCTCCCCTCCCCTAGCCAACCATCAGTGGGGCCTAGGTGTCTGTAAACTGAGTTGGCCCTCCTGGGGCTGGGAAGCCACCTGGGGCTGAGTCACAGAGGATTTCCTTGGGATTAATGATTCTCTGAGTCCCAGGGTACCTGGTCGTTGTTGAGGCCGTCGGCTCTTCTAGGCAGGCATTAATCCTAGCGAAATACTTGGTATTTCCAGTCATTCTGGCTGGAATTAAACTTAAATCAAGTCCAAAAAAACACAGCCAGGAGAATGTGAGGAACTCGCCAAAGAAACCAGGCATCTGGCCTGCTCAGATGCTGGCCTCATGTCTCAGGAACTGTGGGCCATTCACACCCTGTGCCTGGAACATGGGAGGGGACGAGGGACAGAATATCCCACTGCACTCCCAGACATCCTCCCTACCCAGCCCCACCTTTTGAGGGTGCGCCATAATCTACCTCGTGGTCAGATAATATACATCTAGCCTGGGGGTCAGAAGGCCTGGGTTCTAGTCCTGACTGCTGTCATTACTATTCCCTTTGGCCAGGGTCACACGATTACAGTTGGTGGCAAAGAAGCAGCACTACTTAGTAGTTAGGAGCGTGGGCCCTGGAGCCAGTGTGCCTAAACCTGACTCTACTGCCCGCTGTGTGACTACTCCCTGTGACCCCTCTGTGTGTCTCAGTTTCCTTGTGTGCAAAACGGGAATGAGAATAGGTACCTGATTGGGTAGTTGTGAGTATTAAATGGATAACACACGTAAAGAGCTTAGAACTGTGTTGGGCATACAGTAAGCACTATGTGCTAGCTAGTATTCTCTGGCCCTCAGTTTCCTCACCTACAAGATGGGGGCTGGGTGTGGGACTTGACCACCATGGACACCCTTCATGCTGGTGTTCTCTGGCGGTGGGTGCAGCATGGGGTCCACAGTGGACAAGACCCTGAGCTCAGGAGGATACTCCCTCCAGGGGAGGAACTGGTTAGACAGGCAGCATTGCATTTTCCATGAGCCACACTCCCACCCAATGGTTGTTCATGTGTGACGGGTGTATATGTGTGTGTATATGTTGAGTGTGTATATGTATGTGTGTGAATGTGTATGTGGATATGAGCGTGTGTGTGAGTGTATGTGTATGTTGGGACAGGATGCTGGGCCCAGAGAACCAGCCCATCTTGGCTCTTTGACAGAGTGCAGATGGGAATGTGTCCCATCACCTCATCTCACACTTGGGTAGGTTGTCTCAGTGGACAGTGGAAGTAACCCAAACCCAAAAAGGAGAGATGGAGAAGATGGGAGTGGAAAGTGAAAGAGAGGAACAGGTATTTTGACCAAAGAAATCCAACAACATTTGGAATGGACAATCTGAGGAATGAAGAATGGTCAGTCACTCTGTGGGAGGCATTATACTCTGAGCTCTGGGGTTATTATATCCCCATTTGACAAACAAGAAAATTAAAGTTGTTAGTGGTGGAGCCAGGATTCAAGTGCTTGTCTGACCTCCAGGCGTGGGATCCTTCATCACCTGCACTACCTCTTGGGGAAAGGGAGGCAGAATGGGGATGGGTATGTCAGCAGGCCCTCACTCTGCACAACATCTTGTGTAGGAAAGAGAAGATTGCCCAGGCAATGGGAGATGTCTGAGGAGGCAACCGGCCAGTCTGTGGCCACCCAATGTTGTCTGCATCACTGAGAAAGCTTCTGCTCCAGGGTGGGGTGTGGTCAGTGTCAGACACTAAAGAAGGAGACTCCTAAGTGCTGGCCGATGATGCCCATGCCTAATGTAGGGGAAAAATTGCCCGGAAGAGAGCCTTGGGGCCTCTGGGAACCAGGAGGGAAGCGAACAGACAGAAAAGAGCCCTGGCCTAGACACCAAGGTGTTTATATTCTAGCTCTGTTCTCAGATGTGTGTCTTTGGGCAAGCAAAATCATCTGTCTGAGCCTCACTTTGCTCACCTGTCAAATGGTCCTCCTTCCTGCTGCCCTATCCTACCTCATGAGAAGAGGCAACGTGCTATACGTAAGAGTATAGCTTTTGACACTGCAGGAATAAGACCCAGCCCTGACCCTTAGCAGCTGTGTGATTTAGGGCAAGTCATTTAACCTCTCAGCCTTCGTTATTTCTTATATGCCTCTACCCTGCAGGGTTGCTGTGAGGACTAACTCAAATAATACCTATAAAACTCTTAGAATGGCACCTGGTACATGGACAATGGCTTAATAAATATGAATTACTATTAATATTGCTATTGTTTTATGATGTTGTTACAAGAACAAAATGAACTTACACAGAGGAGAATACAAAGCTGTAGAAAGATCTGCTGGAGGGGAGGTAGATTTATTATTGTTTGCAATTATACACAACCTCCTTCCCTGTGAGAGAAACACACAATTCCATGCAGTCGACTTTGGACTTGACCATGTGGCATACTTTGGCCCATGGAATGTGAATGGGTGTGATGCACAGCAGGTCTCAGCAGAAGCTTGGAAAGGCATTGAGAGAGTTTCCACAATCACAGTTGCTTTTACCTCTGCCATAAGAATGATCTGACCCAAATGGGGCAGCTCTTTCAGCCTGGGTGCTAGGATAAGAAGACATGGGGCAGATCCACAGGAGCCACAGCTGACCCTCAGCCCTCGACATGTGACAGGAGTGGAAAGTTAATGCTCATTGTTGTAAGCCACCGAGATTTTGGGGTTGTTTGTTACTATAGCCAAACTGACACATACTGACAGTACTAAGAAAAAGCATCCCTAAGGAGATGTCCCATGACTTACTGGAGAGAAGGGGAGCCAAGTCTTGGAAGCTGAAGTCGAGGAAGAGATTGGAGTAGACAGAAAACACACGCACAACAAAACTAGAAACACAAGGAAACTCTCAATATTGTCTGTACTTTTATTTTGCTAAGTCATCGTAATACTTAACAGGTCCATGGGAGCTACCTATCTTTACCACAGGGTCTCCTCACCTCTACCTCTATCCCAGGAGCTCCTCTCTCTTGCTTCTGGCCTTGGTTTCTAGGTTGTTCTTGTTGAGAAAGGCCAAAAAGCCCTTTGCATTGGCTTCTATTTTGTTTGCTTTCACTTGTGCCATCCTGTTGTGGACAAGAAGGAAGCAAGCCAACATCAACACCCGCCACAGACCAAGGGAAACATTTCCCGGTCCTGGTTGGATGTTGTTCCCCTCCTGTGGGTCTTCTTTCCAGAGCCAGATTTGTACACTTGGGGAGCAAATGGTTTGTTGCCACACTCTGTCCAGCCCAGAAGAGGTTTTTCTTAAAGAGGACCAGTGAGAGAGAGACTGAGGAGCCTGCTATACTGCCTACCCTCCAGTCCTCACACATCACCACAAAGGTGATGCCAGACACAGTCATCTTGCTTTCTGGGAGAGGGGCTGCACATAGATGCAGACTTCACTTGGCCTGGAATGTTTTCCACTTGAAGTGCTTTCCATCCAGGAGGCAAATAAAACATCTGGGTTCCACAGTTCCCTTTTTCCCTGCCAGCCACCCCACTCGCAAGATTCCAGGCATTCGTTCCATGGTTTATCCATTTTTTTTCCATACTATCTAGCTGAGCTTTGGCTGCTTTAATCTTCCCTCCCATCCGGGGAGCCACTCACAGCCTCTCTTCCCTGTGTCTGCTCCTGGCCCTGACAGGAATTTTCCTGTGGCTTTCATTGGTCTCCAGTCCTGTAATTTACCACCCAGTGCTTACAGGCTTTTGTTGTACTGAAGATTTTCTTAGCAAATCTTGGTTCAGTGTGGAGAAAACTGTGAAGAAGCTGCCTCTGTAGCCCAACAGCACTCCAGCCTTTGGCAGCTCATGGCAGCTTGTGCTTTGTCATTGTGTTTGTTAGGTGCTTTCAAGGTGCAAGGGCCAGAGGCACACTCGGGTAGCCTCAGGTGTTGCAGGCATGTTAGTCAGAACAGGAAGAAGCTCAGAAGCCACCTCAGCAGAAGTTGTGGAGAACTTCCACTTGGTTCTTCACTTTTCAGCATACAGCAGTCTGTGGCCCCTCAGAAGCCACCATTCTCTCTGCTCTGGTGTCTTCTTCATTCTTATGACTAAGTTTCTCTCCACTGCTGCTTCCATGGCTACCACCACCAGTCCCTCTCTCCTCACCTCTCTGTCTCATTTGCTTCTGCTTGCTCACACCGAGAGCTTTGTAGACTCTGCTTACCACTGTCTCTCATGGTGTCTCTCAGTCTCTGCTCCAGTCTGCTGACTGGAGCCATCTCTGGGTGGCTGCTACTGAAACTCCTCCAGAGGGGATGTGACTGGGGCAGTTGTTTCTGATGTCTCATCCTAGATGGACAGATTTCTTGTGTCACACCTCATGGGTCTCTGGCATCCTGACCACCAGCTTATAGATGACTCAACAAGTCATGGCCAGCCTTGCAGGGTCACATGACCTAAAGCATGGCTCCAGTGGATGTATCCTCACATGGTGTCTTCCCCTGTGCAACTTTGTTTCGTATCTGTGTTCCTCTTTCATAAGACACAACTCAGAAGGGATGAGGACCCCACCATACTCTGGTATGACCTTGTTAACTTAGCTAATAACATCTTCAAAGAAAAATTCTATTTCCAAACAAGGTCACATTCACAGGTACAGGGATTAGGAATTCAACATAACTTTTTAGGGGACAAAATTTAATCCATAATATCCAACATTCCTGAACTCTTCCTGTGGTCCTACAGACAGAGAGAGGAATGAGACAGCAGCTCTTGGTCTGGTGGAGAGATCACACTCCAGGAACAGTCCAATCATAACAGCAGTATTTGTTAAATCAGATTGTGTCACTCGTTTGCTTAAATTCCTCCAGCAGTTTCCATTATGTACCAAGAGCCACATCAAGCCTGTGTGTGGCTTGCAAGTGCCTTTATCACCCAGCCCCTGCTAACTTCTTCAATCTTCTCTCAAGCCACACTCCCCGTTGCCCACCCTACTCCAACCGTGCTGGTGTTTCAGTTCCTCACAGTTACCACACTCTGTCTCCTCAGCTAATCTACAAGCTCCATACAGAAAAGAACTGGATTGCCTGATCCCACAGAGCCTGCCTGAGGTGATGCTTAGCATGTGCGAGAGGTCAGTAGATATATATTTTTTAATTTTTTTATTGTACTTTAGATGAAGGTTTACAGAACAAATAGTTTCTGATTAAACAGTCAGTACACATATTGTTTTATGACATTGGTTAAGAACCCCTAGACGTGTCAACACTCTCCCTTCTTGACCTTGAGGACCTTTTTTGGTGAAAATATACATAGCCAAAGTTACACCATTTCAAAAGTTTCTACATGTACAATTCAGTGACATCGATTACATTCTTCCATCTGTGCTGCTATTCTCACTAACCTTTTCCAAATTATTCCATCACCATTATCTTCAACTCACTGTCCCCTAGGCTTCCCATCAAACCTTTTGAGTTGCTGTTGTCAATTTGATCTCACATAGGTAATTCTTTTTTTTTTTTGTACCTTAAATGAAGGTTTGCAGAACAAATAGTTGCTCATTAAACAGTTAGTACACATATTGCTCTATAACAATGGTTAACAAACCCTATCAAACACTATCCCTTCTCAACCTTGGGTTCCCTATCGCCAGCTTTCCTGTCCCCTCCTGCCTTCAGGTCCTTGTCCCTGGACTGCTGTGCCTCATTAGTCCTGTTTTATTTTATGA